>NC_038256.2:3714716-4040937 GCF_000004515.6 Glycine max | reverse complement strand
TGTCTCGATGGTTGCTCTCTTGTGACTTTTTTTTCTTCTACGCAGTGGTACTTTTATTCGTCTCGATCGTTTGCCCAAAGTTTTCCTAAAAGGGAGTCTTTTTATTCTTTTTCGCAATATATTAACCCCTTCTTCCAGAAAATCAAAACAACTTTTCTTTTGGAACATTATTTTATTTTGCTACATAATAATGAAAACAACTTAAGAAGAACTAACTTTCAAATTTTGTCACAGAAGGACATGGTATTACCTTTTCTCTATTCTAATTTTCAACTTGATTCAACACATACGCTGGAATAGTCGCCCGCTCCTACCCTAGCCTAGGCCAGCAATTCTATCAAACGCGCCGTTAGTTTCTAAATTTAAAATAAATATGTTTTTTGTCCATCTATTTTTAGTCAAATTTGATTTTAATCTTTGTAATTTTAATTTTATCAATTTGATCCATATAGTTAAAAAATAAGTAAATTTAGTCTTTATTTAGTTTCTTAGTTGTCAGTGTGCAGAGACTAAAGACCAATTTGTTTAAACTTAAAATAAACAATTTAAAAATATGTAGTTATTTAAAAAGTACTTATTTAACAAATACATAGAATTTACTTACCAATGTAAGGAGAAAATTATTTTTTTAAGACTAAAAAATTATAAAAATATAAAATTGCTTATTTTATTAAAAATTAAATTCTAATTTTGGTCAGAGTTTTTTAAATTCAAGATTTTGATATTTTTGGTTTTTAATTGTAAAATTTTGATCCTCCTAATTTTATAAATTGACGATTTTGATTTCCGATTATTAACTAATAATAATTATGACTAATAGATTATTAAGTTGATTATAAATTAATTAAAGTCATTAACTATTAAAAACTTTAATAAAAATTAAACCTTAATCCTCCACAACATTATATTATTCCTCTTCTCAACATTACCTTGGGCCCAAAGTTAATACTAATTCCAAGCTTGCTGTTATTGACAGCTCCTCTGGAAAATACAAAGATGTTAAAGTTGCTAATGATTATGTATCTGTTATGTCACTAACATTGCAAATCCAAGTTAGTATATATACTTTTTGTCTTTCATAGACATATAAAGAAAATTCCTTAGTATCTATGACTTGACAGTTGAATGTTTAATGATGTTAATTCTACTTGTTCTACTAACAGAAAAAGGTGAAGAATTCTGGTCGTTTTGGGGTTCATGCTTTCAGTGAAGTTGCTTCAGACTTAGCTCCAAATTATCTTGAGCGTCATGGACTAAATATATTCCTAAATCTGTGGCTTATGGTTATACGGCTTCAGGATATGGATTTATTCAAGACATGCCTTATGCTTACATTCATGAATTTACCAAAACTTCCATGGCTGGAAAAATTCGACGATTCAAAGGTGGATATACAAGTCTTTGGCAGAGGATTGCTAAATCACTTCCATTAAAACTTCACTATAGCACTGAGGTGTTGGCAATCAGGCGGAACTCACACTGTCATTGTTAATGTCAAGGGCTCAAATGAAATCGAAAATATGGAATTTGATAAGATCATAATCTCTAGTAACTTTCCATAAAAATATGGAAGAACTTATAGATCGGTGCCTTCAACTTGCTTAGGTATGTAAACTTCTCACTGCTTCATATTTACATATTGTTTTTGTTTATGAATTTTACCTTGCTAAATTGTGTTATCCTTAGTGCAAACTTTTATTACGCGGATTACCAAGGTGAATATTTTGAGGTAACTATTTCAAGGCTCATTATTTTTGGACCCAAACGGACAAATTTGTCAACTTGTATCAGTATTGCCTTTTTAATCTTCTCTCTTAAAGAAAAATTATGTTATCCACTACTTACATTGATAAAAAAAAAAAAATATGTGTAAATTAGGATACCAAAGCTGAGGGAAGAGGTAGAGTTGCTCGGATTCAAAGGAGGCTACTTGTTATAGAGGTTAAGAAAAGGATTATGCAGTACCAAAATTATGTTGATCAAGGGTTGGTAAGAAGCTTTCCTTTTTTGTTGTTTTTTAGTTGATTTGAATGAGATGGATGGATAGAGCAAGGATGAAATGTTGTGTTACATGTCATCTACAGGAGAGAGATGCAAAATATATGTTTGGACCGACACTCTATAGCCTGGATTGCCTGTATCACTCTGTCAAGTGACATGCAGAAGCAACTGAAGAGTGGGAACAGTTAGTTGCACTCTACTCTCTCAATTCTCAACTATAATTGTTGGGTAGTTACTTTATGTTTAATGGATTTATATTACTATTTAACCACATGAAAAAAATGTGATTTTTATGAATGTTGAGATTGCTAAGTCAGTGATATTATGAACAGCTTGCGTGAGGATATAATAGATTTAGCTAAGCCTAGACTACAAACTTCACACAAGCTCATATCAGTTACATTTAAAATCAAGCAAAGACTCCACTTATGACAAAATAGCTCAACTTAAGGCCTTTGATGAAACAAAAATTGGAGTTAAAGGCCTTTAAGATTCTGGGATTACAAACATACCATGCATGTTTCATCATGCGAAGGTAGAGGACCACATTGAAACCACACCAAAATGACTCAAAATTTAGTGTCCCCATCATAGATCTCCAACATATACACACAAACTCATTCCTTCGTGTCGAAGCACTTGACAAGATTTCAAGTGCATGCACGATTGAATGCTACCTCCAAAGTTTTTAACTATATTAAATATTGTATTCAAAGTGATGTCCATGCCTATAGCTACTTTACACAAGCACATACACATAAATGTAACAAATACCGTATAATTATTAATTAATAGTATTAATATATTTATATAAAAGCATAAACATTTGGTTGAAAGTAAGAAGGGTACCTTTAATTCCCAAATTAGTAAGGGTTTGGTTACCATATACTTCAGCTGCAACCAACCTGACCATCGTCTATGTGTTGAAATTCAATAAGGTAAAAAACAAATGATGAGAAGATGAACCAAATACCATCAAAACATGATGAGAATGACATTCATTACATAATGAAAAGAAAAGCCCCTACCTAACAGCTCAGTGAATAGAGAAGAAGAACGAAATAACATACAGAATTACAAAATTCATAACTAGTAGAAGCATGGGTACTTACTAGTACGACACGACACGACAGCGGTGCGACACACCTTCGATAGGGCCTGAGTAGACAAAAAGAGATAGGCCACCACCACAGGTGATTAGACGAGCTGAGTGAGGATGGGCACCAAACACGACGTCAGTGAGTAGTGCACACTAGAGATAGGGTCACAGAGGGGACGTCCTACAATGGGTGACAACGGAGCAAATCAAGGAGAGTGGTTGAGGGACGATTGAGATACCTCTAGAATAGGATTTCAAATGGGACAAAGGTGGCAATTTTGTAATTACAGGGAATTAAAACGAAGGTGATTGTCACGGAAAATCGTTGTTGATTTTTTCCCTATAATTACAAAATTGTTTTCCCAACACATTCTATGATGGTTTCTTATAACCGTCTTAGAATATGCATTGTAAAAAAAATTCAATTCTCCTAATTACAAGTTTGTCACCACGTCACATTCTAAGACGATTCCAGATAACCGTCTTAGAATGTGCGTCGTAAAAGAGTACATTTCTAGTAGTGTTAATCACTACTAAAATTTTACGATACACGAACGACAACAATCTCGACAAAACCGTCATCGTATATAATGCAGTGACAATTTTGTAAATATGTGGTTTTTCAAGGAAGATGATTTTACAAAAATCATCTTGGAAACTACCATTCCAAGACGGTTTCACAAACACCATCTTAGAATGGTTGTTATTCTAAAATGGTTTTTACAAACCTGTTTTAGAAATGAATGTGTTTTTAATTTTTTATCTCTTTTTTTACTCTCTTGTTTCTCACTCTCCCTCTCACTCTCTGTCTCCTCCTCTACGGCATTGCTTCGGTTCTTTCCTCTCCCCCCTTTACCTCATTGCTTTGGTTCTTCCTTCTCCCCTATCTGCCTCGATCAAGACCCCCCACACCGTTAACTCCTCTGTCATCGTTCCCCCGATGGATTCCCTTTCCTTGTGCTAAACCTTAACAATTCAATCTCAAAACTAAAACTCACGAATGTCAACAGCGTCATTGATCATCGCGTGAATCCCTAGTGGTTTTTCATCTGTCATACAAGCCGTCTTTGAATCCGTAGCTAAAGCAACTCAACTTCCCATTCCCAACAAAGGTGTGTGTCATCGTGGAAAATGATGTCGCGAGCAATGCGAGCTCCGATCTCTTTGAGATTGAGAGCTTCTGCACTGTGACGTAGTTGATGTACCCCGCCATATACCGTCACAACAGCAAAGACTCATTCGATGGAGCCTCTGCCTCTACTTTCACCTCAATCTCCACCACCGCCACCGCCACCGCGACAAGATTCTTCTACGGCAGAAGAAACATAGATGAAGGTTCAACCACTCCAATGATAATTGAATGCTATGAGTTAAGCGAGGTGAGCATCGAGTGGAGGATGACCACTGTGGAAGGACACAATGACATCGTTGTCGAAGAAAAATGGAAGCGAAAAGGTGGAAACAATTTGTTTGGTGAGCTATTGGTGCTAGGTCATCTTCGTGGGTGCTTCCGTGCGTATTGGTGGGGATGAATGGGGAGTTGATGATCTGTATATTGTGTTTGTTGCGGATTGGGTGCTGGATGCACTTGGGTGTGGGATGAAAATGAACAGGGAGTTGATGAGTCATTCCTTTGTTCACTGAGTTTGTTTGAGCTCTCTTTAATAGATTGTTTAAATTTGTTGTTTCTTTCTCTTAGTTCCAAAATTCACTGCTTTAGAAGCTTTAGCCTTGGCTTCAACTACCAAATGGGGATAATAATAGCTTTTGGAGTTGAATATGTTGTTTCATTGCCTGATGGGAAAGTAAGATAACTGACAAAATTTCTCAAAAATGTTTGGTTCTGTTTTGGTTTGATTAATTGTACTCTTTTTCCCCTTAATTCTAGGCTTTAAAGGTGAAAGAGGAAAGTTTGCTACCAGCCAATCTTGATCTTCTTGATGGAGTGCATGGCCTCATGCAACCAAGTTATTTAAATGAACCATCATTTTATTCAACTTGCAATATAGATACAACCAAAATGTGATCTAAGTCTTCATATCGCTTTAGTTTTTCTGTTCGATTTTGTTTCCTAATTATAACATCTTTAAATGCATAACTGTGTTCAATTCAGACGAAAGCTGAGCCCATTTTGGTTGTCGAAAATTCCTTTAAGAAATTTCCTCTGTATGGTAATGACCACATTGAAGCTTACAAGTGTAAAGATTTCAAATGTTAGATGAGGGAGAGCTAATGCTTGCAAATGTGTTGGTATAGACCAATTTTAGTGGCTTTGACTTATCAATCTTGTTGAATTGTTATTCAGAATAATATTTGGTTTTAGAGTGTTACTTGGTGCAGCCTCTCTGTTTTATTCCCCCACATATTATGCCATTTTATGGCAGCAACTTTGGGTTGATGATTGAGTAATTAACAATTGACGATTGTTATGATATGGCATTCAAACCATGAATGCATTTAAGATCAAATACGGATATTGTGTGAGTTAGATTATGGTTGATGAAATTTTGTGGAGGACTGCTTTACTCAAAGGAAATACCATAGACGTGCAAGTATGCTATGCTTTAAGCTTGGTGTTTTGAACTAAACATTATTATTCACGTGTAAAAAGTATTTTGGCCTTTCCAATCTATTTGTATCTGTTGTAAGTCTAGGACATTTTGCTTGTTATTGAATTAAATATTGCTATCTTTTTTACTATACACGAGAATTGAAAAACTCCACTATAAATTTAGGTGAAGAATTTTTTGAGCTTGCTTGACTCGTGATTATGCATACTTAAAACTAAGCTGAAAAATAGTGAATATATATATATATATATATATATATATATATATATATATATATATATATATATATTCAATTATTCAGAACAAAAATCATCTTATATATGATTTATGTAGTTATCATCTCATGATAATTTGTGATAGAATGACAATTTAGAATATTTGTATATTGTGAATGCATTTTAATTAAAATTAATAATATAAATCTGAACTTTATGATAGGTGGCAAAGACACAAGTGCAAACACTCTTTCGTGGTTCTTCTACATGCTCTGCAAGAACCCTCTTATATAGGAAAAGATTGTGCAAGAAGTGAGAGATGTCACTTGACCTTGAGACTTTACCCTGCAATTCCGGCGGTACCTTCTATAGAATTTTCTCAAAAACATATTGAATTATCTCTTCCTTAGTCTACAATTTTTTTAATTAGAGTACCATTATCACATGTTACATAATCATCCATATTAGTTGTGCTTTTGATAGTTGCATAATTTGATTCTTGCTTTGGGCGATTGAGCCAACCTTCTATAGAAGTTTTCGATCTAGTAGTGCAATGAGTTTTGGGCCCATTCTTTAATCCTAGAATATTTTTTTTCTTATTCGTCTACCTAGATGGTTGACACTTCAATTAAGATGTCATTTCCTTGTTACAATTGAGAAGGTACTTCTTGTGTCTTTATTTAATAGAATAAATCTACAAGTGACTGGATTTTTTTTGTGAGCGGATAAATGACAGTATAGTTGCAAATGGGTTAGTTGTGTTACTAGTACTGTATGTTATTTTTTCAAAAATGTAAATTGAAAATTAATGATTTTTCTTTTTGAATGATTCATTTAATTCCCACTTTGTTGTCAGCATTTGCATTATGATTTTCTTGGACCTTAAGCTATGGCTCTTGGACTACTGCTAGTACTTTGTAATTGTTTGGAGTTTTCATTTTACCTCTTTTATACTTCACAAGCCCAGTCCTTATGCTCCTTCACTACTACGAAAGTGTGTTTTTACGACAGGCGTTCTACGACGGTTCTTTCAGAACCGCTTTAGAAAACAAGGTAGTGGCACTTTTGTAATTATGTGTCTGAAAAAGCCTTTTACAATACACATTCTAAGACGGTTATTGAAAACCGCCTTAGAATGTGTGTTCCTCATAAAAAATTACGACGGGTTTTATTAAAAGCCCAATTAATATGAGTCCACGTGCAGACAGCAAATTAACTTATGCGACCTCTCGAGCTCTTGAGCTTCCACGACCTCTTGAGCTTCTGCGAAGCCAGCTCGATCTCTCGAACTTCCGCGGCCGCCCTCCGTTAACAAGTTTTCCTTCCCTCGGTGAAGCCCTCCGTCGAAGTGCATCATCTCTCTCTCACTTGTGACATCGTCTCTCTCATTGGGCAGAAACCCTAGGCCCCAAACCCACGGAGGATCAGAAGCAGAGGCTCCGCTTAGTTCTGTTATGATGCAAAGGCGCCGTAACTCTCTCTCTCTCACTCACTCACTCACTCACTTACTCACTCACTGCGTTGATTTTGTTCTTCACATGTTAGTACTTAATTTGTTAAAGTGTGTGTTGTGTTGATGATGTTGCATAAGAAGAAGAATGGCAGCGAAAACGGCAACAACAAGGAGAACGAAGACACCACCATCATCGATGTCTTGAAGGTCGAAGCGCACTACGACGATTGCGCTCCAGTATAGCTCAACTCTAACATACTTCCCGTATGTTATTTTCCTGTTTCTGTTTGGGATAGGACTTGTCATTTTCTCTATATCTATCCTTTCACCATTATTGCCTCAATTTCATACTTTCTTTCATGATCACAGTTTAGGGACTGCAAATTCTCTGCTTCTGTACACATGGAGTCGGTGTCGCATGCTAATTTCTTTTCATTCGAAAGATTTTGGCTACCGTTTTAGGTACTTCTTAATTTAACTTCTCTCCGATTTCTCTTTCTATCGTTTCATTTTCTCTTATGTAGTGGTAGCAGTAGCACTCTGTTTATTTGTTTATTTTTCATCCCCAAATTTCTGATAACAAAAAAGATATTAGTCTATTAGTAAAATCGAATGAGATGAGTCTGGCAGAGAATACTCTCAAAATCAAATAAAATGGTCCACATAAGAATAAAATTCAGAATTTCATCATTTTTTTTGTCAATTTTATAAATTGTTCATCTCACACGGTTGTATTTGATTTTTCTTAATAAAAATTCTGGTTAATTTTGTGTTGCATTACTCATTTTTAATAAAAACACGGTGCCCGTATGGGCTGTTCTTGTAAGTGCTGTTTATGCTAAGAAAGCTTTGTGGCATAGAAAGCTTTTATTTTGATTATAAGTTTAGATATCCTGAGAATTCTGCTCCTGGTCAACTCCCAAGAATAGTGGATGTAATTGCAGAAGACGACCTTGTTGATTCTTGCAAGCCTGGAGATCGAGTGGCAATTGTGGGGATATATAAGGCTCTTGCAAGGAAAAGGCAGTGTGAATGGAGTATTTAGGTAGCTCCAGAAAATATACTGACATAACTCCTTTGCACTTGCTTGCTTTCTTGAACAGAAACTTGATTGACTGATTTTCATGTAGGACTGTTCTCATAGCCAACAATGTTTCTCTTCTCAACAAAGAGGCTAATACACCAATCTACAGTGTTGAAGATGTCAAAAACATTAAAGAGATAGCTGCAAGAGATGATGCATTTGATCTGCTAAGTAATTCACTTGCACCTTCTATATATGGGCATTCTTGGATAAAGAAAGCAGTGGTTTTGTTGATGCTTAGTGGGGTGGAGAAGAATTTAAAGAATGGCACTCACTTGCGAGGGTTAGAGTTTTCTCTTGATCTCTTTTCTGTTAGTTTTTTTGTCAGCTCCTTTTCTGTTAGTTGAAGCTGGTATTATTGAAATCCAAGTTGGTCAGCTCCTTTTCTCTTAATATAAGATTGTAATGCTAGTCTATCTTGCTTCTTTAGTGACATCAACATGATGATGGTTGGCTATCATTCGTCATGGACTATATATATGGAACTGTAAGTGGCATTGTGAGAGAAATTTGTTGTGAAGTTTAAACTTCCAAAGTTCCTGATATTGTACTGAACCTTTAATTTTTTTTTCTAACTAGTGGCTTTTATTTTTCAATTCTACAGTATGATCCTTCATTGACTCCAACCAAAAATATCTGACTCCCAGACTCCTTGCTTTCTCGATTTGATCTACTTTTTATTGTGTTGGATCAAATGGATCCTGATATTGATCGTCGAATATCAGAGCATGTCCTTCGTATGCATTGATTTGGTTCTGCTGTTGATGGAGGTAGATAAGAAGTTTTCAAATGTTAAAGACATGCTTATACTACAAAATTATTTTATTCTAATTAACTTGTAACAATGTAGGTGAGGCAGCACTTGATGGGAGCTCAAGATATGGAAGAGAAAATGAAGCTGATATGGACTCATGTGTCTTTATCAAATATAATAGAATGTTACAATTAAGTTTCTTAAAAAATTTATCCACTATATTCAACCTGAACTGACTGATGAGGTGATTTGCCTTTTTTGTTACTATTAGCAATTCCATTTTTCTTAATTTATAATGAATTTTTGCAGTTTATCCATGTTAATGGAATTTGGGTCTGCTATATGTTACAATTGCCATAGCTGAGTGCTTCTTCGGAAGTCTGATTGTTTCCAATGGTTGTTATGCTTCTGGTCCAATCCATTATATAGACATGTGACTAACTTCAATTTAACATCAGAAATTCAAGTTCAAATGCAAAGGTTAGTATTGAGAATTGAAATTGACTCTAAACATTTAGGCCATTGTACAAAGTCTTTTATTGGAAATAAGATTCCTTTATTTCTTACTGTATTAAAATTTGAAAGATTGATCTCTATTCTTGTGACTGTTCTTTCACCCAATATGTATCTAACTTGCAGGTTTTATCGTATTTGAGTATTTTAGATTTTGATATTCCTTTTCCCATACTATCTTTCACCCTGTCACCACTGAGCTACAAGTAACTAACTCTACCTTCTTTCTTAACTCCCAATATCAATTTATCCATACTATCTTCCTTCTTCGGCTTCGGTTTCTCTTTATTTTTCTTTTTCTTCTTCTTCTTTGAATTGCCTTACAGTAGTAAGAAATAAAAGGAAAATTAAAATATTAATTCCTATACAAATTAAGTAATTGTCGGGTCTGATTTAGTCGGTGGTTAAGTTTCGTATGATGATGTTTGTAAGAAAATATCAATCCAAGTAATTTGTTTTCATCTAACTTTTCTTCTCAGCTTTTGAAAATTATTTCTTTTTAACTTTATTCTAATAAAAAAATAAAAGTGTTTGCTGTGCAGATTTAATTGGTTATTCTAAAATAGCAAAAATAAACAAGCAATTTTAAAAGTTGAAGAAAAAAATTATCAAATAATATTTTAATACATTTATAATTTGTTAGGCATGTACAAGTGGTATTAATTATTAATTTTTTTCATCAATAATTTTCTAAAACTGATTTCCAACTAAATTTCATAAAATAATTTTATCCAATCATAATTCAAGGTTGATTAATATGACTAATATATACAAAACTCGTGGGCCTTAATATCCTTAGAGCCCTGCTACTTCTATTTACACTTTCATATTATTTGCATTATTTTCTCTTTTTAATCTTTTCATTACAATATTATATCCATCACTTTATTTTCTCTTGATCTTTTCTTACTTTGTTTTCCGTAATTCCATCCAACTCCATCTTGAAGTGGACATAATTATTACTTAGAGTAATGATTGTGCTTCTTTTTTATTTATTTTTTCCTATGCCAACTTACTTAGAGTAATGCATGCAACAAGTACATATTCATTAACCGATAAAAAAAAGGTCATCCATTAATTAATAAACTAATCAATTTTGTCATTACTTTTTAGTTACTCAATCCCACAGAACTTTTAGGGAACATTGTGGTTGAACATGATTATGCTGAGTGCACTGGATTTTCTATTCAAGCTTTAGTTTTGTTTAAGAAGCTATATCCAAGGCATAGGGAGACAGATAAAGAATTCCATTGCCAATGCAGTTCATGGTATGGAAGTTGGGGAGTTTGCTACATTTATGGCACTTGGTTTGCACTTCGTGGTCTTGCAGCGGTGGGTAAAACTTACACTAATTGTGCTGCCATTCGCAAAGCCGTTAAAATTCTACTTTCAACACAGAAAAAGGATGGTGGGTGGGGAGAAAGCTATCTTTCATGCCCAAAACAGGTTTGTAATTGAATGGTCATGGTAAATAGGATACTTTATGGTTTATTAAAC
The DNA here is from genome assembly GCF_000004515.6 of Glycine max. NCBI lineage: Eukaryota > Viridiplantae > Streptophyta > Magnoliopsida > Fabales > Fabaceae > Glycine > Glycine max. Next base: position 4,029,751 of record NC_038256.2, on the reverse strand, counting down.
TGTATTAAATATGCTTGTATGTATGTCTTTAACCTCATTTAGTTTGGATGAATAGAGCACATATTCTTTATGTGGGTTCAGGACATTTCACTTCTCTTCCCCTTGGTTTTAAATTTTAATCTCTATTAGCTAATTCACTGTTTTTCGTTCACTTGACTTATCATGTGAAAAACTGACATGAGAACATCTATTTTTACATATTAAAATATGTGTTGGTTTTTAGTTTTTCTTTTTCCTTTCTTTTCTCCCTCTGTTTTTGTTTTTAATTCTTACTTAGATGGCTAAATTACCTTTCTAATTAGACTCAATAATAAACTGAAAATATTTTTATTTCAACTATAAGGTACCAAAAGAATTCATTTGCTTTCATTTTAATTTATTATTCAAATATGCTTTTCCATGGAAAATTTTAACAAATGTACTATTTAGAAATGACAAATTTATGTTATGATGCACCCCTTCCATCTTTAAATCGTTAATCCATTGGTCATTTCCCTCCTAAACTCTATGCCAAACTCTCAAAATGTGAGTAGTTTGTGCATAGATCACCTTGCACCACTTTGGCTTGCTCTCCCCCTATAGCCTCCCCGCAACAGGTTTTAGATCTCCTTCGGATCCAAGAAGAAAAAGGAAATTATAGATTTATGCAAGTCTAAATCATAGAGCTAAAGTAACGTAATTAAATGGAATGTAATTAAGATCTGTAAAGCTATGGGTTGGCAGACTAGAACAACAAGAAAAGCCTTTCCCACTACGGGAATTGATGCCATTTATTGTTTCCATTCCAAATCATTATTTTGCAAGTGAAATTCTAAAAAGTTGAAATTTAAAAACTAAGTAAATGCTTTAATTTTCCTAACGTGTCATAATACTGGAAAGTTACTATTTTTATTATCATAAAGCTTTTAGATCCTTTCTTTATTTTTTTAATGTTTTTGTGTCTACAGTAGTATTCAGTAAGTATTCCCTTCTTGGTAAATAGATTTTTAAAGTATTTTTTTGATCTTGTTGTTCTTGCAGATCAACTTGATAACAATGACTTTGGTGGAAATAACATTCCAGAATCTTATGGCAACATCTCAAAATTGTCAAAATTGTAAGTGCATTTTGTGATTCCATGTTTGGATGTATGATGCCAATTACAAGTAGTGGAGCTTATGTGTTTGAGCCTTTATTTTAGTGTATGGTGTGAAATACCAGTCTACATGCGGTTCTTGTATATAGATCTTTCAATTGGAGAAAAACATTGCAAGGAGATTAAAAATAAAGGTCAAAACATTTAAGTACAATTATAAATATTGCTTCTCATAAATGATATTTAAACAGTTCACCACTTTGTATAACATAAAAGAATGTCGTACACATCATATTTATTTCATTAATTCATACATATTTTCTTATGTTTTTATGATAGACATTTTTCAATTTTATTTTTTCTTAGTTTTCCAGTTTTTTGAATTTTTTTTAAAGTTTTTTTAAAAAAGAACTGCAGGTATAATGTTGTTATTGTCACTAACGAAGACATATGAAAAAAAAATGATTCAACATCGGTTATTAGGACAACCGATGTTGAATTATGAATATCCTATATCGGTTAGTTGGAAAACCGATGTAGAATTCATGACATTCTACATCGGTTAATTAGACAACCGATGTTAAATTATGGAAATCTACATCAGTCTATGCCAAGGGACCGTAGTAGAATAGAAGTCAATCTGCATCGGTCCAACCAAGCGACCGTTGTAGAATTCACGCCATTCTACATCGTTTCCCACAACCGTCGTAAAACACCAACCCCTTTTTACATCGTCTTCTACAACATAGGTCCATAACCGATGTAGAATGACCGATTTAACTGATGTAGAATGCGCCTGCTATAATAGTGCTTACTCCATAGAAAATACATGAATGTTTAAAATTTTTTTTAGTTAGTTTTTGCATATATTTCTTCTACAAAATGGTGTTTTACGACAACTTTTGTTCATTGTCTTCAGCTGGCTCATTCTAATGAGAATGAGAGCTCCTAAAGAAGGTCTGTGATCCTATTCCACCATATTCTTTGCACGCCTTTCATTGTGTATCTGAAGCAGATGAACTTAATATGGTAAGACATTATATCAGTTACTATATTTCAATCTTCTATTAAATCTGGTTCACTGAGCAATTTGGGAACTTCAACGAAAAGATACCTTCATTCTTCGCTTTTTTGCCATGACATGTTCAATTTCTTATACTACCAACACGCTTTTAAACATTGTTTTGAATATATTCCCTATTATCTATTATGGGGTGAATTCCATTTGGGTCCCACTAAATAGAGATTATTACCATTTGGGGGGGGGGGGGTGGGGGGGGGGGGGGAAGGGGAGACTCAAGCAAGTAGAACAAAATCTTCTACATGGGTTTAAAATTCCATACCTGGAAAAATAGTAATTAGTATAAGCAAATTCATACACAATAAAATTAAAAGAGGTTACTAAAATATTAAATAAATAACAAAAAATGAGACAATAATGTATCTCACTCTCAATTTGCAAAAGGTCAAGTATGAAGCCTAGACAACCAATTAGTGAGCAAACTCAAAATCCAACAAAATTTAAAAAGATGAAAATGAGTTATATCCTCATTCATAAAATAGAAAAAATTGATCATATCTTCATTCATAAAGAAAAGGAAAGAAACAGGAAGAAATGAGTTGAGTAGAATTTTGGAGGTAAATGAATCTCTTTTTTTAGTGGCTAGTGTGTTTTATAGGTTAATGATTTTCATTTTATAGCCAATGTGTAAACAATCAAATCATATCTCATAATTAATCTTGTCCACAAAAATATTAGACTGATTAAGATAATTACAGTCTAACTTATGAATGCATTGATACAACCTATTTGAAATTTTTAACACTATGATACACCAACTCAATTTAACACAAATTGATACACATAAATATTTTTAACATGCAGGAATAAATTCTGTCAATAAATTCTGCCACAAATCAAGCTGGGATTTGTTTGCCCATGCAGTTATACAAGTACATATAGAATCACATTCCTTTTGGTCCTTCCATAATTATTGTGTTTTTATTTGAAGCCATAGATAATGGGAGCTTGTGTGGCTTTTGTTTCTCAGTTTCCTTTTGTCCTTCCATAATTGTAGTGGTTTTATTTAAACCCATAGATAATAGGAGATTTCTGAAAATATTTTCTGAATATTTTTTAAAAAAATACATTACAACATAATTTTCTAAAAAATTATTTTAGAAAATATATTTTCTAAGATGTTTTTTCAAAAAATTGTCTTAGAATCCTTAATGTTTTTTTAAAATTTATTTTCAAAAAAAATTTTAAGACGATTTCCCAGAAATTGTATTAGAAAGTACTTAGACAGTTTCTAGGAAAATTGTTTTAGAATCCTTAATTTTATATTTTTTTTAAAAAATTATTATTCTAAGATGATTATGATGTAAAAAAAATATCTTAGAATCCTCAATGTTTTAAATTTAAAAAAAAAATACATTTTAAGATGATTTTTATGTAAAAATTGTTTTAAAAAGTTACACTTTTTAGATGATTTTTACTTAAAAACTGTATTAAAATGATGATTTTTTAAAACTTGATTTCTCACGAAACTGATATCAAATCTCCCATTCTAAAACAATCAGAAAACCATCATGAAATATATCAAAGAATCGTCATCAAAGATACATTTTTTCTTTCTGATAGTGAATTCTATCCAGCAAGTGAACAAGATATTGAATTCCTTCTAACCATATGAGATTTGTACTTTCCGTCCTTGCTAGGATATCAGACGTGGTTATGCCTTTTTTCTATGGAAGGATATGATAGAAATGTATGATAAAAATGATGGGAGTAGGAAGAGGATGAGTTTTCAGAAAATTGACACCTTAACTTGAATTTTGCTTATTAGCTTATTTTCTTACATTACATGATTTGCTACAACTTATGCCTTTATATAGGTTACATAGGTGATTTCTACACACTTCTATACTACTTAGTCCTAGAGTCTTCTAGACTCATCTATCATCTACCATCCATCTCCATAGGTGTAGAACTTGTAAAACTTTAAGGGGTTTCCTAGACTATCAATTATAAGAAACAACAGGATCTTGGAACCTATGATTCTCACAAACAATCAATAAACAATAGATAATGATGTGTACCTTTCTCCATAGGAACTTCTCTCTGGTGCACTTTGATTTCCTTGAAAGAGGAGAGAAATAAGATTTCACTTTCTTAAGCCTTTCTTTTCTCCCTCTCTCCGTTCGTGATGGCTAGGGGTGAGAGAAAACACTTTTCTGGTCAGGAAGGGGACCTTATTTCACGTTAGTGGGTATTAAACTCCTTTTATAACCACTACTCCCATCAAGTAGCAGTTAGCTCTAGAAACTTCTCATATTAAGTCTAATTACAATTTAACCCTTAATCGTTAATTATTTACTTATTATTCCCTACATAAGTCACATGTCTCTCACATGAGACATTAATTCTAACATTCTCTCGCTTGACTCATGTGACATTAATAAACATTATGGACTAAATAAATAAATAAATTAACTAACATAATGCGCATTAAAAATGACTAAATTGTTCTGTACATTGGGTACATCATAATTTCATGATTAAGAATATGAACCAATTCGAGTCATGGCGGTTGTACATCATCTAATCGACATATTCCCTTCAATGTACTACAAATTAGTCTTCTCCTTAATTTGACCATTAGTTAGGAGTACATAATTGGTCCAACATAATGTCTTCATTCAATATAAAACCTGTTAACATTACTCTAATACAAACATGCATGCAAACATAGAAAATAGGTAATCAGAAACATATCATAATTGAGCTTAGAGTGTCACTAAAATGCATAAGATAAATTACACTTAATGATTATCAATAACAAAATACTGTTGCAGAGTTATCACAATACATTTTCAGCGGCCTAGCAATACTGTTGACAATTCCAAGCCCTGAAATAACGTTCCGTAGCCAATTAGCTTGAATTGTAGCCTCAAAACATACTACAAATTCAGCTTTCAGATGCAACAACAACTGATGCATACAAAAATTACTTTCATTTGTTTTTGTTCCATATCATTTTTAGGACATTGTGTGAGACTAAATTTGTCTCCTTTCTAAATTAGAACAGGTGATGCTAAACACCTTTTCATCTTGATTCTCTCTAGTACTTTATTGATATATGCTTTCTGAGATAAGCCTAACAATCTTTGTGATCTACTATGGAATATTTCTATCCCTGTCACATAGCTTACCTCGCCCATATCTTTCACTTCAAAGTTTCTAGCGAGAAATTTCTTAGTCTCATGAAGAAGACCAAGATCATTAGTTGCAAGCAATATATCATCAACATACAAGATTAGAAACATAACCTTACTCCCACTGACCCTCAGATATATACACCGATCAACAATATTTTCCTTAAATCCAAAGGAAACAATGGTATCATTAAACTTCAAATATCATTGGTGGGAAGCTTGTTTAAGACTGTATGTTGATTTCTTTAATTTGCACACCATGTGTTCCTTTCCTTCAACTGAGAACCTCATTGGTTGGTCCATATAAACATTCTCCTCTAAATCTCCATTAAGAAATGCGGTTTTCACATCTATTTGATGTAGCTCCAAGTCATAATGGGCTACTAATGCCATGATAATCCTGAAAGAATCTTTTCGTGAGACCGGTGAAAACGTATCTTTATAATCAATGTCATCTTTCTGAGTAAATCCCTCAGCAACAAGTCTAGCCTTGTAACATTCAAGGTCACCATGAGAGTCACGTTTAATCTTGAAGACCCACTTACAACCAACTCTCTAACAACCCTTTGGTAATTCTACAAGGTCCCAAACACCATTATGTTCCAAAATTTATCTCTTCTTTCATGGCATTTAATCACTTCTCAGAATTATCATAGCTTACAGCTTGTGAAAATGAAACTGGATCATTATCATTAATGCTTAATTATGTTTTTGTTTGATGTAGGTATACCACATAGTCATTCGAAATAGCTGGTCTCATTTTCTCTTTGAGACCTTCTTAATGCTACTTCCTACGATTCTTCCATAATAGGTTCATTATGCATCAGGGGTTAATTATTGTGTTGCTCCTCTTCATTAATTTTGTAACAATAACTAAAAGAATCAATCACCTTACTACTAGAGGCACAAGCTAAAAGGACTTGCACTCTAACTTCCTTAATTTCCACTTCTCGTGGAACTGTACTCCCACTGATTTCACCATTTTCAATGAACCTTGCATTTCCAGTTTCGACAATTCTCATACTATGATTAGGACAATAAAACATATACCCTTTGATTTTTCTGGATAACCAATGAAATATCCACTGGTTGTTCTTGCATCCAATTTTCTTTCTTGCGGATTATAAATCCTTATTTCTGCCTGGCAACTCCAAACATGCTGGTGCTTTATACTAGGTGTCCTATTTGTCCACAGTTCAAAGGTATCTTTGGAATTGCCTTACTAGGAACCCTATTCAACAAATACATGGCAGTTTTCAAGGCATACATCCACAAAGATACAGGTAAAGTCAAATTGATTAACATACTCATAATCATATCCATTAAAGTTCTATTACGCCTTTCTGATACACCATTTTGTTATGGTGTACCGGGCATTGTGTATTGCGCACAAATGCCACGTTTCTGAAGAAGCTTAGCAAATGGACCTGTGTGTTGCCTAGTTTCATCATATCTTCCGTAATACTCACCACCTCTATCATATCTAATAATTTTCACATTTATGTCTAATTGCCATTTTACTTCATTCTAGTAGATTTCTAAGGCACCCATTGCCTAAGAAATCTCGGGCAGTTAGTAGACATAACCGTAATATGAATAATCATCAATAATGGTGATAAAGTATCCTTCCTTTCCGAAAGAACTAACATCAAAAGGTCCACAAATATCAGTATACACAATTTCAAGAAGCTAAGTGCTTCTTGTAGCTCTTTTCTTTGTATGTTTTGCTAGTTTTCCCTTAATACAATCCACACAAATATTTAGATCTGTAAAATCTAGATATATATGGAAGAATTTCATTCTTTATTAATCTTTCTATCCTTTATCTAGAAATGTGACCTAAACATTTATGCCACAAGAAAGCAGATCTTTCATTCACTAAACTACATTTAGTGCCAACATTAGGATGCAGAGTTAAAATAGTTTCAACATACAAATTGTCTATTTTCAATTTATATAAACCATCACAAAGAATACCAGTATCAACGAGATTATTATACTTAAATAAATTGAAGCATTCATTACCAAAATTAAAAGAGTATCCAGTAACATCAAGTTTAGATAATAAAACTAAATTCCTAGATAAACTAGGTATGTAAAGAGTTTCCAGTAAATCTAAATGATGTCCAGTGTCGAGTTTTAAATAATAAGTCTCGACTACTTACACTGGAGCTTTCACTTTATTTCCCATGAAGACGAACTTCTCATTTAGGCTTATGGTTTGGATTGTAAGAAATCTCTGCATGGCGTTAGAAACATGAGTCATACATCCAAAATTAATCCATCATGTATCATGGGAAACTTCAGTTAAATTTGATTCAAAACATACATGAGCTTTAAGCTCACTTTTCTTTTTGAACCAAGACTTGCACTTTAGGTAATCCTTCTGGAAATGTCCTGATTTCCTACAAAATTGACAATTATTTCCCTTTGATACCTTCCTCTGGATTTGCAAAGAGTATTGATCTTTAATTACCATCTGCCTTTATCATGCTTCTTCATAAATTTCTTTCGAGCTCCTTGATTTTCTTGGTGGCTTACATAATGGAGAGTGACTTCCTTGATTCTTAAGCCTCATTTCTTCTTGAACTAACATATTGTGCAATTCATGCATATTTCATTTATCTTTCATGGTATTATAGCTCATTTAGAACGGATCAAACTCAGACGGTAATGAGTTTAGAATAAACTGAACAAGAAAGTTCTCATTCACAGCCATTATATTCCTAAGGTCTTAAGTCTTGCTATAATGTTTGTCATCTCAATGACATGTTCTACATAGTACGTGAACCATCAAACTTCTTGCTGATCAATGTACTCATTAATGTCCTAGCAACAGACTTATCAGCTGTTTGAGAGCACTCTCCCACTAATCCCATAAACCTTTTAGCACTTTTGATTTTAGGGAGAGTTGTCTTAATACTGTCTGCAACAGTCATTCTCATCAACATTAGGCTGAATCTGTTAGATCTTTCTCAAGCTTTATAATGAACTTTCTCTTCATTGCTACTAGTATCAATAATAGTAACAAACTTCTCTTCCAACATAGCAAGCTCATGATCCAAAACACCGAGGTGAAATTGGACTTGCTCATTTCAGTAAGAGAAGTTAAGCCCATTAAAATTGGCACAGATGATACATAAGAATTTAGTTAATTGAGAACATGTATTACATAATAAAATTCACATAAGTGTTTTGAGACATAAAATACATGTCATACATATGATTCATTCCGATAACGGTCAATGTATATTGATGTTCTCCTTTGGGTGATACACCAACACACAACATACAAACATAATGATGCTAATAAAATTTTAACATTATTTGGCAATTAAATATGCACCAATTAGTAGTATCTATTTCCTCTGGGCATATAAATAAAACTAATGATACACACAAATCGCCTACAATTATATTCATTAATTATAAGAACAACTAATCAACCTTTGGGCGATCCATAAATGCCTTATAACAATGAATTTTAATTACCCATAAACCAATAACCATATAATTTAGCATTCATTATTCTATGAGTAATCAAAATAATAATTAATTTTGAAATTAAATAACCTTACAAATTTGGCCACTTTGGTGACTAACAAATTCAACATACATTTAATTCCAACCAAATATAATTGAAATAATCATTAATTTGGAATCAAATAACCTTACAAATTTGGTCACTTTGGTGACTAACAAATTCAACATACATTTAATTCCAACCAATTATAATTGAAATAATCATTAATTTAGAATTAAATAACCTAACAAATTTGGCCACTTTGGTGACTAACAAATTCAACGTACATTTAATTCCAACCAAATATATATGGCCTGCACATACTTATTGCTATTAACAATTCATAGTCATTCTATTAATTTCATTCTAGGCCATAAAATAATATTCACATTTATTTGTATTTTGCATTCAAACACATTCAAAGGAATATGTAGCATATACATATTTACTGCCACCAATAATTTTAAAACATTCACATTAATTTAATTATAAGACATAAACTTTCAATCCTTCAATAACATTCAACAATAACATTCGGAAGAAAAAAGAGGTCGGTGGGATTGGAAATAACAAACAAAGATTGCAAATAGCAATTTCCAAAATATTCATTCTACCGGCAATGACTTATTTGGTAAGCCTCTTCAAACCATTATAATTAAAAGTAACCCTAGGTACCTACACCTATGTACGATGCGCAGCTTTTCAAAAAGATTGGAATTAAAGGTAACCTACTGTACGGCCACACAACTTTTCAAAACATTGGAATTAGCCTTTCTCCATTAAAAATAAATTAATGGCTTTCTCTACTTTCATTCTAGTTAAATGCTTAACGTGCGTGAATGGCGGCGACAAAAGCTTTCTCATAAAGTTTTATATATACAGAATTTCATACTTTGCAGCAGAAAATATAATTAACATGAAAGGCACGTTATCAAAACATGTAATTGAAAATACATGTAACATAATTTAAAAATCCCTAAATTTCATAATTAGGGTTCATGCATAATTGAGAGAAATTAAATCATTCTTGGAGAATCATAAATTTTATAACACTGGCTCTGATACCACATGTAAAATCTTTAAAGGGTTTCCTAGACTATCAATTATAGGAAACAACAGAATTTGGAACCTATGATTCTCACAAACAATCAATAAACAATAGATAATGATGTGTACCTTTCTCCATAGGAACTTCTTTCCGGTGCACTTTGATTTCCTTGAAAAATGAGAGAAATAAGATTTCACTTTCTTAGGCCTTTCTTTTCTGCCTCTCTCTGTTCGTGATGACTATGGATGAGAGAGAACACTTTTCTGGTCAGGAAGGGGACCTTATTTCACGTTAGTGGGTATTAAACCCCTTTTATAACCACTACTCCCATCAAGTAACAGTTAGTTCTAGGAACTTCTCCTATTAAGCCCAATTACAATTTAGCCCTTACTCATTAATTATTTATTTATTAGTCCCTACATAAGTCACATGTCTTTCACATAAGACATTAATTCTAACAAAGCTCTCTAGATAATGGACCACCAATTATACATTTATACTTTTCTAGATTAATCTTCAACAGTCCTCTCCACAAAATGTACAAATCAAGTGATTTGATTTTGTGTATGAAAAAAAAGACGATAAAAGTTATATTTTATTTTTATATATTTCTAAAATATGTGTGTGAAAAATAAATAAGGCATTAAAGTATATATATATATATAATCCTATATATTATCAATTTTTTATATTCAAATAATAGATGGGATCAAAATTACAAGTGATGTAGAATCAAACCTCACTTTCGTTACTATAAACTAAAAACTGGTCCGTTTATGGAGTGCGGGTAGGTAGCTACCAGTTTTTATAAAACGCGTGGCGTAAATGTATAAGCATTTTATATTTGAATTCTATATAAGAGATGAAATTAGGAAAACTGGAGAAATAGAAAAGAAAAAAAAAAGTCTATTTGAGAGACTTCAAAATTTGAAACACTTGAAACATATTTAAATTTATGCTAACCTTATTATTGTCATTGTACAAAAAAAAAATCAAATGTTTTTATAAAATGAAATAAAGACAATATACTTTTTGTGTGGGCATAAAGGGTGTTTTTAACTCTAACTCTAACAAATAATTAAAGAGTAATTCCTTTCAACGTGAATATACAATAAAAAGAAGGTACAACGACCTCACCATGTCGGTCTATCTCATTAAGGAATGTCTCAAGAGGTGGCGATTCAAGTACGGTAGATAAAAAATGTGATTAAATTTTTTTAATAATCTTACTTAAAAAGGTCAGACAAATTTCTAATGAAAATTAGTGATGATAAAAATTAATAGATATTTCAAGTTATGATAAAAAAAAAGTTACAACTCCTCTAATCATCAAAACCTTTCCCCCTCATATAACATCAGAAACTTAGTCCCATTCAAATTAAGTGATTGACAATTTCTATTATTTAGTTAGAATATATATTTTAAAACAAAACAAAACCTTTCCCCCTCATATAACATCAGAAACTTGATTTTAAGACAATTCTCTCATATGTCGTTTTAAAAACAATAAAACAGGTTTTCTGCTTCAGTTTTTTTTTTTGTAATTTATCTCTTTATTATTATGTTAATCATTTTTTTATTTTTTTTCTTTTTATAATACTATTTTTTCTATTATTTTATATTTTAGTTTCTTATATTATTATACAGTAGTAATTTTTTCTTAAAACTATATTAGTTTACTATTATTTTTTAGTTTTATACTTTAGAGAGTAAAGTAAGATTATCATATAATTATTTAACGACTAATATTATCATTTGATTTTTAAAAAAATTAACATTATATATATATATATATATATATATATATATATATTCCATTTTAATTTAAATAATTTTTTTTTCATAATTTTTTCTTTAATTTGTTATTGTTACATCTTTTTTTAGTTTATTCTTATTTATTTGAATTCTTTATCAATAATGAAAACATGTTTTATTCTTTTGAATTAATTTTTATTTTTAAAGTTTATTTAAATCTAAAATACACTTGCTATATGTCATACCCTAATTTTTTCCGGATACCATTGTTTGTCGGCATGCGACCTCCGTTTGACTACTTCAAAATGTTTAATATTCATTGCCATGGAATCCGTAAAGTTTTAGGACGTTTTGGAAAGAAAAATAGCCAAAAACACAAAAGTAGGGGGGTGAACTTATCAAACACAGGGGTGCACTCAGGAAACTTCATTCTAGAAGGGGTGGACTTATCAATTATGGGATGCGTTCAGGAATCTTTCTCAAGAAACCTCTGGGCAGAAACCACCTCCATTTTGTTAAAAAATGACATCCGGAGCATGTGGGGCTTCCATAAAATTTCTAAAAACCTTGGATTATCATATTTCACTTAATATTGGTGAAAGGGAAGAGAAAAAAGAGGAAAATCAAGTTTGAAATGCTCCCGTAAGGCTTTCGTAACTTTTACATAAAGTACGAAAAGGGCGGTGAACTTAGTAATTGGCGTGCGCTCAGAAATCTTCCTCAAGAAGCCTCTGGGTGGCAAGCACCTCCCCATTTCTCCTATAAATAGGGGGAGGAGGCTGAGTTTCAAGGATCCCTAACCCATATGCTATGCATTTCAGCTTTTTTGGGTGAAAAAACGTGTTTCCGTGAAGAAAATCCAAGCTGAGGTGCTTCCGTAACGCTTTCGAGACGTTTCCATGAGCAAATCCATGAAGATTTTCCGTCATTCTTCACCGTTCTTCGTTCGTTCTTCTTTCGTTCTTCGGTCTTCAACCGGTAAGTGTTCGAATTCGAGAATTTCAATTCATTTCTTGTTTTGTTTGCTTTCATCTTCATCTCGTTCACTTTTGAATTTCAACCGATCATTTGTATTGTAATCTCGTTTAATCACTCTTAAAATGAAATCTAACCGATCGTTCACGCTGTAACCTCGGTTAAATAAAAAAAAAGGCAAATAAGGATAAAATAATCAAAATATCTTTGAATAAAATAATCAAAAAAATCAATCGGACGTTTTTCTTTGAAAGTTTCCTTGAATGAATTTACTAATAAGCAAAGTGAAACTAAGGCTAAAATCAACTCACAAATCAAGCTTTGTCCATAAAAGTCACTCAAAACCGTTTTAAGGTCCAACGCCTTAAACAATCCTCTTTGCTTTTATCGGTTAACATTGACCGTTCAAAAGCATAAGATCAACACATAACTTTACCACAATTTGCAAGAACTACGTAGGTCTGATTTCCTCATCACAATTGAGGATACGTAGGAGCAAAAGCCCCGCTTTTGTCGACCACCCCAACAGATCGTTAATGGTCCAATGCCTTAACGTTTCTCTCCTTTCAAAAACCAAGAGATTGTTAATAGTCCAACGCCTTAACGTTTCTCTCCTTTCAAAAACCAAGAGATCATTAATGGTCCAACGCCTTAACGTTTCTCTCCTTTCAAAACCAAGAGATCGTTAATGGTCCAACGCCTTAACGTTTCTCTCCTTTCAAAACCAAGAGATCGTTAATGGTCCAACGCCTTAATGTTTCTCTCCTTTCCAAAAATCAAAAGATCATTTAATGGTCCAACGCCTTAAATGACTTTTGTTCGGTTAAAACATATCTTGCGAAAAAAGATAAAAACAACTTAACCAACATTTAGTTCTAAAAGAACTACGTAGGTCTGATTTGCTCATCGCAATTAAGGATACGTAGGAGCGAGGGAAACACCCTTGTCGACCACAAAAAGATAAAAAATACAAAAAAAACCCATAAAAAGCTAAAAAAAACATAAAAAAAAGGGAAAATACATAATTTTGAAGTCATGTCTTGCACACTCGATTAAAGCCTGCCGTCCCTTGTGACGGACGCGTGGGGTGCTAATACCTTCCTCGTGCGTGAATACAACTCCTGAACCTTTCACACTCAAAGTTCGTAGACCACACACACCTTTCTGGTTTTTCTGACATTTTCATCGAATAAACGTTGGTGGCGACTCCACGCGCCTTCCTACCTTGGAAGACGCACCCGTGAGCCCCGCATCACCCTCCTACCGAAGGATAGGTTGCAACACTATACACAAAAAAAAATAATTAGTACTCATTTTCTGTTTTTGTTTTGCAACGAAATAATAAACAAATCCTATTTTATTTATCTCTTTCATACATTTTTATTTTCTAATTAAATTGGTTTATATATTTCATTATTCTGAGTATGAAAGGTTGAGATGTGATTGCAGCGAAAATAAACAATGCATGTAGACAGAGAGTGATATACCACCTAAACTTTTGTTGTGTTATATTCAATAGAAGATTCATATACACATTACCAATACTAGGATAATGCATACATGATAAACCATCCTTAATTAGTTATTTCTATTTCTCTCTCCCTTTTGTCTCTGAGTCTGAAATGCTTATTTGGTCAGCTAATTACTGAAAAGGATTTGGACCATCTAACTACTACAGTGCAAAGCAATAACTTCAGCAACTAATTAATTTCCTCTTATTAGGACGTAAACTAATTCACTCCCAAGAAAGGGTTTAGCTAGCATGCACAAAGTGCAAATTATTTGGTGGAAAAAATACATGTATAGTTAATGAAAAATATAAAATTGAAATATTGTACAAGTAAAATTATCAAGAAATCTAATTCAATTGGTTGAAGTAAAAATGAAAAATATAAAATTGTAAAATAGTTTAATCTCTTTGTTTTTAAAATTATGGGAAAAAATGTAAAAACTTAGAAGTATAAAACAAAAATTGTGTGTGTGTGTGTGTGTTTGTGGTTGTCTCTTTATCTCTGTGTGTGTGTGTGTGTGTTTGTCTCTTTATGTGTGTGTGTCTGTCCATGTGTGTGAGTGTGTTTGTGTATGTGTGTGTTTATGACTCAGTGTGTGTGTCTTTGTGTGTGGGTCTCTGTGTGTGTCTGTGGCTCAGTGTGTTTGTGTCTTTGTCTGTGTCTTTATGTGTGCGTGACTCTGTGTGTGTGTGTGTGTGTGTGTGTGTATCTTTATGTGTGTGTGTGTGTTTGTGTTTGTGTCTGCGTGTGTTTGTCTCTATGTGTGTGTGTTTGTGTATCTGTGTGTGTCTCATTGCAGGGTAGCAAAGGATCATTAAATTGTAAACATCATGAGCCACATGATGAGGGAAGCAGTATCAAATCAATGCTTTACAAGCATTTGGTCAATCTAAGGAGTGGTGTCTTCATGCTGCAAATTAATGGTTTCTGAGTGGAAAATCCTAATTTGGTTAAGCCTGAAATTCTGCAGCATTTGCAAAGCAGATTCAAATTAATTGAAGTTATGTACGAGCACTGTAACTTTTACAAAAATAAGCACTGCAGCTTATTTAAGGCACAAATTCTGCAGCATCTGCAGTATGTGGGTGGAAAAAGGGTGGGAGTGGAAATTTAAATGGAGAAGACACTTGTTTGACAGAGAGCTTGAGATAGCATATTGTTTCCGTAATGATGTTGCAGGCAGCTGTATTCAGATTCACAAAAAAAGATGACTGGAGAACTTTGACAAGGACTTTGCCTTCACCTACAGCTATTGGTCGTCTAACATAGCATCGGGATTTGCCTTGGCTGATAAAAAAAATGTGGGTGGAAAAATAAGCACTGCAGAAGGTTTTCTGTTTCCTTACAACAACTGTGGGAGGCCTCAAATGCTTTTGAATCCCTTTTAAGACAGAAATCTAGAGAAAGATGGTTGAAACAAGGGGACTGCAACTCAGCATATTTCCATAAAGTCATAAATTTCAGAAGAAGTTATAATAGTTTGCATGGAATTCTCATTGCTGGTGTATGGGTTCACGACCCCATTGCAGTTAAGAATGAAGCTGTGAGCTTTTTCCAAAATAGATTCACTGAAATGCACAATATCAGACCTACCCTTGATGGAGTTAATTTCTCCTCAATTAATCAGAGGTAGAGACAAATTCTGATTGCTCCTTTCTCAGACCAGGAAATCAAAGATGCAGTGTGGAGCTGTGGTGGGGAGAAATGCCCTGGACCGGATGGTTTTAACTTCAATTTCATTAAAGAATTTTGGGAGGTGGTAAAATCTGACTTCAGAAGATTTGTAGATGAGTTTCATGTCCATGGTTGCTTCCCTAAAGGCAGCAATGCTTCATTCCTGGCTCTAATTCCCAAAATTAATCACCCTCAGACTTTTGATGACTATAGACCAATCTCCTTTATTGGCTGTATGTACAAGGTCATAGCCAAGTTACTAGCAAATAGACTGAAGCTAGTTATATCTGCTCTTATTGATGAGAGACAGACAGCCTTCATCAAAGAAAGACACATTCTGCATGGAACCTTAATCCTCAATGAGGTGATAGAGGAAGCTTGCAGATGTAAGAAGCCGGTTATGGTATTCAAGGTGGACTTCGAAAAGGCTTACGATCCAGTCTCATGGTCCTTTCTTGACTATATGCTGCAAAGAATGGGATTTTGTCCAAAGTGGAGACAATGGATTTCAGCATGTCTCACAACAGCAACCATATCAGTTTTAGTTAATGGCAGTCCCTCAAAGGAGTTTGTCCCTTCTAGGGGCTTGAGGCAAGGGGACCCTTTAGCCCCATTGTTATTGGGATAATGTTGTGGTTTTTAAGGCTTTGCTGAGAGGTTTCAAAATGGTATCAGGCTTGAGGATTAATTATGCCAAGAGCCAGTTTGGAGTTATAGGGGGAGATGTTAATTGGATCAATGCAGCAGCTCAAACCTTGAATTGCAGTCTTTTAGAAACCCCTTTCAGCTACTTGGGATATTCCTATAGGGGTTAAATCATCAAGCAGTATAGTCTGGGAGCCTTTAATTAAAAAATGTGAGGCTAAGCTATCTAAATGGGCCCAGAAAAACATATCCATGGGAGGGAAGATCACTCTAATCAATTCAGTTGTTAATGCTCTGCCTATATACCTCCTGTCATTCTTCAAGATCCCTCAAAAGGTAATAAACAGATTGGTAAAGTTGCAGAGGAACTTTCTGTGGGGAGGAGACCAAGATAATAAAAAAATTCCTTGGGTGAAATGGGACATCGTCTGTCTTCCCAAGTGTGAGGGGGGCCTAGGGATAAAAGACATAGCAAAATTTAATACAACTTTGTTGGGCAAATGGATTTGGGCCTTAGCTTCTGATCACCAACAGCTTTGGGTTAGGATTATCAATTCTAAGTATGGAGGTTGGGAGGCCTTGAAGTCTGCTCGGGCTCAAGGAAGACATTCTGGTTGGTGGAGGGATCTAAGAAAGTTGTATCATTATGATGGGCAGAGCATTTTTCAGCATTGCATGAGATGGAACGTGGGTTGTGTGGATAAAGTTTATTTCTGGAAAGACAAGTGGATAGGGGAGGATTTTACTCTCCAACAGAAATACAATCAGTTGTTTCTCATCAATGAACAGTAAGATGATCTCATTTCTATGATGGGGACTTTTGACCAAGACAGGTGGAGTTGGAATCTCAAGTGGCGGAGGAATCTGTTTGATTATGAGAGTGATCAAGCTGTGAATTTTATGGAGGAGATCAATTCCATGTACATTCAGAGATATGTTAAAGATGTTATGTTATGGAAAGCTGACCCTAGTGGGCTGTATACCACTAAGTCTGCCTATAATCTACTGATAACTCCTTCTTCACCAACCTTGGATAGGAGAACATCACAGTTACTTTGGAATATGAAAATCCCTCCAAAACATGCAGTTTTCACTTGGAAGCTTTTAAGTTGCAGACTCCCCACTAGAGCTAATCTTTCAAGGAGAGGGGTGAACATTCAGGATACTGCTTGTCCTTTATGTGGTTATGTGCAAGAGGAGGTGGGGCATCTATTTTTCAATTGCAAGAAGATACTAGGGCTTTGGTGGGAGTCCATGAGCTGGATTCAGGCTATGGGACCTCTATCAGTCTCTCCAGTGGACCATTTTCTTCAGTTTTGTGATGGTTTTGGAGCTGAGAGAAATCATAGTACTTGCTGTGGATGGTGGGTTGCGTTGACAAGTACTATATGGAAGCATAGGAACTTCCTCATATTCCAGAACAAACCTTTCGAGCCGCAGAAGGTCATGGAAGATGCTATGTTCTCAATATGGTCTTGGTTAAAGGCTAGACAAAAAGGTTACAACATTAGTTTTAACCATTGGTCTTCCAACATCTCGGATTCCTTTGGTTAAACCTGTATGGGATAACCTTTTTAGGCGGGGTAGCTTGGGCTTTTCGGAGGGCAGCACCAATGGTGCCTTGTATTTCCTATATCCAGTACCACTTGTACTGTTTTTACATATATTAATATATATCTAATTTTGCCTTCCAAAAAAAAATATATAGAAGCTACTTGGTTGGGAAGAATAAGGAGCCCACTAATATTTTGCAATATGCTGACGACACGACTTTTGAGGGAGAGGCTCTTTGGGAGAATGTTCTAGTTTTGAAGGCTTTGCTGTGAGGTTTTGAATTGGCTTCTGGATTAAAGATCAACTATGCCAAAAGTCAGTTTGGGATTATTGGAGGGATGGTCAACTAGGCAAATGAGGCAGCCCAACTTCTGAACTGCAGACAAATAGAAACCCCTTTCTATTATTTGGGTATCCCAACTGGGAAAATGGAAATGGGCCCTAGCTTCTGAACAAAAGCAGCTATGGGCCAGAATTATTAACTCCAAATATGGTGGATGGAAGGAGTTCCAGCTTCGAAGAGATAAAATGGGATTTTCCAATTGGTGGAAGGATCTGAGGAAGATTTACCACCAGTCTCAGCACAACATTTTTCATCAAAACATGGTTTGGAAGATAGGTTGTGGTGACAGAATTGATTTCTAGCATGACAGATGGGTAGGCGAATGCACTCTTAAACATCAATACAACCAACTTTTCATGATAAGCAGTCAGCAACACAACCTCATTTCAATGATGGGTAATTTCTCCCAGGACAATTGGAGATGGGATTTGCAGTGGAGGAGAAATCTTTTTGATCATGAACATGACTTGGCTGTGAGCTTTATGGAAGACATTACATCTATATGTATTCAGAGAAATGTGAAGGACATTATGATGTGGAAAGCTGAACCTAACGGTGTGTACTCCACCAAGTCAGCTTATAGCCTAATGCTGAAGCTAAATGATTCCGGTTCACAAGACAGGTTTTCTAAACTAATTTGGAATCTGAATATACCCCCAAGGACAGCAGTTTTCATTTGGAGACTTCTTAAAGACAGGCTCCCCACCAAAGGGAATCTGTTAAGGAGACATGTGGATATTCAAGATGCTGGTTGCCCACTCTGTGGCCAAAGGCAGGAGGAAGTGGGGCATCTCTTCTTTAATTGTAAAAGGACAATAAATATGTGGTGGGAATCAATGGGATGAATCAAGGCTGTAGGACCCCTTCCAGCCTCCCCATTAAATCATTTTGTTCAATTTTGTGTTGGGTTTGGGACAAACACAAATCAGAGTAGATGGAGTGCTTGGTGGGTTGCTCTAACTAGCATTATATGGCATCACAGGAATCTTCTGATTTTTTGGTGGGTTGCTCTAACTAGCTTGGGGTTTTTTGGAGGGCAGCACCAGAGGTGCTTGTATTTCTTTTATTCCAGTACCACTTGTACTGCTTTGATCATTTTAATAATATATATATTTTATGCCTTCCAAAAAAACAATTCATTTCCTAAGGGACTCAATTCCTCATTCATTGAAACCAGTATGCAACATTTTACATCAAACACCAGTATATAACATTTTAAAGCAAACACCACTATATAATATTTTAAATGAAATAGCAGTATATACATGCTAGTTCCTACGTACGTACCTGGAGTTGCTATAACCCGAACGACCTTCAACAACAATGTCAATTAAAAGTAGTCTGTGATAACCTGAAAAAAAAACCAATGGTCATGGACATGGCTGACACATTTGGAGAAGATTTTGGTATTCATTTCAACCAATGGTCATCCAATATCAGAGCAGGATTTAATCATATAGTAAGAAATGGAAGCCATTAAACCAAAGTCAATACTCATGAATGCTAGAACATCCATCAAGAATGATAACAAAGCAGTAATTTCAATTAAATTCATCTTAGTTTTTCTATTTTATAATCACTCCTAGGTTCTGTCAAGAGCAGACTTGACAGATTCCTAGTGTCAGATCAATGGCTAGCCCTATGGCCTGACTCATCCCAGCATGTTCTCCACAGAGATTACTCTGACCATTGCCTTGTAATTTTGAAAACTAAACTGGTTGATTGGGGCCCTAAGCCCTTTAGGGTGCTGGACTTGTGGCTCAACCAAAAAGGATATCAAAAGCTGGTGCAGGAGTCTTGGTCTAAGGATCAGCAGGGTGGATGGGGGGGCATTGTCCTTAAAAACAAGCTGAGAAATCTTAAAAATACCATCAAACAATGGAGTAAAGATATTGCTGATATCAATGTTAGTCGAATCCAGAATTTGAGACAGAAGCTTAATGACTTGGAAACTACAGCTGGTGATAGAGTTTTATCTCAAGAGGAGGTCAAAGTCAAGAAATTACTGCAACAAGAGCTGTGGGAGGTTTCAAATGCTTATGAATCCCTGCTGAGACAAAAATCTAGAGATAAATGGATTAAGGAAGGTGATAGTAATACAACTTATTTTCACAAAGCTATAAATGTCAGAAGAAACTATAATGCTCTTCAGGGTCTCTTCATTGATGGGAATTGGGTTCAACAGCCTGACCGAATTAAGAATGAAGCTTTTAATTTCTTCCTTCATAGATTTTCTGAAGATAAGAGTTTCAGACCCACCCTTGATGGGGTTTTCTTCCACTCCATTGATCAGAATCAAAGAGAGGGACTCATTGCCCCTTTTTCTGATCAAGAGATTAAAGATGCTGTTTGGAGTTGTGGTGGTGATAGATGCCCGGGTCCCGATGGTTTTAATTTCAACTTTATTAAGGCTTTTTGGAAGATTCTGAGACCTGAATTCAGGAGATTTGTGGATGAGTTCCACTGCCATGGAAGCTTTCCTAGAGGCAGCAATGCTTCCTTCATGGCCCTTATCCCTAAATCAAATCATCCTCAATCCTTAAATGACTACAGGCCTATTTCTCTCATCGGCTGCATGTACAAAGTCATATCCAAGCTTTTGGCAAACAGGTTGAGGACCGTTATTTCGGGTATTGTTGATGAAAGGCAATCAGCCTTCATAAAGGATAGACATATCCTTCATGGAATTATGATCCTTAATGAGGTGGTGGAGGAAGCTATGAAGACAAAGCAGCCAGTTATGGTCTTTAAAGTGGATTTTGAAAAGGCCTATGATACAGTATCTTGGTCTTTCTTGGACTACATGCTGTCAAGACTAGGATTCTGTACTAAATGGAGACAATGGATTGCTGCCTGCCTTCAATCAACATCTATTTCCATTTTAGTTAATGGTAGTCCGACTAAAGAATTCGCTCCTACTCGAGGTCTGAGACAAGGGGACCCTCTAGCCCCTTTGTTGTTTAACTTAGTGGGGGAAGGTCTCATTGGAATGATGAGACAGGCCATTGTAAAAAATCTGTACCGTAGCTACTTGGTTGGAAAACGAAAAGAGCCTATTAATATTCTCCAATACGCTGATGATACTATTTTCATTGGTCAAGCTTCCTTGGAAAATGTTATTGTTTTGAAGGCAATGCTTAGAGGCTTTGAGATGGCCTCTAGTCTGAAAATCAACTATGCTAAGAGTCAATTCGGAATTTTTGGAGATTATGTTAACTGGTCTCAAGAAGCTGCTCACTTTCTGAACTGTAGGCAGATGGGGATTCCCTTCCACTACTTGGGCATCCCCATTGGGGTCAGATCCTCAAATCAGGTGGTATGGGAGCCTTTGATCAGCAAATTTGAAGCTAAACTCACTAAATGGAACCAGAAAAGCTTATCTATGGCTGGCAGGGTTAATGTGATAAATTTTGTTTTGAACGCTTTACCAATCTATCTATTATCCTTCTTTAAGTTACCCCAAAGAATAGCTGATAGACTGGTTTCTCTGCAAAGGAATTTTATGTGGGGGTGGGGGGCATGATCAAAAGAAGATTCCTTGGGTCAAATGGGATGAAATTTGTCTTCACAAGAAGGAAGGCGGTTTGGGAATAAAAAATCTGATCAAATTTAATGCTGCTCTCATGGGAAGATGGATTTGGGAATTACATTCTAAGCAAAATCAGTTCTGGGTCAGGGTTATAAATTCAAAGTATGGGGAATGGCCAGCCTTGCAGAATGGCAGAGTCCATTGCTGGGACTCCCATTGGTGGAGAGATCTCAGGAAGATATATCAGCACAATGACTTCAAGATTATTCATCAAAATCTGGTGTGGAAGGCAGGTTGTGGGGATAAAATTCGATTTTGGAAAGACAATTGGCTAGGAGAGGGCTGCCGTCTGGATCACAAATACCCTCAGCTCTTCACCATTAGTAAGCAGCAAAATGATCTTATTTCAACCATGGGTAGCTTCTACCAGAATATTTGGAGATGGGATTTGAAATGGAGGAGACACCTATTTGAACATGAGGAGGGAGTAGCTGTGGCTTTCTTGGATGAGATTAGTGCTTACCCTATCCAAAGTCACTTGAAAGATACAGTTCTGTGCAAATTGCTTTCCTCAAAGGCAGAGATATCCTCCATGGTGTAATGATAGCTAATGAGGTCTTAGCTGAAGCTAAATTCAAAAATAACCCCTGCATGGTTTTCAAACTTGACTTTGAAAAAGCTTATGACTCAGTTTCTTGGGGATTCCTAAACTATATGATGATGAGGATGGGATTTTGTGAAAGATGGGGAAAATGGATCCATGGATGCCTTTCTAGTGCAACTATATCAATTTTGATCAATGGCAGCACTACTAGAGAATTTGTGCCTGAGAGGGGACTGAGGCAAGGAGATCCCCTTGCACCTTTCCTATTTAATATAGTAGCTGAGGGACTCACCGGTTTGATGAGGACAACTGTCTCCAAAAACCTTTTCAACAGCTATAAAGTGGGGAGGCAAAAGGAGGAGATTAACATCTTGCAGTATGCAGATGATACACTGTTTTTTGGAACTGCAACTACAGCTAATGTTAGAGTCATGAAATCTATCCTCAGAATTTTCGAGTTGGTTTCAGGACTCAAGATTAACTATGCTAAAAGCCAATTTGGGTGCTTGGGTAAATCTTTGGACTGGTGCAGGGAAGCAGCTAGCTACCTTAATTGTGGCCAGCTGGAATTTCCTTTTTCTTACCTTGGAATTCCAGTAGGGTCCACCTCTAAAAGCTGGGATGTTTGGCAGCCTGTCATCAGCAAGTTTGAATCTAAGGTAGCCAAATGGAAGCAGAGATGTCTCTCTATGGGAGGCAGGATATTCCTAACAGCCCTTCCTATCTACCTACTGTCATTCTTCAAAATTCCTTAAAAAGTGGTGCATAAGGTAGTATCTATTCCACACTTGGTGTTGGTTAAATGGAATGGAGACAGACTTCCATCTTCAGATTTTTGCAGTGCAAAAAAAAAAAAAAACAATCATGCAAGCATATTTGAAAACTTAAAATACAAATAACTCAAGTTAAAATCAATTCATTTTTTACAACTGTGAACAAATTAACTAAGGTACAGTAGGCAAATTTGTTTTCACTAATATTAGTAGGTCATCACCACTGCAGTAGAATTTAAGTTAAACTTAGATAAGTACCTTATGAAGAGGCCAGCTACCTTGTCACAGCTAACAAGTCAGAACTGAACAAATTTCTGCATGTATAATTCAACAAATTTGTTATCAAACTTGTGTGTGTGTCTTTGTATGATGTGTGTGTGTGTGTGTGTGTGTGTCATCAGTGTGTGTCTGTGTGTTTCTATCATACGTGTGTGTGTGTGTGTGTGTCATTAGGGTTTGTGTGTGTGTGTGTGTGTGTGTGTTTCATGACCAATTTTTCTTACTGACAATTCAGTGGCAGTGTATTGCTTAGGCTTCCGTCGAAATGAAAGGAAAATCAACGAGTCTGACAGAACAACTTCAGTCTTCACTCTTCACTATTTGAACACAAATAAAAAAAAATTAAACTACTTCAGGATAAATAAAAGGTTCAGAAGCAGCAGACCTAGATTGTCTAAGCTATTTTATAATGGGCAGCTATAGTTACAATGATGATGAAATGAACTATAGAAAAAACAAGTATAAAATACAGAAGAATAAAAAACAATTAAGGGCAGAACTCAAAAGCTTTTAGCCATGCTGCTTGGAATTTAATCAATGAATCAATCATGTCACTGAAATTTGGAACATAAATGAACTTCTCCCTTACTATCATTCTCTTTCTCTATTTTTTCTCTCTCTCTAGCTGCCTTGGGCTGATGGTGGGGTACCGTTTAAAGAACGATTCTCAGAATTATACCAAATCTCTTCCCAAAGATTGCATTCTGTTGAAGACATGGGGTACTTTTCCGAGCATGGGTGGGAATGGAATTTCTCTTGGAGACGTAATCTATTTGATAGCGAGATGGGGGTAGCATCAACTTTCTTAAAGACTATTGCTGCTATCAGAATTTGTGGTACCCTGAAAGATACCTGGCTGTGGGGAGCTAAACCTAATGGCATCTTCTCTACTAAATCAGCCTACAACCTCATTAAAGCAGAGCAGCTTTTGGAAGATCAAGATTCGGGTTTTCACCAGCTTTGGGATCTTAAAGTCCCCCCTAAGGTTCTGTCTTTTGCTTGGAGGCTGCTCTGGGATAGACTCCCTACTAAGGATAATCTTTCTAGGAGACAAATCCAGCTTGACAATGACCTATGCCCTCTAATGTCAAACTCAACCCGAAACTGCATCCTATTTGTTCTTCACTTGCGATAAAGTGCTGCCACTGTGGTGGGAATTCTTCACTTGGGTTAAGGAAGGCACAGTTCTACATAATAGTCCCATGGCTAATTTTCTTCACACCTCAACTACAACTGGAGGAAAGAATATTACTAGAAGAAGGAAGACTTGGTGGTTGGCTGCTACAAAGTCAATCTGGCAATCCAGAAATGACTTGGTGTTTCACAATCAGGCGTTTGATATTCATAAGTTGATAGATAATTCTATTTTCCTCACTTGGACTTGGCTCAAGGGGTGGGAAAAGAATTTATGTGCTCCTTTCACTACTGGTCCTCAGCAATGTCCTTAGTTTTTGTTTAAGTTTGCTTTGTAGGGAGGGGTTTGTGGGTTTCCTCACGAGGGGGTCAAGTTTTTTGTATCCTTTCAGGAGTTTCTTCTCCTGTGTTTCATGTAGTACCCCTGGTACTCTTATCTATTAATATATTTATTCTTGGCGGTTCAAAAAAAAATGGTCGTGGATCAAAGCAATGGACAAGGATTTTACTCTTCATTTTAACCAATGGTCCTCTAATCTTAAGGAAGGTTTTAGGAACTAGGAGGCGTTAACTCTTAACCTCTTAAACTGTTACAAGAACACAATAAGGGTAAGGGAAACTGTTAAACTCCAATAATAGGCGTTAACTCTTAAACTGTTACAAGAACACAATAAGGGTAAGGGAAACTGTTAAACTCCAATAATAGGCGTTAACTCTTAAACTGTTAGAAGAACACAATAAGGGTAAGGGAAACTTCACTAAGGAGAAGAAGCACAAAGTTGTCACGATGCTCGAGTTAAATATGAGAAACCCTAGCCATGTTTAGTTCACTAAGTGTGCGATACATGAATGCAATCAAATATTTATACAGGATTAGACCAAACATACCTACGTGAGGTGGCGAAGGAGAAGAAGCACAAACTTCTGACGATGCTCGAGTGCGACGAACACAATGCTCGACCTTAGACAAAATGATGGTCAGATGGAGAACATACAACTTCAAGGTAGATGGAGAACAAAGAGAGCAAGAAAGCTTAGATGGAGAAGAAGACAGAGAGAAGGACAAGACAACGCGAAGGAGACGAAACATACCTAGGTATGGCGGCGAAGGAGAAGAAGCAGAGACTTGTGACGATGCTCGAGTGCGACGAACACGATGCTCAGATGCACACAGGGACGGTTTCGCTAGACGGAGATTAGAAGAAGAAGACAGCGCGAAAGCTTAGATGGAGAAGAAGACACAGAGTGCCAGCTTCTTAGGGCTCACCATATTTTTTAAAATATAACTTCAACATCGGTTTTTAAAAAAACCCGATGTTAACAAAATGATGTTAACATAACAAACGTTAACATCGGTTTTCTAAAAACCCGATGTTAATAAACATATGTTAACATCGGTTATTTAAAAACCGATGTTACTAATAAATGTTAACATCGGTTCTCCAATAACCGATGTTAATGAACTTCGTTAACATCGGTTTTTCACAAAACCGATGTTAACGTATACACGGTATTTACAATTATGCCACCGCGCATATGTTAACATCAGTTTTTTTAACAATCGATGTTAACACACCGATGTTAAATCCGCTTTTTGTAGTAGTGCATATACATACTACTACCCTGTCCAGAGCATGTGATAGAAATTGGGCTCACTTCATTTGTTAATCAAACAAAACTTGTCTATTTGTAAGGAAGTCATAGGACTGTAATGATGCAACAATTTTCCTAACTGAAAAATTATGAATTAAAATGATTTAAATTTTCAATAATCTTTCTTGAAGAACAAGAGCATTCTCTATTCACATCAGTAATGAAAGGAAAAAGGAAAACAATTTAGTATTTAGTGTGCATAACATTGAGAACAAGCACTAGATACCATTTGAACTTCAGCAACACCCATAATATATATATTGAGTATGCCCACGTGTATAAGAGAGCTTAACTAGATTTTAAAGCTAAATTTACCTTAGGCGCCCACCTGCGTACAAAATAAGGATCAATTTTATTGTTGGAACCAGAACCATGGAAACGCTATAGGAAAACAAAACTTCTAAAAGGATCAGCAATATTGCTTCCAATACAACTTTACAACCAAAAAAGATAGCTTAAAGATAGTAACTATTGAATCATTATTACTCAATGCGATCAAATATTAAGAACAAATCAACCGGAAAAAATTGAAGTTAAGAAAGACATACCAATTTTCAGACAAAGAAAACAAGACCATCATCTTGGCATCCCCTTGATTCCTTGCCACAAACAAAATAAAAATCAAAGACAATGTGCCAAAACCTCGTATCCATTTTGATATCAAAAGCATTTTGCTCCTCAATTACCATTTTCCCTATTGAATTGGAGTTATTCTTCACCATGCTCAACAATTCATACCTTACGAACACAAAATAATAATAATTATTATTAAAAAGAAAGTCATTGGAAAAGAAGAATACAAGATGCAACACCATGCATGATTGCATTAGGCTTCCACAGCTGAATCGTAATCATAAAATTGGATACGAATGAAGGTATAAAGAGAGAGAGAGAGTGGGAGAGAGAGAGAGAGAGCGGAGAAGAACACTGAAAAATGTGATGATCGTGAAATTGAATGTACCTTGAGGGGGTTTCGCCTCCATTGCCAAGCATCTCTTCTCAATTGTTGAATCTTCCCCTTCATCTTTTGCAAAGCTTCATGCCTTTAATTATATAAAAGTTCCAAGTAAACACTTTCCTTGGAAGTCATTTTTGGCTTTAATCAACCACCAATGGTACAAGGTGGCCTTCGGAAACGAAAGAACAACGTCCAAAATAAAAATAAGAAAGGGGAAAAAAGGAAGGAAAAGGTGAGACTAAGAATGAAGGAAGCATAGTGAGTAGCCAAGCCGTTCATTGGAAATAGCATGATACCATGTCGTTTGAAGGAGTTGTAGTTGAAGTGGAATCAACCATTAATGATGAGTGGATATTGTGATGTGATATCTGTGTTCGATACACACAAAGCATCTGAGCTTCTTCTCTTACAAAAGTTTATAAACTATTGCTCTCAACATGACAACAGAAAGCATAAGAGAATCGTAATCGTACCTACAATTTTACCTCTCGAAAATAATTAAAAGAATAACCAAAACATTGTGAAAAGAAAAAGAATGTTGCAATATAATTCAAGGCTCTAAATGTCCATGTATTAAGCAACGAATAAGTCAGCATTTGTTAGCTGAACTGTAGGAAGATTTGGTCAAGTCTGTTGCTAGTTTTTAGCTATTTTTTAGGTGAACATGTGCGTCAGTTTGAGTCAGTTTTATGCCACTTCCTTAGGTGATGTTAGTCGTGGAAAGTGGAGTCAGTTGATCAAGTTAGTTGAGTTTATTTAAGCATTGTTATGTATTGAAGTTTAATAGAGAGAAGAACGTTGATTTCCTCATTGATTTGTATCTCAAAATCGTTATCTTATCCCTCTAATTAAAACATTTGGTATTAGAGCTTGAGAGCAATTCCTGGGTTGATTTTGAGTGTTTTCGTGTAAGAAATTAAACACAAAGGTGGTCACCATGCAGAAAAACAATGGGAATGGAAACTCACTAAATCAGTTGCCTATCTTCAAAGGTATTAATTTTCATTTTTGGAGTCTAAAAATGAAAACTCTCTTCAAGTCACAAGAGCTATGGAGCAGTGATGAGAGTGGGTTTGAAGACGATGGAACTGAGGAGCCAGACCAAGCCTTAAGGGAGAAAAGAAAGAAAGATTCAAAAGCACTCTTCATCATCCAACAAGCTCTTGATGATGAGGTGTTTCCACGCATTGTAGTAGCTTCTACAGCAAAAGAAGCATGGCGTATTCTCAACCAAGAATATGCCGGAGACATGAAAGTGGTCAATGTAAGATTACAATCTCTAAGAAGAGAATTTGAGTCATTCCAGATGAAGGAAAATGAGAACATGCAAGAATGTTTGTCAAGGATATCTAGCACAGTTCAACAGATGAGAACCTTGGGTGAAGAGATCAAGGAAAGCCAGGTTGTGAGTAAGGTGCTAAGAAGCCTCACAAAGAAATATGATCACATGGTGGCAACAATTGAGGAATCAAAGGATATGGAAACATATACCTTTGATGAATTGAAAGGCTCTCTTCATTCACATGAAGAAAGAATATGCAAAGGTGATGACAAGAAAGAAGAGAAGGCTTTTCAAGCAAAAGGAGAGTATTCAAACAAGGAGAGAGCAAAGCAAAGTTCAGGCAGAGGCCGAGGTAGAGGCTCCAGAGGGAGAGGCTATGGAAGAGGGTAGAGTAATGAGGAAAGGGATCAATCTTCCTAAAATTACAAGGGCTCATTCAAATGCTACTATTACAAGAAGCCTGGACATAAAGAGGCTAGTTGCTGGAAGAAAGAGGAGGATGAACAGAAAGGATGTGATAAAAAATCCAACTTTGTGGAGCAAGAAGAGAAGCTGATCTTGGCACAACATACATCAAACAATGATGATAAAGGTGGAGTGTGGTATGTAGACAGTGGGTGCTCAAACCACATGTCAAGTGCCAAGTCAATATTCAGGACCTTGGATGAAACAGCAAAGACCAAAGTGAGACTAGGAGATGGAAAGCAACTTGAAGTAGAAGGAAGAGGCACGATTGCAATCAGAACTGAGCAAGGCAACACCAAGCTCTTATGTGATGTGCAGTATGTGCCAAGGTTGTCTCACAACTTGCTAAGTGTCGGCCAACTTCTCAACTCTGGCTATTCTGTGCTATTTGAAAATGGAGCTTGCTTGATCCAAGACAGGAGCTCTAAAGAGATAGTAGTGAAGATTGCCATTGGAAAGAACAAGATGTTTCCTCTAGATTTGTCAAGCCATGTAAGCTGAGTCTTGACAGTCAAAAGGGATGATAATGCTAAGCTTTGACATCTAAGATATGGTCATTTGAATATGCAAGGGCTGAAATTGCTACACTCCAAAGATATGATGCAGGGGCTGCCTAAAACTGGAGAGCTTGAGTTGTGTGAAGGTTGCATTTATGGGAAGCAATCAAGAGGATCATTTCCAACAGGCAAAGCATGGAGAGCAAGTGAGTGCCTTGAACTTCTTCATGCAGACTTATGTGGCCCAATGAAAACAGTCTCACTTGGTGGAAGTAAGTATTTCTTGCTCATCACAGATGATTAAAGTAGAATGAGCTGGGTTTATTTTCTTAAAGCTAAGTCTGAAACATTTGAAAGCTTTAAGATTTTCGAGGCTATGGTTGAAAAACAGTCTAGCTTGTATGTTAGAGCTTTGAGAACAGACAGAGGTGGTGAATTCTTGTCAAATGAATTCATTACTTTTTGTGAGGAGCAAGGGATAAGAAGAGAATGGACTGCTCCATATACTCCAGAGCAAAATGGAGTGGCCGAGAGGAAAAATAGAACTGTGGTTAAGATGACAAGGAGTATGCTCAAAGCTAGAGGTGTGCCAAACAGATTCTGGTGTGAAGCTGTAGCAACTGCAGTGTATATTCTCAACGTTTCTCCTACCAAAGCTTTCATGAACATGACACCACTTAAAGCTTGGAGAAGAAAGAAACCGTCTGTAAGTCATATGAGAATTTTTGGTTGTACAACATATGCATTAGTTGATTTAAGGACTAAGCTGGATGATAAATTTGTCAAATGTGTATTTATTGGCTATGCTACTTAGTCAAAGGCATACAGACTGTATAACCCACTAACTGGCAAGATAATTGTCAATAGAAATGTTGTATTTGATGAAGATGCAGGCTGGGTTTGGGAGGAATGTGAAATCAGTAAAAGTGTTTAGCAGAAATCAGTCAGTTTTGATGGTTCATAGGAGGTCTCAAATGTGCCAGAAAATGATCACACTCCAAGCCCTCATTCAACGCCATCAAGCCAGGGATCATTAACTCCTTCAAGCCAGGGATCATCTAGCTCATCAAGTGATTCTGCTCCAAGGAGATACAGATCTTTGTCAGACTTGTATGAAAATTGTGACTTTGCATTGATGGCAGCAGATCCAACATGCTTTGAGGAAGCTGAAAAAGAAGTGGAGTGGCAAAATGCAATGAAAGAGGAGATCAAGTCCATTGAGAAAAATGTGACGTGGCAATTGCTAAATCTTCCTAAAGGGAAGAATGTCATTGGACTGAAATGGGTGTTCAGAACAAAGTTCAACACAGATGGGAGCATCCAAAAGCACAAAGCTAGGCTGGTGGCTAAGGGGTATGCACAACAATAAGGAATTGATTTTGAGGAAACATTTTCACTAGTACCAAGATTTGAGACAGTGAGAGTGGTGCTCATTGGCTGCTCAATGGAAGTTGAAGGTGTTTCAGTTGGATGTCAAATCAGCATTCCTCAATGGAGACTTGCAAGAAGAGGTGTTTGTTGAGCAACCACTGGGGTTTGTCAACGCTAGTGAAGAAGGCAAGGTATACAAGCTGCAAAAGGCATTGTATGGGCTGAAACAGACTCCACGAGCCTGGTATAGCAAGATTGATTCATTCTTCCTTCAAAATGAATTTGAGAGAAGTGAGAATGAACCAACTCTCTATGTGAAGAAAGGTATAAATGGATTTATAGTTGTCTGCCTTTATGTAGATGACATAATCTATTTTAGCTCATCTCAAAAAGTTGCTAGAAAAGTTCAAAGCTACCATGATGAATCAGTTTGAGATGACTGACCTTGGATTACTTTAGTACTTTCTCGGTTTAGAAGTGAAGCAAGGAGAAGATGGAATCTTTCTCTGTCAAAGAAAATATGCAGAGGATTTTCTTAAGAAGTTTCATATGGAGAAATGTAAAGCAATGAGAACTCCTATGAACACAAATGAGAAGTTGCAACGTGACGATGGCATTGAGAAGGCAGATGAGCAGCTTTTCAGAAGCTTAGTTGGTGGCTTGAATTACCTTACATATACGAGGCCTGATATAGCTCATAGTGTGAGTGTAGTTTCGAGATATATGCACTCTCCAACTAAGCAACACTTAGGTGCAACACAGAGGGTTCTTAAGTATGTTGCAGGTTCAATCAAACTTGGAATACTTTATGAGAGTGTGGATAATTTTAAGTTGGTTGGCTATAGTGATAGTGACTGGGCAGGGTGCTTAGATGATAGAAAGAGTACATCAGGTTTTGTATTAAGTCTTGGCTTGGGAGCCATCACTTGGAGCTCCAAGAAGCAAGACACAGTTTCTTTATCATCATCTGAAGCTGAATATGTAGTTGTTGGTGCAGCAGCAAGGCAGACAATCTGGTTGAGGAAATTGCTAAAGGATTTGTGCTGTGAGCAAGAAGGTGCAATCAAATTGTGGTGCAATAACAGGTCTGTTATAGCCATGTCAAACAATCCAGCGTTCCATGCAAGAACCAAGCATATTGAAGTTCAGCATCACTTCATAAGGAAGCTAGTGGCAGAAGAGAAGTTAGTGCTAAAATTCCGTGGAACGAATGAACAGAATGCAGATCTCACTACTACAATATTGTCTTTCTACATCGGTTCCAAGTGGCGTTCTACATCGGTTGACACCCGTCGTCGTAGCAAACGTCGTAAAAAGAAAAACCTTTTCTACGACGGTCGCAAAAGACCGTCTTAGAATGTTAAATATTCTACATCGGTCGTCTAAGAACCGATGTAGAATGCATTACATTCTAAGACGGTCTTTAACGCGTGACCGTCTTAGAATGGTTGACATTCTACATCGGTCGTCTAAGAACCGATGTAGAATGCATTGCATTCTAAGACGGTCTTCGGTATGTGACCGTCTTAGAATAATTCATTCTACATCGGTCGTCTCAGAACCGATGTAGAATTCTTTTTTTTGTTTTTTTAGTCATGGTGGCAAGTAATTTTATACTATAATATTATATTAATATTGCTGTGATTATTAATTTTTGGTATACTTAGCCATATATATACTAATTCCTAATTATGAAGACCAGGAAACAATTATTAAAATATTAATAAAATAAAACTGTTATTAACATGAAACAGAACTAAGAATGAAAATATTAATAAAAAAATAAAAATGAATAATTGTATAAGAAATAGCCCTGCATGTATTGTCTAGTAGTATCTTGAAGCATTTCATATGACAGAGTAACTACAATTTTAAGCTTTTATAAAGGAAAAGACCTAGTTGTGCAGCATAGTTCAGCCAATGTTTGAATATCGCATAAAGTCAAACTTTCAACTAAACTTGAACATGTGAAAATCATAAATTGAAACAAGTAATCTACTTCAAACTCACATTTTGCATATAAGCAATCCATCATTCCTTTCTCCAAATCAAACTACATGAACAAAGCCAAAGAATTGGGTGAGGAACAAACAAAGAAGCTTCATAAGACAATGATGCAACTCATACAAATTTAATTAGATTCATCACAAACTAAAATGCTTTAGTATGTTAATTCTCTATCAAAGTATTTGCAATATATTTACCCCAGACAAACAATCTGAGAAAAATGTGTAACAACTTTATAGAAACTAGTATATTCAAGAGTTTGTGTAACAGGGCATTAAAGTTTGGATGCCCAAGATACAAGTAAAGTGTGAACTAGGTGTTACATTTTGATATTAAGTTTGGGTGCCCCAGCTGAAGAATTAAAACTGTATTTCATTTAAAAAAATTAACTATGTATAACTGAATTCTCTTAGTAGACGTGTTAACTTAGTCAATATCAGCATAATTTCCCCCATAGTCCTACAGCAGCCAAAAATGGCAAAATAATAAGACAATAAATTTCCCATAAATATACCACACGGCGATTCATTTAATGTACCACAAACAAAAAGTCAATGTTATGAAAGTGAAAATGCTTCCCCTTTTTCTCTCTCCTCATTTTCCTTCCAAATTTTGTAAAGGGTAAATGTATACAGGTCAAATTCAAAAGAGGATTATTTTTAAGTAGAAAGAGGATACTTAGACTTTTCTCTCTCTTTTTTTTTTTGTCACAAGTGTTGAGACATGATATTATAGAGGTCAATTTGTACATTGAATAGCAAGTTTATTTATCTATTTTATAGCTGAATAGCAAGTTTACAGAATATTATAAGCAATTTTAATTAAAATAAAATATATAAATAAAAATAAATTAAAAATAATAGATGTTACATTTTAATAATAAATATTTTATTTTATTGTATAATAATAAATTAAATGAATGAGACTTCTAAAATTGAAAAGGAAATTATTAAAGTAAATCATTGAATCAAAATAAATTATCTATATTTATATAATCTATCAAAACTTTGAAACAAAATTGAAATTAAGATTCGTTAATGTTATCGTAATTTTAAGATTTAATTTATATAGATTAGAAAGGTATTTTTAATTTGATATACTATATTAAGATTCAAAATTAAAAACTGAAAATAAATTTAAGCAATGGTGTTTGAAAGAAATAAAATAAATAAATAACAAGTAAAAGTAAATACTAGTTGTATGACATATGATTTAATGTTAGAGTATCGATGTTGTCGTGACGGAAAAAATTTACATAAAAATGAGACTTATAATCTCAAGTCAAATATATTGAACTTAAACTAACATTTTGCAATTGACATGGTCAGGGACAATCTTTATGTTAACAAGATATTTGTGCATATATAAGTTTACTCCTATCAAGTATATCAGCTATCAAATAAATGGCAAGCAATTCATTGCTTGTAAGGGTACATTTTTTTTGTGTGTAAAATCTATAATCCTTTAAAATTCCATTAAATTCTACTATCATAAGTGGGCCAATCATTCCCTATATACCATAATGAAAAATGAATCATTCCCTATATACCATAAGTGGGCCAATCATTCCCTATATACCATAATGAAAAATTTGTTTACTCTGCTGAAGAATACACAAACACGACATTAACTGAAAAGACATGCAACCGTATTAAGTGGTATCTTAAATTTCCACAACATCGAAATAAGTTCACAATGCAACTATAGTTAAAATAAACAATTTACCTCCATAAATAATTCGCGTTTTAGATGCAACTTCATCAGAGACATTCTTTTTTAGCCAATCTCAAACAGCTACATGTACTTCCTGAGCTTGCTGGGGAGTGGCCACTTTGCCCATTCCAATAGCCCATACAGGTTCATATGCAAAGACACTTGATAGCAAGGATAAAATCTCTGTTGAGCTATACATTTTAATAATTATCTATTTCTAGGTTGATTTTTAAAATATAGGAAAGGCTGAGAGGATATCATGCTCGCTATGTCCATCTGAAAACCAAAATATAGGAGAATTTTTAAAATTGAAAACAGAAAGGCTGAGAGGATATCATGCTCACTATGTCCATATGTTTTATAGCACACAATGGAGATAACTGAATCATAAGAGTATACTAACTGATCTCTCCAAGAGGCTGATCACTGTTGATTTTCCACTGCCACTTTTTCCAACCAATGCAACAGTCTATAAAGACATATATATCAACAATGTAGTTACATCACATATTCTTAAATAATTAGATTTGTACAGCCATAGAGCTTGATTATTAGAACATGAAAATAGTAACTGATTACCTTTCCAGCTGGAATGCTTAGACACAAATCTTTGAAAATTTGAATATGAGGCCTAGTTGGGTAATTAAAACTGACATGTTGAAGTTCAATATCACCAAAAACGGCTTCTAGTGTTCTACCCCCA
Source organism: Glycine max (assembly GCF_000004515.6). Taxonomy (NCBI): domain Eukaryota; kingdom Viridiplantae; phylum Streptophyta; class Magnoliopsida; order Fabales; family Fabaceae; genus Glycine; species Glycine max. The sequence continues at coordinate 3,994,462 of NC_038256.2, read as the reverse complement.
TTGCTGCTGGAGTCAATGGTAGGTTTACTGTCAAGAATTTTAAATATTGAAGCTGCGGAATCTTTGGCCTTGTTAGTGTCTGGTGCTAAGACACTAGTCTGGGAAATGCCTATGGCTGTGATTGTTAAACAAAATAAGACCTACACAAATTTTGTGGTGAGAACTAGATCAAAACAAACATCAAATAAAGATAGAGCATCCCAAGGCTGTGATTGATTGATTTCACCTTGAAAACCTCTGGAAAAGTTGCTGAATGTTGCACAAGAACAGATCCTATGTAGAAATAGAAAGCATTTGTGCAGTATAAAGCCAGAAAAGAGAAATCAAATCCTGTACCACTCACAAGCCCCAAAGCCAGTATAAATTCAATATCACATTTCTTCTTGTACCTATCCATCACCTTTGATTCGGCACAGAATGATGCAATGGTTCTGATGCTACTAACAACATCATTTGCCACTTGACTTGCCTCTTCATACTTTGCCTACACAGTAGACAAAATATTCTCATGATGTCCATAATGCATAATTTCATTAATGGAATTGACAAAGTTGCAAGTAAGACTAACCTTGGCATCTCCATTGAATCCTTTAAGAAACTTCATCTGAAGAAATCGTTGTATAAAGATCAAGGGTGACATAGCTACAATTATTAAAGCAAGAATCCAATTAGCAGTGAATGTCATGTTAACATGTGACCTTGAATTTGCAGAATCATCAAACCAACTGATTTCTTGGTGCACAACCTTTTCAAATGTCGGTAAACGAATTCTTTCTATTAATTTTCCACCAACAATGCCAAAGAAGTAATTTTGCACTGGTATAATCACTAGAGTAACTATACCCAAACCCACATATAGAAGTGCCCAGAAACTAGAATCTTTCTGCTGTTTTTCTGGAGGTTCGTAGAACATAGCTATTGCTGAGGAAAACAAGAAGCCAAACATAAGGAACACAACAACTTGAACTATTGCAACAATGGACCCAAGCACTAAGACAAGAACTTAAGGCTTGTTTAAGTAGGCCAAACATCTTAAAGAAACCTTTATGGGCTTCTCAGCATCCTTGCCGACTCTTTCTCTAGATTCATGTACCCCACTTTGATGCTCTTGGAGAGATTTTACAACCCTTCTCATACCATTAGGATGCTCTTCTGATAACTGAATCAAAGAAAATTTCCCTAGCCTATCTTCAATTCTAATTTCCAAAACAAAGAAAAATACCTTGAACCATTCTTTATTAGAACCTCCAACTTTCTTGTCTGAAGATGCATGTAATCCCAAATTAATAGAACCTTCTTCTGCATGCCTCCAAAATCTTCTTCTCCTCCTTCGCGGAGATCGGCAACAACACCATCGAACTCGTCTCCGCCACCTCCCCAATCCTCAGCCTCACCACCGGAACACGCGCCGCAGCCTCCCCTTCACCCACCTTATCCCCCTCCTCACCCTTCCCCCCCAACCCCTCCAAAATCACATTCGCTTCCGCCTTTGTCTCCGCCACGCCTAGCGCCTGCTCCAACGCCAAAGTCCTCTGCTCCGACGGGTTCCTATACTCCTTACTGCTGGTAATACACAAAAGAAAGACAATCTCCGGGGAGAGTGTAGTCAAAACTCTCCTAAATCCTTCATTGCACGTGCGAGCTCCTGCGCGGCCTTCCCGTTGCACCGATTCTTGACGAGGAAGCGTGCAACGGCGACGCGCTACGAGGCGCTATGGAGGCGGATCTCGTAGAGGAGCTCAGCGTCGCCAGTCTCGAAGGCGATGAGGAGGTCGTGGTCAGCGTTAGACTGGATGAGGGAGTCACCGTGGAATGTGAGGAGGGAGAAGAGAGGAGGGCGTGGAATGTGAGGAGGGAGACGAGGGACTCGACCATGGTGAAGGAAGTGATAGATCGACATGAGTGAGTGACTCACTGAGTCAAGGGTTTAAAACAAGCAGAAGACCACACTACTAGAAAATAAGGTTTCAACATCGGTTATTTAAGACTTTCAACATCGGTTATTAATTGATGTTGAAAGTACCGATGTGGAAAGTAGTATCGTTAACATTGGTTTTTCAAAACCGATGTTAACTAATAAATACAACATCGGTTATTTAAATAAGCGATGTTATATGATAAGAATTATGAAAAAAATATTCAATACATTCAACTTCATATAATAAAATAATAAATTAAAATACTAATTTTTCAAAGGTTGCACATGTGTCATGTGAAAAGAACAGCTGACATCCAAGGTTAGCGTCAGATTATTAAGGTCATATTAGGGGTGATTTTTCATTTATATTTTAAAAAAATTAAAATCAAAATTATATTTTGTTATGTTTTCGGTTTCAATTTATTTTGGTTTTTAGTTTTTAAAAATTTGTTGAAAATTAAAAATAGATAAAAATAAGTCAAATATTCTATCTCATCTTACTCCATTACAAAATCATGAAATATAAAAAAAAATAGACTAAAAAGTAATATAAAAAAGAAGTAAGAAGTAGAACTAATGTTAAGGATTTAAAGAAGAAATATCATAAATTTATTAGATACTTCAACATATATACAATTAAAAGAAATATAAAAAAAGGATTGCTTACATGTGATTTCATAAGGATTAAAAAATAGTGACAAAGGACTTAAAAAAAGACAGACTTAGAACTAATGATTTCAAAAGGCAAACACTATTTTTTATTAGGTCCTATCACGCATTTAGTGACTCCGAACCAGCAAAAAAACTCACTAGAATAGCATGTAAGGCTAGGAGTACATAATATTTAAAAATCACAAAATTAAAAAAGGTGTTGTTTTATTTGTCATGAAATTAAATAGGAGTTCAAATCACAACCACGACCAAGATTCAAAGTCCTAATTCAAAGCATGAAAATAAAAACAAAAAGGAAAATATGAGAACAAGGTACACGGATAATAGAGACGGTGAAGCCAAAAGAAAATAGAGCATTGAAAAAAAAAATAGCATACCAGAAATACCAAACGATTCCAGCCACAGGTTCCACTGACGAGGCCACGAACCAGTGCGATGGTGACGGCGGTGGCCACAGCGCGATGACGACAAGGGTTTACACAAGGAGATCAAAAGCAACGCGAATGAGGGACTAATGACTAGGCTGAGGGACCTCTGACGCTTCACAATATAAATGGGCCCTTGGACAAAATGCATTTTAGTTTTGATAAAATGGAAATGCATTTTAGTGGGCCCTTGGACAAAATGCATTTGGCAAAATGGAAATGCATTTTAGTTTTGATAAAATGGAAATGCATTTTAGTTCTGACGCTTCACAATATAATATTATTTGGCAAAATGGCAAAATGGAAATGGCAAAATGGAAATACAATATTATTTTAGTTTTGATAGGAAATGCTTCACAATATAAATTATAATATTATCTTAAAAAAGTGGGCCCTTGGACAAAATGTATCACGTTTTGCAAATAAAGATACATGAAGCTTAAAAAATGCATTTGGCATAATTTAATTTTTATAAAGATACACTGTTCTTATTTTTATAAATCCATAATTTAATTTTTATTTCTTAATTAAGATATTTTATTTTTTAAAAATTTGTAATTTTAATCATTGATCATTTCATTTAATTAAGATAGTTCATCTTTTACTTCTAAAAAATTAAAATTAAAATTAAAATTTTTTATTAAAATAAAAAATGAAATATCTCAATTAAATAATAAAAGAGTTAAAATTATGAATTTTTAAAAATAAAAGATAAAATATTTTAATTAAATATCGTAAATTTCTGTAATAATTATATTAAAAATTATATCAAAATATTTTTCAATTAATTGATATTATAAAAAAATTGTAACAATTTTTGTTTGCTACTAAGTATATAAATCAATTGATAAGATTGTTTTAATTTAACTAGTGATTTTAAATTTAAGTTTTAATACACTATTAAATATTAATAAGGATGACTTTTTTATAATAAGAATTCGGTGATAATCATTTCATAAATGATAATCATACTAAATTTAACTATGACTTTTTTGACAGTAAGTTATAGTATCGTAAATTTCTGTGATAATTATATTAAAAATTATATCAAAATATTTTTCAATTAATTGATATTATAAAAAAAATTGTAACAATTTTTGTTTGCTACTAAGTATATAAATCAATTGATAAGATTGTTTTAATTTAACTAGTGATTTTAAATTTAAGTTTTAATACAATATTAAATATTAATAAGGATGAATTTTTTATAATAAGAACTCGGTGATAATCATTTCATAAATGATAATTATATTAAATTTGGGTGTGTCGGTTACCAGACCTATTATGCTATTCTTGTTCTTAAACTTAGTTCGTGAATTAAAATTTAAAGTTTTATTAAGTAAATCTAAAAAATATATATTTAATTGAGTATTAAAATAACTTTTGACAAAAAATATTCATCACTATTTAAATATAATTCTTTTTCTTTCTTTCTTCTTTCCTAAATAATTTTTTTATTAAATTTATTAACAAAAAATTCACATAATTAACAAATGAGGTCAAAAATAATAAAAAAATGACAAATATAATAAAAATAAATTACATGTGGATTATAATTAACTCTATATTTAAAGACTTAAAACATAATTTTTGTGTCTCATGAAAATATTTTTATTTTTGTTCTGAAAAATTTGTTTAAAAATAATAAAGATATCATTTTTTTTCAAATATAATAATTAAATAAAAATATATTAATAATAAATTTTAATTTTTTTACGATATAATTATTTTTACCAACATTCTATAAAAATTCTATAAAAGTTAAACTCTATTATTAAAAACAGTTTTTTTTTCAAATTAACTAATATCAAATAATTTATATAAATGTGTGTTATATTTAAATGATAATAATGAAATAATAAAATTAAAATTACGAAATTCATTTTAAAAATTTAGTTTAATTTTTAAATGCTTACCTTTTGAATTTATTATTGTTTATTAATTATTATTATTTTTTAATTAAAATATAATTAATAACGCAATATATGATTTTTTTAAAATATATAAATAATTAAAAAAAAGTTTATATTAACATTGGTTATTTGAAAATCGATGTTGTTAAGCACTTACAACATCATTTTTCAAATAACAGATGTTAAAACTGAATTTAGTGTGATTTTGACATCGGTTCCAAGAGCCTTTACATAATATGAGATAACGACGGTATTTTAATAAAACTCGTCGTAATTTTTTATTATCAACACACATTCTAAGGCGGTTTTTGAAAACCAAACCGCCTTAGAATGTGTGTCGTACAAACCTTTTTATCAATATAATTACAAAAATGCCACCGGTTCGTTTTTTAAGGCGGTTCTAAAAGAACCGTTGCAGAATGGCTGTCGTAAAAAGCTATATTTCTAGTAGTGTCTGTTTACAAAAGCTTTAGCACAAGCAAAACATCAATTCTTTTTGGAGAAAATAGGAATGCACGAGCTTGAATTAAGAGGGGGTATTGCAATATAATTCAAGGCTCTAAATGTCCACGTATTAAGCTAGGAATAAGTCATCATTTGTTAGTTGAACTGTAGGAAGATTTGGTCAAGTCTGTTGCTAGTTTTTAGCTATTTTTTAGGTGAACATGTGCGTCAGTTTGAGTCAGTTTTATGCCACTTCCTTAGTTGATGTTAGTCGTGGAAAGTGGAGTCAGTTTATCAAGTTAGTTGAGTCTATTTAAGCATTGTTATGCACTGAAGTTTAATAGAGAGAAGAACGTTGATTTCCTCATTGATTTGTCTCTCAAAATTGTTATCTTATTCCTCTAATTAAAACAAAGAAATATGACCTTTTCATAAAGCATGGGATTTCTTGTGGAGCATGAGAAGTTCCTTTCTAAACGGAAAATTGGAGGCACAAAAGCTGCATTGCAAAACATTTGGCTTGGAAACGAAGAGATTGAAAGAGGGCACGGGAAGATGATGATGACAGCACTTGGTCTTCTCACCGTTCTTGGAGTTTCTAGGAAGAGGGCACGAGAAGTGGTATCAACGAAAGTTGAAAGAAATGGAGGATACAAGAAGTGGAATCGACGGAGGTTGGAAGAAAGAGGGGCACGAGAAGCGAAATCGCAGAATGAAGGGCACGAGATCTGGAAATTTAAGTCACCTTAAAATCGAAGATGGTTTTATAAATAAAACCGTCCTAGTAACCTGTAAATCAAAGTTAACACCTTCTATCAAAGACGGTTTTTATAGAACCATATTAAAAAAGTTAAACTTAATTTCAAAAATGTCCCTGTATATTTTTTTACATCGATTTTTAAAAAATTGACTTAGATTCAATGTCCTGAAAATATATTTTTTTAGTAGTGCAACATTCACTTGATTCACTGGTGGAGAAACAAATAGCCACAAATAATTGTTCCTCCTCTTGGTCAACAGTTTGAGCTCCTTCATCGTGCTGAATTTTGTTTTGACAAATTACAGTTTCATGCACCAAGTGGTTGCATTTACTGCATTTTGTTTTGAATAGAGGGTGACCCATTTTGTGACAGTGCTTACAAGTTGAGTAACTTCTCTTTTTACCATTTTGTTTATTGTGATTATTTGCACTTTTCTGTTGCTAGCTTGACGGTTCTTGTAGTTTAATTTTTCTTTCTTCTTTCATTGTAGCTTCTTGGCTCTTGGTTGGTGGGGCACGTTCAACCATTCAATCTTACCTCATAAGCCTCCATTGTTCCTGGCCATGCTTGTGTCAACCTCCGTTCTATTTAACTCATAAAGCGAAGGCTCTTGATAGAAATTTGTTAGATTTATGGTGGCAGAAAAGAAAATAAAATAGAGGGGGGAAGAGTACATTGAAATATTTGGGAGAAGGAAAAGGGAGTTTTAATAATTTATTGATCAATAACGTTTACATTTATAGAATGGGAAGATTTAAAACAGAAAAACTAATAAAAGATAAAGCTATCAGCAAGTGACTAAGTTGCTACTAAATTACAGGTGTCACTCATTGACTATTTGGCCTTTATATATATATTTAACAAACTCAAACAATAAAAGATAAAGTCATGTTCAATTCTTAAAGAAATATCTAGCTGCCATATCATTGATGATATACTTTTAATTATCCCAACTTCACCCTTCGAAAAGTTTGGGAGCATGATCTCATGGTGGTCTCTTCTCTTAATGCAATTCTAGCTGCCACAACAGGTCCTCCAACTTGTTCTTTTGGCTTCTCTTGATACTCTTGATAGTCGTATGCATACTTAGAGAAGTTCAATAAATATGGTATCCTGTCATTTATTTATTAGTCAAAATTCAAGCATTGAAAAAGGCACAAGAAATTCTTTCATACGTGTAGCTAAATATTCAAAATACAACTTGAAACGAAAATAATAATGAGATATTGTTGACATTAGACTCACCCCAGGGAAGACTATTCCTATGAAGTGGTGTTTACTTTTGGTTGGAGTTAACATCAAAATTTGAGAAGGGAGATGAATTTTCGCACTCTGCACAAGGATATCTAACATCATAATAGATCATTGTATTGTCAATGCAGGAAAGTCATGCAGTAAATAATGGATCCTCTTTATGTTAGAATTAGATAGAGTACTTATGCTCTTTTCAGTGTCAAAAGTAAATTATCATTAGTTTTGCAAATAACAAATTTTGGACAGTGTTTTTATATACAAGTATAGATGACTAACCAGGTTCTTGTTGTTCAGATGGTCATGCAAGTCGAGATTGTCAAATTGCTTTAAATACAAGAACACGTAATCAACGGGACCACGACAAATCCTGCATTTAAATGTTATTGGAATATATGTAAGCTTTGCTCACAAAATGAAGTGTTCATTTAAGAAGTAGCAATAGCCTTGTGCCATAAAATTACTTTACTGTATGATTAACAGCTTTCTGTGGTAAATATAGGGCTATCTCTAGCCTACTTGGCCACTCAATAGTAAGCCTGCAATGAACAACAAAATAAATATCAAATTATATTTGAGACAAGCTTCTTTTTTTTCTTTTTAATTTTTACCCAAACCATTGTTTCGAAGTCCCTAGTTTCCATTTCAAAAGTGATCTTGTCGAAATGTTTGTCCATTTATGCTTTAATCATGAAATAGGATCCGTTGTCATTTAGGTAATTAAAAAGTTACCTATATGAAGTTAAACTTATATATTGATAGCTATTGACTAATTAAAGTGAGATAAATAAATATCAATTATAGCTAGCTATAATTAATTAGCTAAATGTAACAATAAGCTTTTCTTAAAAAATTAGGATTGAAAATATATGAAAGATACACTTACGTCAAGGGCGATGTTGCTTTCCTCAGAACCTGGTTCATAGGCAAAAACAAGGGAAAATTCATATTTGTAGCTTAACTATAATTTGCATAATTGCTAGAAAGTCAGAATATAAGTAACTTTTGATCTCATCTAACAAATTAGATAGGCCAGGAAATATTCTTTTAGAGATTAATTGATTCTACCATACCTTTACCCAAAGATGTAATTGACGATTCTTCTTGACAATTTTTCCAGCCAAAGATCCCTGGAGATGCATAAGAGAAAATATAATATAAACCAATAATTTGTGAAAATCTCTAAACCCATATTACCAAATTTAATGTGAAATTGATACACATGAATTTGATATAAACTCACCCATCATGCACATGTCATAAACATCTAAATTTGATTATTATTTGATGAATTGATTAATTATAGTGCAAAAGGTAATAAGGATAATAGAGGAACATAAAGTTCTATTATTAACAAACTAAATTTACAAAATAAGAATAAAAGAACAATTGGAGATAAGTTCTTTTGTTAAATGCATTTGGATATTAAAACACTTATCGGATATATAGTTCTTATATATCATTCTCGAAATGAAAAAGATGGGACAGACACCTAAGTGATTAAATTTATATCCAGAAAGTATGAAAATATCTTAGAGTTGTGTTCACATGTATGTTTTTTTTACTATTTATATCAAATATTTAGTCTACAAATAAGAGAGTTTTTTCACTATAAGTAAATTAACCCATAAACAAATATGGATCTAAAAGAAACTAGTATAAGAAAAATTTAAGAGTAACATACAACTATGCCAAAAATGCAAGTGCATGTCTTGTCATTATATATTGAAACACATAAAGACATATGGTTGTTCTCTTAAATTTTCATTTTTTCTTATGTAATACCAAATATAGATCCTCTTATTAATTTAAGAGCTAGGAAGTCATTTGGTATTAAATGAATTAAATCATACATAGGAGATGGTTACTTTCAAAGCTTTTGCAATTATGAAGGCATATAACATATGTTGGTCTTATGTCGAATAATGAAACTAATCAACTTACCTCCCATTCCAGCAAATAGTCATTAAAATTTGTAAGAGATGATGGGGGAGGCCAAAAATCATAAGGATTAAATTGAGGTGTTATTGGTGCAGGAGGAACCCCGGTGCTTGTTCCAAAAGCAATTCTACCAAGTGGACCAAACCCAATCACCTGGAATGGAAGATATGGGCGACTTCTGCTACTAGAACTAGCATAAGGAAGCATTGATAGTGATGAGTATGGTTGAACATCGAATGTATTTCCAATTGAATGAGGGAGCATGGAATTTTGAGCTGGTGGAGCATCCCTTGGATCAGCCATGCCTACAGCAATTGCTGTGCTTGTTGAGCAGTTTCCCGAGTTGCCTCCAACTACACCTTTCAAAGACCCTTCTCCAACTATGAAAGTTGGTGTTGTGGATATTACCATTGGTAGAGTTGAAATGCCAACTTCACCGGTTGAGGCATTCGGGACAGATAGGGGCAGTAGGCTTATAGGATCCTGATCAAGAATTTGTTTGATGTTGATAAAAAAGCAAATAAAATATAAGTAAATAATAAAAAATATAATACTTTAAGGTAAAAAGGGAAAAGATCTCCAGCTATTCTATCAATTAAAATTTAAATATAATTAAAACGACTACATGTACAAGTCGGTCATCTTTGTCAGCTTCAATGATTTGCTTCCCAGTCATCATAATTGAGAATAGATCTTCTGAAAATATCAAAACAAAATGAAAGGAAGAGTGTTTTAAACTAAATTGGCATATATTAATTGAAAACGTAGGATTAAAAACGGACACAATCTAATCCAAAGTGGTCATAATCTTATGCAAAAATCATCAATATGTCAATGGACAAAAAAACATATAGCAGTAAGATATTCAGTGTTTGGAAGATATAATATAATAAATACTAGTATTAAAATTAAATTAATTGTTTTCAGGACTGTTCAACAAGAAGAATTGAGATTTATCGTTAAGCCTTTGATTATTGGTCATCTGTATAAGAAAATTGGAAGCAAGAATTAATTTTTTTCATTACAAATTAGATACTAACAAATAATATATTACTGCTAAAGATACATTATATTTTTAACAGACATTGAATATCTAGTAAGAAGCATCAAAAGTAAATTTTGTTGGTTCAATTCACAATAATGTTATCACTACAGCAATTTATTTAGAGATACTATATTCTCTAATTTATATGGCAATTAAGAGGGGGAGGGAGAGAACCTTCATGGTCGTCAGCAAAATCTATGGCAAGTATAATATCATTTGTTGTCTTAAGTGATTCTACACTTTCTTTTGTGGGTGGATCCATTGTTCTTTTCTCATGAAGGGCATAATGTGCCTCCCTAAAATTTCTTGATAATAACACAATAAATTGTTCGTTTCTGCAATCAGAGATGGGAGTGTTGGCTAGTGAAGAATCATTATTCCCCTGCAAAAGAATGAAAACATAGTTATGTACCACCCAAAACATATATGAATTGAATACTATACTACTCTTAATTTGTGACCTGGATCATGCCAATAGATGGTTCTAGTGAGGATATAATATACAATTCAAGAGATATCTTGCAATAGCTGAATAAATAGATATTAGGGAAAGGATGCTAATTATATTGGAGACAAACTCTTACCATATTGAATATCACTCCAAAAATTGGATGTTGGATTGGTGAAATTATTGAAAGGGATACTGCTAGCTGCAGTAACAGGAGCATAGTCAGTATATATAGAAGGCTACCATTAGGAAACAAGTAGAGTTCCAAGACATTACCGAACCAAACATTTTAGCCACTTCGTAAAAATCTGCCTTTAAAGTATGTAATTTTGTGCCAATAAATCTTCCTTGAATCTCAGGCACCGAGACTAGCATTCTCTTAGGAATAGGATCTCTAGCTGTTATAAGAATGCAATGCCTTTCTCCATCATAGTATTCTTGTGCTGTCATTTTATTAGACGGCCTTGGAAACAACTGGTTTGGCCATGATTCACGTAACACATTTTTATTCTCATTTTATGGTAAAATTGCTTGCAAATCCCATAAGTAGTATAGTTAAATTAATAATGGAATAAAGAGTAAAAGAAGTATGTGTTAACATATATACCGTTAGAGCCGATGCTAGGCCTTCTACCATGGTATTTTGATTTAAACTATCCCCTTTGAAAACTAAACATGATAGGATACCTAAAAAATAATCCACATCTCTTGTCCAATGGATATATTGGACGTTCGACCCTGCATAAGGAACAAAAAGAAACACTCTTATGATTTCTACTTTAAAATATCAATTTTATTGAGGACTAGGCATTTCCTATATGAAGAAAATAAAAAATCCTATATAGAATGTGTGATTACTAAAATAACACTGTCATAAAATTAAAGGTAAATTAAAAATAATGAGTACAGATTAGGTTGATATATATTCAATTCAATAAAAAAGGAATATTTTACCGAAAATGTGCAAAAGATAAATGAAATACCTAGGTCGGAGTTGTCATTATACATAACCAGACCCACCTCACAATGATGATTAGCTCCCTGTAAACAAACGATGCATGGTAAGGCAAGAGATCTCTCGTGAATTTGAAAACTATACTATATTTGCATATCTTCACATGAAAGCACATTATTGTAGGACAAATCTATGATTGTGAATCTTTTATTTTTCCAGTAAGTATTGAATAGCTTATTGATATGGGGTATGCCAAGAAACCTTAAGCTTTGTTATAAAATCAATCAATATGGGTAACTCATGCAAGGTTACAATAGAAAAAATTGTCACATCGTCAAATGTCTCAAGCTTTCTGCTACTAAAAGAATTTGCTTCCTTACTACATTGTTTTTCCATTAGCCTTAGCTTTTTGATGCAAAATCAAAGAGGAATAGGGCTAAAGGGACTCCCTACCTTGATACAAAAATTAAAACTGACCAGAAAGCAAGGTAGTTGCCACTATTCCAACTCAACCACTTTTTATAGAAATCTAGACTTTCCATCATATACATAAGAAAATCCAAATTATCTTCCAAGCAAAGGTAAGCCATGTAGCCCAAGTTTTTTAACTAGTTGAACTCCACTATGTCGTCACCCAGTTCTGCTAGTTGTTGAGTCATACTTCCTTTTCTCCCTTAGGAATATTATATATGGTTGGGAACTTTTTCTTTTTAGTGAAGTATTAATTGAGTGATATGGTGTGTAGAATAAATTAAACAAGAAACCTTAAGTTATAGTTTTGAAATCAATAAGTTTATGTAACTTGTGCATGTTTACAAAAGAGATCACAGCATAAAAAATTCAAATACAGAAAAATTATAAATTACCTCTTCTCTTGAGTTGTCAATGAAGGTCCTGCATAATCAATAGGAAAAGAAATCATTAATACACATTATGAGATAGAGAAAATTCAGTTCACTAATTGGAGCTTGTAAATTTAAATTTTAGTTTAAGTAAATAAAGCCATCCATGGTTTCATAAATAAAACAAGGTCAACTAATTGATGTTATGTAAAACGAATGGGGTATGAGATAAAATAAAAATATTAAACAACAATTAATACTCAACAAGAAATGACGCATCGATCGAGTCAAATCTTTATATAACAATATAAAGAAAAAAAATGCTTCATTTTTTTATCATCTAAAAGAGGGGTCACTTTAAACATCTTTTAGCTATTTTGTTTTTTCATTTATTTAATGAATTGTGTTAATTAGTATGGCATTTAATAAAGAGTGGGTTATTAATGCACACTATATAAAATAATTTGTTTTTCATTATTTTTATTATTAGATATTGAAAGAAGGACGGTGGGTTTTTATAGTGGATTGTTGAGTATGTGGATTTGTGCATTAATTTATTTGTTATTTTTTTATTATTATATTTATTATTTTTTATTAAAAAATATCAGATGTGAAAAACAGAATAAAAAAACTAAAAGTACTAACATATAATTATTATTTCATTCATGTGCAATTATTCGTAGCGTACAAATTTGATTAATTAAGTTTGGAAAACAATTAATATGAAATTATCTTTAATATCATATCATCATATATATATAATCAATTGTGTGTCTTTCGTAAAATTTTGTATAAATGATTTTATTACAATCATGAACAATATATATATAATAGGAGGAAGGATCATGTCACTCCTAGAATAATTATAAATGTTACTCTTCATTCTTCCTTTTCATTTTTTTAATCTAATAAAAAAATCATGTTACACATATGAACCGTAATTAATTCTTTTAAAATTACTCTTAAAATAAATTAATTCATCTTCATATAAAAGGTTTTATTATAAGTGAAAATTGTTTCAGCTTAATATTTCAAAAGAATATATATATATATATATATATATATATATATATATATATATATATTATAAAATCAAGTAAAAATGATCCTTCGTCTTCTCTAGGTTACATTTTTTCCACTGATGTTAAAGTCATAATTTTTCTTATAAAAATACTAATAAAATAACTAATTTTCATTGTGGTATTTACATCAAAGAATAATAAATGGTATATATGAAATAGTTTTTTGAAACACACAAATATAATTTTTTTTATCTCTTAGAACACTTCAAGCATTTCTTAATATACCCCTCCTCTGGTACAAAAATAAAAAAATAAATATTCAGAACACTTTTTATAAAAATTTATAATGATGACTAAGATTGAATGGTGGCTAAGATTGAAGATATGATGAAAATACGAACCTAACAATCTTTTCGAGATATTCTGAAACAATTTTTGGCCAATAAGGACCCAAGGTCGAGTTGCCATCTATGATTAAGTTTAACCACTTCTTGGTCGTCATGGATTTCTCTAGAACTGAAAGCTACAAAAAAACAAGACAAACTAGGGAAACAACTGAAGATGGACCACTGCTTGGCTATTTATATAACTCTAATCTTCATCACTAAGTCCAACAATGTAATGACAATGGTCATCAGTTGTGGACACGTACCCCGATTCAAATTGAATTGACCATCACTTTTGTTACTTTCATTAATGGATGAAGGATACTAACAAGCAAACATTAATTTTCATTCAAAATGAATTGACTTTTGTTCCTTTCATTCATGGATGAGAGATACTATAACAAATATTTATCATCTTTCAAATTGAAATGGCTTTTATTACTTTCGTTTATGGATGACAAATACTAGTACTAAAGACTATTTATCACATAGTGTCATTATGACTTAATCGTTTGTATTCAAAAATAAGTAAATTTAATAGACATATAGACTAAGAAATTCAATTAATAACATTAATTATAAAAAAATTCCTAAAACACTTTTTTCTAGTAATACTTATAGAATATGAATAAATGATTCACGCAAAATAATATTTTATTAAATAAAAAATATAATAAGAATATTATCATTAAATGGCATAAAAATTATTTAGTATTTGTTTTTGGGTCTAATTTTTTTTGTTTATATTTGGGTCCGAGGTAATACAACGATGAAGTAATTGACAACACACAAGTGCACATTACTAAATTTGACTAACGACATTAATATATAATGCATATATATGCCAGGGGATTCATTCATTTAATTTCCTTTTCTAGTGTTAAATGTTTGTTGACTTTTGAATTGAAAAAAAAAAATATTTATTGTGTTATAATTGCAAACACAAGTGGTTCTTAGTTAGTGAAATTTAAAACAAGGACATCAAATGTGAAATCAACATAGAACTTAATGATGTAAAATTATTTTAATATAACCTAGAAAAAAAATACCTCCAAATAGTGTTTGGAATGAATTTCTTTTACGTTGTGTTTGTTTTTGGGAAGGGAAGAGAAATAATGTTAGTTTTATGTGCATCCCACATATTTTATGAGATCTACTTTAATTTACATATTTTTTTTCATCCTATAAATCTAACACAACATTAAATTAAATGATACTTTTAGATAAGTTTGAATTGAAAGTGGTAGGAATTCAAAACAAAATTATTCCTCTATCAAAAAAATAAGTGTCGCATTTGAGATGAAAAAAATCCAAAATAAATGTTTATTTAATTTTTTAATGTAACATTAATTTTTTTTACCACCAATACTTCTAATAATTAAATGTCATTTTAATTTTTTGAATATAATATTAATATTATTCTCTTTTAGTTATTTAATAAATTTAATCTTATAAAATTATTATTATCTTTTATTTATTTATAATTTTTTATTAGTTTATGTAAAACAACCTATAAACATACTTATTTTAGGACTAATGTAGTGATTGATCGACAACATGCAAGTAATTGATGACACATAAATGTGTAGTAATGTTATTTATCACCCCCAATGTTCATTAATTTAAGTCCTAAAAGTATTATATTAATTTAAATTTTAAATGACAATATTAATTTTTTACAATAAAATATTTTTTTAACAGACAATAAAATGCAGTAGTATTAAATTATATTTTTAATAATAAATGTGTTCTCAGGTCAGAAATTTAATGTAAATTCATGATTAAATTATTACTTTCACTAATGTTTAAAATATACATTTCATTTCACCGAAAAATATATACGTTTCAATTTTTAAAAAAATGTTTAAGAATATTTAACTATATTTTCAGTCTTTACAAAACGAGTATGTTTTAATTTTGGTGTTTGTAAAAAAAAAAAAGCAAATTTAATTTTCATCCTATCAAAATCTGAAGTAACTTTTTTAATGTCTATATAAAATTCGTAAATTTTTATTTTAGTCCCTCTAAAAAAGTTTCTTTGATTTTCAACTTCCAAAAATTAAAAATTATTATTTTCGGCCCTTAATGTTTATCTTAGAGTAGCTGAATAGCAATCATTTTAGGGATTTAGAATATGAAGAAGAAAAAAAATTAAAGGTGCCACATGTTAAAATAATACTACAATTGCTCTAGTGGGTGTTCCTGCGATGGTTACTTGATTGTTCATTAAATACATAAGTAGTTAACAAAATCGTCACATAATAGTAGTGAGAAAAAATAATGATTTAATTTCAATTGTCGAGGGGCAAAAATCAAAGAATAATGTTTATTAGGATTCAAAACATATTTAAATTTTAATCTTTTTTATTAGTGTCTCTATTTTTTAAATAATAAATAATGTTTATTAATTTGAGGAATGAAATATTTTTATTTTAACAATATTATAAATGCTATAACATTAATTTGATTGGTTGATCAAACAAAAACTTTGACTATGCATTTCAATCAATCTTTTTTTGAAATATTTGTATTATTATTAGAGTTTAATTTATATCCACTTTCAAATTATTTATTAGAAATTTATTCTTGGCTAAAATTTATTCAAAAGTTAATACAAATTTATGTGGGTTTTACTTCTTAGTTAACAAGTCTCATTTATAACTAATACTAGTAGATAATGTGTTAGAATGAGTGTTGTTAGTCCTCAATTATAAGCCATCCTTATGATGACTTGATTTAAATATGTATATGGATGAAACAAAGTGGATATGATGATGTCATTAATAATTTTGATGTGCTTAACTGTTAGAAGACTAATAATATAGGACTCATATTACCGTATGGTATCAATATATAAGTTCTATTGGTAATAATTTGTATTACAATTATTTATAATGATTATCTTAATTTATATTATGATTTTCCTTCTCTTTGAAATGGATTTCTATCAAGTGGTTGGTTTTTTTTTGTTAATTTTTACAATTTAATTGTTTATCAATATAATAAAAGTTAGTTAGGCAATCCATAAAGTAGGTTATATCTAACCTATATAATAGGTTGATATGCCTTATTAATCAAACTGCTGAATTAAACTAGTAAGTCAAACTTTTAAATTTTAAGGCCCATTGGTTAGTGCACCTCTCCCTCAATTTACATTGAAGTGGATCAGAAAATCACTAGCAGAGGTTAAATAGTAACACCTGACTAACACATAGTTTTTGAAGTTTCTAAGATATATAAAAGTTTAGGGTGTGTTTGGTTTGTATTTTTATTTTCTGTTTTCATTTCCTGTTTTTATTTTCTTGAAAACTGTTTTCATTTTCAAAAGATTTGAATTCTGAAAACATGTTTGGTTTGACTTCTTATTTTCTGTTTTCATGAGATAAAAACACTCAAAATTTATAATATATTGATTTCTTGTCTTTTATGTATTTTTAGATTTGCTTAAAATTACATTCATTGCCATTACGTTTTTATTTCACTCAAAATGAGGTTTCTGTTTTCAACTGAAAACACTGAAAATGAGATTTTATTATTTTCATTTTCTAGTTGTTTTCTGTTTTCATTTTCACTGAAAATGTTTTCAAAAATTCAACCAAACACATTTTCATCACCATTTTCTGTTTTCAGTGAAAATGAAAACAGAAAACAACCAAGCCAAACACCCTCTTAGTTTTTCAAAACTTTATTGGGAACAATGTTTATCCTTTTATGGTACTTTGTATAAAAATTCAATTTGGAGAGTTGTAACCCTATTTCAACTCCATTTGTTGTTAATGAAAAGCTTTCTAATGTTGATGGTTATGGAAAGGAAGATGTAGCTGAAGATAGAAGTTTGGTAAGAAGCCTTGTTTATCTATTTGCAAAGGTTCATATTTAATGTTTTGTTCTAGCCTACTTTAAAGGTTTATGCACTCACCAAGTTTGACCTACTTTGGTTTAGGCAAAATGATGTTGAAATACTTGAAAGGTACTATTGATTTCGGCAGTTGGTATACCAAAAGTGATGGGAAGCTTGAAGGTTATGTTAATAGTAATTGGGTTTATTCTATTGATGATTCAAAGAGCACAACTAGATTTGTCTTTTCATTTAGAAGTGGGGTGTTTCTGGAACTCCAAAAGGCAAGATGTAGTTACTCAATAGCAAGGTATATCGTTGCAACAACTTCTTCAAATCAAGTTATTTGGACTAGAAAGGTATTGGATTACTTGAATCATATGCAAGAGACGCCTACACATCTATGGTGTGACAATAGTTCAATGTTGACCGTTTGGCAAGTGTACCAAAATGTTCAAGTAGTAAAAACTCGAAAGTTCGAGTGTCGATAATTTCCAATTTATAAAAATAGAAGATGAGATGAGGTATAAAAGATGAGTTTAAAAGAATAGGATATAAAATAATAGCTATTAATAAATGATAAAGGAAATAATAGTTGTTAATAAAAGACAAAAAAAAAATAATAGGGAATTCAATGAGATGGGAATGTTAGGACCTAGCTGTATTATTTTATATTTTTCTCTACCAATTAGTAAATTTTCCCTACCCACATCTATTAGAATACTTGTCTTTGATGTCTCACAATGACAAGTATATTTTACCTATCTATCTCCTAAATGTCTTTGCAAAGATTCAATAGATAAAATGCATGAAGTCCTAATTCTAGATGCTTACTTTAATGCATGGACATAATGCAATTACTCTATGTCTAGCAATGATTTTACTAAGATACACATTCCTTTTAGTTCTATTAGAGATTATCCTCTGTTGAGTGACTAATCCCTAAAACTAATGCATGTAAGACCTTCCTTGTATTTCTATTAAGGATTACCCTTTGTCGAGCACCTAACTCCTAAAGATGATGCAAGGATGAATGATACATGAAATTAAAATAAGAAAGGATAATAGGAAAGAAAACACATGTTTGCATTGATAGATATGAAGCATACAATACATCTTTTGGTTTTTTAGGCCTGCCAGACCCTAACTAAGGGTTTCGCCTCTCATAGTCATAAAGGGCCTTGCACTTGAAAATGAATTTAGAAACTGATGGAAGAGAAGGGATGAAAAAAAAGAAATAGAAAATAATGGAAAAGAAGAAAAATTCCCTGAGAGTTCTCAGGCTTTAAATGTGTATTAGAGTACTTTGAGACTCGATGTGTCTTTTCTCCTTGGCTTGACCCTCTTTTTATAGTTGATGGAGTGGACTTGGGCCTGCATACTCACGCTAAGCTTGTGCTGCTCACTTAGCACGGGTGCTTGTATTTGCACTAAGCTTGTGTTGCTCGCTTAGCGTGGGTGTCTATATTCGCGCTTAGCGCACCTCTTCTCACTTAGTGCCAATGCGTGTTAAGCATGTCTTGGGTTGGGCCTAATGCCAAAATCTTCCTTTTTTTTCATATTTTTTTCTATTTTCTGCATCTTTTTGACATTTAATCCTTCATTTTCATATCTGCAAGTCATAAATAAGAAAAACATCAATTCTTAACAATTAAGCATAAATAAATGCTAAATAAATATTTTTAAGGTTATTTTCATTATAAAAAATAACTCATGTTTAGCAGTTATCTTTCAACCATTTCTATTGCTAAAAATCAAATCCAATGCGCAAGAACCAAGCATATCTATGTTAAATTTCATGTTATCACCACAACAAAAATGATTTTCAACAACACTGAATCTAATACAGTTCTAGAGATGGTTTTTCCAAAACCGTCATTGTCCAAAATGCGATGGTATTTTCATAAATAATTAAATCCTTTTAATGACGGTTTTATAAAAACTATCATAAAAACCAAGTGTTCAACAATGGTTTTTAAAAATCGTCATAGAAATCAAGTGTTCCACGGTGGTTTTTTGAAAGCCATCTTTGAAATCAATAAAAATCAAATTTTATTATTCTTACACACTTTCAAACTCTCACTCTCTCTTACGCTCTTCTCGGACCTATATCTTTTGTGCCCTTTCTCCTTACACCCGCATCGTCAT
Organism: Glycine max; assembly: GCF_000004515.6. Taxonomy (NCBI): domain Eukaryota; kingdom Viridiplantae; phylum Streptophyta; class Magnoliopsida; order Fabales; family Fabaceae; genus Glycine; species Glycine max. The sequence goes on along the minus strand of NC_038256.2, from coordinate 3,974,453 downwards.
CAAATCCCTTGTCTCGTACCACTGTTAATTACTATTATTATATAATTTAAGAATATGACCACTTATATTTTTTTCAACTGATTGTGACACTTTTGAAAAGACATTGGAGAAGAATTATAAATGAATCATTGTTTAACTTAGCTTGTAGACCTGATACACGTGTTTTCTGATACACAAGTTATCTTATAAATGGTTTGAGGTTTAATATAAAGGATCGTGATATGCATTTGAAATCACAAAATAGTGGAGTTTTAGTGAAAGGTGATGAAAATGCAGATAATTTAGATTACTTTGGTGTCTTAATAGATATTATTGAATTGAGTTGCTCTGGTGGAAACAATGTTGTTCTGTTAAAATGTGATTGGTGGGATGTCTCCTCTAAGAAAGAATACTGGATTGACAAATACTGATTCTTTCTTATTAATAGTAATTGTAAACCGAGGACTAATGAGCCATATGTATTGGCCAGTCAAGCTCAACAAGTATATTATGTTAAAGATACCAAAGATCCTAATTGGTTAGTTTTTGTGAAAACAAAGCCTCGAGATTTGTATGATGTGTCTGAGAAAGCTACACCTGAGGCTTGTCAAGAAAATGATGATATTGGCTCAATCTCTTTTACATCTAATGCCCTGGATAATGATCAAGGATTGTCTTTGGATAGAAATGATTTAGCCCGACCCATAGTTGATGGAAAACAAGTAGTACCTTTAGAAGTTGTTGACCGCGAAAAAGAACAAAGTGATGAAGAAATTATTGATTTAGCAAAAGACGAAGAAAGTGATTATATTGATGAAGCTAATAAATATTTATTTTAATTTTTGTACACCAAACTTTATTATTAGTTACTTATAGTATTTTTTTAATCATATATTATGTTTGTTGCTTGCTATAATAATTGCTATTGTGAAGATTATGCTTTCATTTCTTGACATTTACTTTAAATAACAAATTATACGAATACAACCGAATTTAAAATTTTAATTTATATTTTTAGTTTGATAGAAATAATAGATGAAAATTTTTATTTAATAGGCTAATATTAAGAGGTAGTTAGTATTTTAACTACCCTCAAATACACCACTACAAGGTGGTGATTAGTAAAGTAATGGGTTTAGCGAAAAAGAAGAAAACCAGGTGGTTAGATTTCATTCTAATAATATTTTAGTGGATTTTTTTCACACATGATGGAAGTTAACTGCCCAAAAGTTGTCGTTAGTGGCCTTGTGACATTTGTTAGTCATTATTTACGACTAACTTTTGTATTGAAAAGCTTTACGAAATTTGTCTTTTCGCCAAGTTATAGTTATTTTTGTAGGTCTATACATATTTTTATGTTTAGTTTAATTTTTATGTAGTAGATATTCCCTTCATTGTGAATTAATATGTTTTCAACTTCAATTTCAGGTGGAAAGATGAAGAATAAGAAGGTTGCAGCAGCTAGTATCTCGCTAAGCGAGGCATATGCGTTTAGCGAGCAACATCCGTTAAGCGAGACATCAGCTCGCTTAGCGAGTTAGGAGAATCTTCCATGCATGCACGTGCTCAGTGCGCCATCAGCTTGCCCAACAAGTCATTTGTCTCTTCTGGCGCCCAACGCGCCTGACTCGCTAAGCCAAAAATCACTAACTCGCGCTTAGCGCAAAAATCGCGCTAAGCGAGCCTTCGAGGACAGAAAGCCCTTAAAAGCTGAAGTTGGCGTAAAAAAAGGAGGAGTCTTTAGCTTTTAGAAGAATAGAGATATATGTGAGAGACGAAGTAGGGCAAGGGAGCACCAAAAACCTCTGCTTTCAAGAGGATTCTAGGTTTTAGAGTGATTTCTAGGTTCCTAGAGGTTGAGGAGACATCCCCACCACTGTGTGATCTGAATTTTACTTCCAAAAACCCCTATTGTAGCTGAAAGGTGATAACTTGCCATGGAAGGCTAAAGCTTTTGTTGAGAATTTCTGCTGAGCCTTGATGTAAAAACTCTTTACTATCTATTTAATGTTGTTTTGATGTATTCATTGCTTCTATCTGCATTTAATTATTGCATGCTTGTGGACTGATCACCCATTTGTGTGTAAAGTTAGGATTTTTAGCATTGGAAAATGTTTTGAATCCTTAGAACTGGATAGAGCAGGGCTAGATAACTGTATGTATGGACACGAAGTGTAGGGATTTAGTTTTTAATATGCTGTAATCGTAATGCAATTCGTTTAGGCTAAGTTCGACGAGACATCCTAGAACGAGGTTTAAATAGAATAAGTCCATTCACGCGAGAAATCGGTGTTTGGTGTATTTGCCCTCACCATAGAACACAGAGACAACCTTAAATAGAGAAAAACCTTTAATTGCATCAAGTTACTCAGTAGAAGGACCCAACATTTTAATCATTTGTTTATCTCTCACATTTACATAGTTAATATTGTAGTTATCTTTAGAATTGCAACTATATCCTGTGTTTATTTGAATTTCATGATTTTATACAAATGTCTACTTATTGAATGAACGCTTTTCCGAATAAAACAAATTCACTGTGATTCGATACTCGGTTCTTACCGTTTTATATTACTTGTGACTCTGTACACTTGCTGATAGATTTCGCATTTGTCAAAGAGCGAACAACATTCTATTAAAAAAGACCCATACGATCGAAATATAATACTTTACTGTCACCAAAAAATTAATATATGGGTTTTAAAACTCCAATAAATAATTTAAATCTATTTTACAGCAAAAATTTAAAGGTTGATAATAATAAAATAATACAGAGAAAATTGATGAAGATTGAATAAACTATGTGATAACCAATATATAATTGAAATATTTTAATATTTTAATTTTTTTTTCATATAAGAAGTATTTTTAATTACTTATCGCAGATCTTAACACACTGAGCATTGTACTATGTTGATAGATATTTGTATTCATGACTAATAAATTTTTAAAATTTATATTTACAAGATAACAAATATTTCATTGATTACATTTTATTATTTATATTTGGATCATTATATTTTTTTATCATTTATATGATGTTATTTATGTTTTCTTATTTATATTTTATTATTTATATTTGCATCATTGTATTTTTTATTTATATGTTATTATTTATATATATCGTTTATATTTTTTATTTTTATTATTTATATTATCTTATTTATGTTTTTTTATTTATAAATAATAAAATATAAATAAAAAATAAATAAGATTATATAACTAAGAATGTAAATAATAAAATACTAATAATTCAATATTAATAATATAATATGTAAATTTATAACATAAATAGAATGTAACTAAATTAATTAATTCTCACTTAATTTACAAGAAACAAAATGGCTTAATGGTTTGGTTTGCTTCTTATAGTAAGAGGTTATAGGTTCAACCCTTCTTTTTGCTTTAAATGTTGAATGATGAATAATTTGTCAATTACTTATTATCTCATAACTGCTATCAATTTTTAATGATGAATAAATTGTCAATTTTAATTGAAAAAAAAATAGACTAATAAAATGTAATATTTATGACAAACTCATTTTTTTCTTTTTGTCATAAATACCTTAATAATGTTGATTACTAGAATGTGCATTAGTAACAATTTTAATATGTAGATATTAGGGACATATATTTTTTGTCACTAATAATAAAATTATAGTGACAACTTCTTTTTTGTCACTATTGTAAATAATATTAGTGGCAAAATAAAATTTAGTCACAAACAATTTATTATTAGTGACAATTTGAATTTTCATCATAATTTTTTAGTTACTAAAAATCATAATTCTTGTAGTGATTGCATGATTGTGTAAAATATTTTACTCTACTAGTATATAACATTTTTCCTCATAATAAGTATTCAAAATGGCCTTGAATAATGTGGGGGCCTAAGGCAACGACCTAAATGGCCTTGCAATTGTCACGACCATGTTTGAAATATATGAAATGAGAGAAGAAATGGAATTTATCACTTGAAAGTAACTCGTGTAGTTACAAAGTTTGATGATAAATATAATAATGTGGAGACTGATGTTGTTCTATGCATGTGATTCTCGCCAAATCACTCATCCTTATCTTCATCTTCCTCGTAGTTAGAGGCACAAACTTGAATGCACGGCACTTTCCAACATTGTTCAAATGCTCATTCTCAATCCTAAACCACATAACAATACTGATAATTAATAATAAAAAATGCAAATAAACTTTTAAAATAAAAGTATTTTGACTTTTGTGGCATGCAAAAACCAAACTAGCAAAATGTGTTTTTTTTCCTTCATTACTATTGAACGTTGTGACTATTGGAATTAACAAACTACAAAAGATGGTAAATTTATGCTATTTTTAGTAAAATAAAAGTCATGTTGACTATAGAATGAATCTATTTTATTCTTATTTCTAAGGAATGATCTGTTAGTGGTTTTATCTATTAGCGGTTTTGTTTTGGATATGTTTTATAAATATGTTGCTTTATACTTGAATAATGTAACCCTTCTATGACAACAATATCTTATCTTGATTCTTTTATTGTTACATTAATGTCATATATGCTTTCATAAACCAGAAACAACAAATAGGTATCTAGAGATCTTATCTTTGAGGAATTTGTGAGTTGAGAGAAATCATAATAGAGGGAGAAACATCATACGCAACAGGTCCACCACCAATTTTTTATGGTGAGGAGTATGAATTATGGGATGCAAGGATGACCACTCATCTTGATGCGTTGGATCTTCGAGAGGCATTAAAAGAAACTATGATGTTCCTAAATTATCTTCAAATCCAACGGTGGCTCAAATGAAGAATCATAGAGAGAAAGACAAGAAAGGTTTGCTAAGTTTAAAATTTGCCTTATTTCTACCATGTCAAAAATTATTTTTACCAAAATTATTAACTTCAGGTCTGACAAAGAGATTTGTGATTATCTCAAATTAAAATATAAAAGTTGTGAAAGAATCAAAGTCATGCAAGTGCTCAACTTGGGTAGAGAATTCGAGATGCAGAGCATGAAGGAGACTAAAACAATTAAAGACCATGTCGATCGGTTGTTAAGCATAGCAAATAAAGTGTCGCTTCTTGGGAAGGACTTTCCTAATAAAAGAATAGTGCAAAAAGTTCTAGTTATTGTACCTGAAAAGTATGAATCAAAGATATCAGCATGGGAGGAGTCAAAAGATCTGTCAGTCATCACCTTGGGAGAATTGATAATGCCTTGTAATAACAGGAGCAAAGAAGAATGATGAGACAAAGTGGAGGTGGTATAAGGTGTTTTTCATATGAAAGCACAAAATTTAAGAGGTGACAAAAACAATAAGAACAACAAATGGAAGAACAAAATACCAAAACAACCCAACAAGCAGCAAGGTGAGACCATTCCTCTTTGTTCGCATTTCAATAAGATAAACCATCCTCAAGCAAGATGTTGGTGGAGGCAAGATCTCAAGTGCATAAAATGTAGTGATATACAACATGTAGAACGAATATGCAAGTCTAAACCATAGGAAGAAAAGGTGACTGCGGAGGAACAACAAGATGAATAACTCTTTGTTGCAACATGCTTTTTCTACAACCAACATTTCCTGTGATTCGTGGTTAATAAATAGTGGTTGCACAAATCATATCACCAATGACCATAAGCTCTTTGTTGCAACATGTTTTTTCTACAAGCAACATTTCCTGTGATTCTTGGTTAATAAATAGTGGTTGCACAAATCATATTACCAATGACCATAAGCTCTTTAAAGACCTTGAAAAAACCATCATTTCTAAAGTAAAAATTGGAAATGGTGATTTCATCTTAGTAAAGGGAAAATGACCACTGCTTTTGAAAGCTTGGCAGGTTTGAAATATATCTTTGATATCTTATATGTACCTAACCTTGATCAAAATTTGCTCAGTGTTTCACAACTTATAGAAAAGGGCTACAAAGTCATATTTGGAGACAATGGGTGCTTGATCAAAGATGCAAAAGGAAAAGACGTATTCAAGGTTAAAATAAGAGATAAAAGCTATGCTTTAAATTTGATGGAGGAGGAGGAAATGGCCCTTTCAAGAACAACCACCAATGTTGAACTATGGTACAAAAGACTCAGACATTTCCAACTTGCTGGACTATTATACATATAAAAACATGCCTTTCTGAAAGGTGTCTTGATGCTTGATGACAAGTTAATTGGTTGATTGTGAGGCTTGTCAATATGGTAAGCTAGTCAAAAAACCATTTCATCAAACAGTTGGGAGAGCAACTCGAAAGTTGTAGTTGGTACATACAGATGTTGGGGGAACCTTAGAGAGTATCATCTTTAAAAGTGAGAGAAAAAATAGAAGCATCATGGAGATGACAATGTGTATGTGTTGCATGAAATGGAGTTGCCAAAGAAGCTGTGGACAAAGGCTACAAGCATTGCTTATTTTTGCTGAATAGGCTTCCAAGCAGAATTTTGAACAAAAAAAATACCATTTGAAGGCTAGTTTGGCTACAAACCAAATTAACAAAATCTATGAATCTTTGGTTGTGTTTGTTTCTATTATGTTCCACAGGTTAAAAGGGACAAACTTGATAAAAAGGCAGAACACAAAGTTTTCATTGGATACAACAACACTTCCAAATGTAAAAATTCTTGTGAGTAAAGATGTCAAATTCATGGAAGATCAACAATGGAGTTAAGAGGAAGCGATAAGGAAGCAACTGTCAGAAGGCCCACAATTCTTTGATGATGATGTAAATGTCATTCTTGTTAGAGGTACGAGATCTTTATCTGAGATTTATCAAAGGAGTAATGTTGTTGTCTTAGAACCTAGAGAATTTGAAGAACCAGGGAATGAAGACAGGTGGATAAATGCTATGAAGGAAGAGTTAAAGATGACTAAAAAAATGATACTTGGGAGCTAGTGGACAGGCCTCAACCGCAGATAACCTATATGAGTCTTAGTTTCTATTCATATGATAGTTTGGTATTCAAAATTTGCAAGGAAATAGCAATGTGCCTCTAATTTATGGTTCTTTTTGTAGAAATTGTACATATTTTCTTTATTGTGTGACTTTATAAAGTAGAAACTCCAATTTTGTGACCTAATGTTGAATTCAACAAAGTTTCAGGCCAAAGAAGAGAAGGTAAAAGCTGCTAATGACTTGCTTAGTGAGGCCAATTGGCTAAGCAAGATGCATCAGCTTAGTGAGGCACATAGCTCGCTTTGCGGATGGGAAACCCTAGAAGAGGATAAGTCAGAGATCTGCAGAAACGAAGTTGGCAGAAATGAAGGGACAACTAGTTAAGAGCAACAAAGAGAGCTTGGCTTCGTGAAAAATAGAGAAATTTAGGGTTAAGAGGCAGGAGAAGACATTCTCCATCATTTTCTTCCATTTTTCTTTCACCAAAAATAGTTTCTTTCTTGTATTTTAAAGCTTTGCTTGTAATGGAAGGCTAGAGCCTCTTTGTTGGGGAGTTACTGCTGAAACTCTTGATGTAATACTCTTACTATCTATTTAATGTTTTTTTTTTGTGTTCTTTGTTTCTATCTATACTTATTTTACATGCTTGTGGCTTGATCACCCATTTGTATGTGCAGTTAGGCTTTTTAGTATTGGAAAATACTTTAAAACCTTAGAAATTGATAGAGCAAGCTAGAAATCTGTATATCTAGGAATGAAGTGCAGTGATCTATTATATTTTACATGTAGGCTTAATACAACTCTTTTAGAACAAGTGTGTTGAGGAATCAAGAACAAAGGCTAAGAGAGTTAGGCTCATTCATGTGAGGAATCATGGTTTGAGTAATTTCTTTGTGTAAGAACACTAGGATAACGTTAAATAGAGAAAAATACATTTTATACAACAAGAGAAATTCAGTAGGACACTCCCCAACGCTTTTAACTTGATAGTTGTCACATTTTATAGCTTTGAATATTTTGTTTTTGTTCAAATAGTTTAATAGTGCAGAACTTAATTCACACTCAATATTTGTTTTATTTCAAGCTTTAAAAGTGTTTACATACTGAATATACATAGTCTAGGTGAAACAAATTCCCTGTAGATACGATACTCGGTCTTACCGTTTTATATACTACTTGTGCACGTACACTTGCCGACCGTCCAACAATGAGTCAAATGGGTTTATAGAACCAAACTCAATTTACTTGGTTTTATAAATAAATACAAGGTCAGGTTGGTGGTGAAAGGTTATACCAAGTGTTTAGAGTGGATTTTCCAGAAATGTTTTCTCTAGATGGAGGCCTTGATACAATTAGAGTGCTACTTGCCTTGATTGCGAATAAATGGTGGAAAGTTTATCATTTAGATGTAAAACCTATTTTTCTAAATGGTTACTTGCGGGAGGAAATTTATGTAGAGCAACCTAAAGGGTTTCAAGTCAAAGGAGAGGAAAAGAAAGTTTACAAGTTAAAAAAGGTGCCATATGGTCTTAAGTAGGCTCCTACGGCCTAGTATAGTAGGATAAATTATCATTTTCAAGATATTGGATTTGTCAAAAACTCCAAGTGAAGATGCATTATATGTGAAGCTGGTTGATGCAAATTTAATCATTATTGTTGTTTTATGTTGATGAATTGCTTGTGACAAGAAGTGACGAGAAACTCAAAGGAGTTTAAAGCTAGAGTGTGTAACACCCTGTTTTTCATAAAATAAATAAAAAGAGTTTTATTTAAAAATTAATATAGTTTTTTAAAATTAAATAAATTAGAGAAAAGGATTTTGTTTATTAAAATAAGGGTTTCATAGTATTAAAAAATAAATAGAGTAAAATGATATTTTAGAAAATAAAGGATGTTTTAATTGAATATTTATTTAATGAAATAGAAAAAAAAAGCTTTCTATAAAATAATAAAATTAAGAAAAATAGAGTAAATAAGAGGCTAAAAGTATTCTAGCCATAAATAGAGACATATTAAGTCAGGTTTCACATTTAAAATATATTTCTACGTGTTCTCTTCTCGAATTTGTTCTCCCTTCTTCCTCTCCCAAAACTATTTCTTTTCCTGCCTTCACTCAAACATGTATCATTAAAACTATGATCCTGGACTTGTTAACTGTTGGATCATTCTGAAATTTGAAAATCCCCTTTGGAACTTAATCTCGCATATTCAGATCATTGTGATTTAGGAAATAGTGTTTGTAGAGAGAGAAATTCCCTTCACATGGAGACAGTAAAATTGAGGCTCCAATCTTTTCTTGTTTTCTCTAACGCTTGGAAACCCTAGCAAAGAAACCAGAGGAAAAGCTTGAGGAGTATTAAGGAATCACTAGAGATGCTGCTATTGCTTCCAGACTACACACGTGAGTTTATTGCAATTAGGGTTATAGTGAACATGTGTAGGGATTTTTAGAGGATCAAATTGGGGTTAATTTTTGGGTGTTTTGTACGTTTTCATTTTTCATGTTCAATGATAACTATGAATTGTTCATGTCTGACGGGTCAATTGATACTCTGATGCAAATTGGATGGTTCAATTGAGTGTTCAACTTTGAATGTTGGAAACCTAGAAATTTGTAAATTGTTGATTCTTACATGTTTTCTTGAAATTAATTGAGGGGTTTTGTTCCCCCATGATGTGATTACATGTTCTATGCTAATAACCAAATGAATAAGAGAATGATTATATGCCTTAAATGTATGTGTGTATGTGTGTGTGTGTGAGAGAGAGAGAGAGAAGTGTTAATGTGTTAGTGTGAAGGCGTGATGAGGCATGTGTTGTGAACAAGTGTTGGATTAATACGTTCCTTAATGTGATTATACATGTTATTGTGACATGTAAAGTGATGGCATTGAGGGTTGAGCTATGAACTGTACAATCACACAACTGTAAGACCTTTTAAGAGCGACTAGTTTTTGCGCAACGAGTATTGTGATGAGATCCACTATGGGAACCCAATGAGTTAAATCACTTTGAGGCACAATGAACTAAAATGATTTTGAAAATAATTGAGTAGTTGTGTGTATTACATAGTTCATAGATAAAGTCATTATTTGTGTCATGTACATTTTAATATTGTGTGATGTGTATATGATTCATGAGGTGTGATTGGGATTATAACATTGTGATTGAGATTGGTGTATGTGATAAATTGAGTATGTGTTGAATTGTAAGATACATGTGTATTGAGATGTTGTATGCATTGAGTTCTGAGCTATGAACCATACAATCATACGACTATAAGACCTTTTAAGGGCTATGAGTATTGTGATGGGATCCACCGTGGGAACCTAACGAGTTTAATCACTTTGAGGCGTGATAAGTTAAAATTATTTTGAGAATAATTGATGAGTTGTGTGTTTTGTACAATTCATAGATAAAGTTTGCATGCTAAAGTTTTTTTTGGGTTGAACCTGAATTAGGAGGAAGAGGCCCTAACAGATTCTTCAAAATCTAGGCCTTGTGGGTAAATACACCCAGTTTGAGTGCTCCTTCAAGCTTATGCCGATCTGACATGGTTGAAGCATTCTTGCAAAACAGCGTGACCCTGACTGATCTTCTTATGATTTTACTTAGTGTGAGAGTGACCTAACTTACTAGTGGGTGGTCTGTCTTGTCATGTACTCCTAGGCGCTCAACAAGATTTTTCACTAACATGGTACCGTATTGCATATAGGATTGGGTCTTTGTGTATTTATTGTGTAACGCCTGTGTAATGATCATTGTGGCTTGTTACGTGATGGTAGGTAATGAATTGTGTGTGTAACAACTTAGTAAAATAAATTAAAAAGGATTTTATTTAAAAATAAATAGTTTTAGGAAAATAATGAGAATTTTGTAGTTAAATAAATAAGGAGAAATAATTTTATCAATTAAAATAATAGTTTTAAGGTAAATAAAATGAATATTTGTCCTTAGATAAAAAATGTTTTATTTATTCAATGGAGTTTCTTTTTATAAAATGATAAAATAAAGAAAATGGAGTAAATAATAGGCCTTAAGTAGCCTAGTTATAAATAGAGACATATTAAGTTCATTTTCATGATGATAAGTCTCTACACTTTCTCTTCCTCTCAATCTCGATTTCCCTTCTTTCTCTTCCAAAATCCTATTTTTTCCTACAAATACCTACATCTATCATAGTAAAACAATGATTCTAGACTTGGTAACCATTGGATTGTCGTGAACTTCGAACACCATGTTGGGAAATTATTTTCACACATACCTACCATTGGGATTTTTGAAATAATGTCTGTGGTAAGGGAAATGTCTCACATACACCCAAACCAATCCCAATAAAACTACGATCTCAGAGTTTTTAACTATTGGATCATTGTGAAAGGTGGATACCAGGTTTGAAACATATTTTCTCACATTCACATCGCTGGGATTTGCGAAATAACATTTATAGTGAGATAAATTCCCCTCACAAGAGACAATGGAATGAAGTGTCAATCCTTTCTCCTTCCTCTAACATTTGGAAACCCTAGCAGAGAACCTAGAGGAAAAGGTTGAGAAATCTCAGGGAACCGTTAGATATGCCATTAGAGCTGTCGGACTACACATGTGAGCCCTTAGAGGTAAGGGATGACTTATTCACAATTAGAGAGTAGTGACACTACTAGAAAAGCTATTTTTCACAACACGGTATCTACAACGGTTGTATAGACCTGTCTTAGAAAGTATACCGGTGAAATTTGTTTTGGGATGCTTTTGCAAATTTAGATTATATCTTTATAATTATAACTATGAATTATATATGTTTGATGAATCAATTGATATCCCAATGAGAAATTGTTGTAAAATTGATGTGTTCTTATGTTGAGTATGAACCCTAAAAATTGAGTTTTTTTCTTTCTAATTAACGTGAATTGTACCCTAAATAATTTTCTCTTTAATTGCTTATTTTATACAATTATTTTTTTGTTTTGTATCTTCCCATGATGATGATCAACATGTTATATATATATATATATATATATATATATATATATATATATGTATATATATATATATATATATGTATATATATATATATATATATATATTGTGTCACGCAAATATGAGATTATAAAACATTGTCGCGCAAATATGATTATTATAATAAGATTATAACAATGTCACAATCTATCATCACATATGATTTATGAGGCGTGATAAATTGTTATAATGAGATTATATCATTGTTGTTGAGATTGAGCATAAGCGCAAAGTTGAACATGTGTTTATTTTTTAGATATGCATAGACATGTGATGATAGATTGTGACATTGTGAGATGTTAAATTGTGGACATGAAATTTGGTTGTGAATAAGTGTGTGGTTAACACTTGATGTGACAATACTTGTGTTTTGAGCTATGAATTATACAATAACTTGACTGGTGCTTACCTTGAGAAAGTGTTTGTGCTCAAAGTGTTAAAGGGAAAGTGTAGGATTCTTAGTTAGGAACCTAAAGTCTTAAATTGTATTGCAATGTGTTAAATGTGTTTGAAACACGACTGTGAGGTTGTGGGTATTGTATAATTCATGAGCAATGTCTGCGTGCAAAAGTTGTTTTAGGAGTTGGACCTGAATCAGGAAGGTGAGACCTTAACGGATTCTTCAAAGTATATACCTCGAGGGTAAAGAAACTCTTTTTGAGTGCTCCTTTAAGCCTATGTTGATCCCATATGGTTGGAGCATTCTTGCAAAACAGAGTGACCCTGACTGGTCACCTTATGATTTTACTCAGTGAGAGTGATTTGACATATTATTTGTGTGGTGTGTCTTGTTATGTACTCCTAAGCAGCCCAATGTGGTTTTTTACTAACATGGTACCACATTGCATATAGGCTTGAGTCTTAGTATATTTGTTGTATAACGCCTGTGAATTGTTTGTTATGAAATTAATGAGTGTTGTTTCGTCTTGACTTGAATGTGTGATTCATGTGTAATGTGATTGGTGATTGAAAAATGAATTTTAAGTTGAGCTATGTTATAAATACGTCTATAATTTATTTTGATTATGTCTTTGTTTATTTGTATTTTATTTAGAAATATGATAATTCACTCCCTGTATGTTCTTTGTGTTTGGATCATGTGATGATCTTAGTGGATGACTTTAAAGAACCTCATGCTAGCGGATGTTGGGACACAATGCTCTGACAGGATGTGACATTGAGACATGAGTTTTTATTTCAATTGCATAATGTTATTTTACTTTATTTTATTGCACTATTTAACAAGATTTCTTTTGTAAACTTTGACGGCCTTGTTTTGAGTCGAATATGTTTTTAATAAGTTTTATTTAGTAATAGTGAAGTGAATGTGACCCTTTACCCACATGAATTTGTGTATACGATTTTCATAAAATTGGTTTAAGTAAATTTTGCATTTTTATATGTTTTTTTTATTTATATGTATGTCGGGGTAGAAGGTATCACAATGTGAGTGTGAGATGTTGTGTTGTACTTGAGATGTGTTGTTCTGAACACATGATTAATGTGAAGGTGTGGAATGTGATTTTATGATTAAATCATTGGGACAAGTGGTGTTACACAATAAGTGGTAACATGAAGAAAATTATGCTAAGTTGATCTTGTTATATATATATATGTGTGTGTGTGTGTGTGTGTGTGTGTGTGTGTGTGTGTGTGTGTGTTTTCGTTTATCTCTACCTCTTTAGGAATGTGATAACTCACTTCATGTGTGTTGTTTGTATTTGGATCCTATGATGATCTCAAACCTTATGGTTGTGGGAGTAGATGATTAGGTGGATGACTTTAAAGAATCTCGTGCTAGAGAACGATGGGACATAACACTTTGATAGGATGTAACATTGAGACATGAGTTTTTATATTATTTGCATAATGTTATGAACATGTTACTTTATGTTAATTTGTTGGTTAACTTGTTTCTTTTTGTAAAAATTGGACGACCTTGTTTTGGGTCAAAGATATTTTCATACCCTTATTTGATAATTTTTTAATCTGATGATTAATGTTGATGTGACCATTTTACCCACATGTGTTTACATGATTTGAATAACATTGATTTAATTAAATTTCGCATTTTTATGTTTTTCTTATTTATATGTATGTCGAGGTAGAAGGTGTCACAAAATGTGGAAAGTGAAACAAGATCATGGTGGAAACTTTATTTGCCAAAAGAAGTATACAAGGGAAATACTAAAAAGTTTCATATGGAAGACTGCAAAAGCACTACATCTCCAATGAACCAAAAGGAGATAATCTAGCAAGGATGATGGAGCTGATAAAGTTGATGAAAAGCATTACAAAAGCCTGACTAGTTGCTTAATGTATCTTACTGCAACCTGACCATACATTTTGTTTACAGTAAGTATACATTCAAGGTTCATGCATTTTAAGCTTCCAAACAAGTTGTTAGATATATTAAAGACACTATAGACTATGTTGTGATGTACTCTTATTCTCATAATTTTAAGCATCATGGATATATACTCTGATAGTGATTGGGCATGTTGTGTTGACAGCATGAGGAGCAACTTTGGTTACTGTTTTACTTATGGTTATGGAGTTTTTTCTTGATGTTCTAAAACAAATAAGTTATAGCTCAATCAAACGCAGAAACAGAGTATGTAGTTGTTGTTGTTGTAGTGAATCAAGCTCTTTGGATGAGGAAAATCATGACAAATTTGCATATTGAACAAGAAGACATAAATGTTTGTGGACAACCAAGCTGCAATCTCAATGGCCAATGATCCGATGTTTCATGGCTAAACAAAAAGCATTTCAAGATAAATATTTTTCTTCTAAGAGAGGTTCAAAGGAAATGAGAAGTAAAGATATTGTACTGCAAAATAGAGAATCAAAGTGCTGACATTCTAACCAAGGCACTTTTGAAAGAAATATTTGAATACTTGAGACAAAAACTTAGAGTTTGCAGTTCCAAATTCAAGGAGGAGTGTTGAACAATGTACCTGTTGGAACATTTTAACAAACTGTAGAAGATTGGAGATTTTTATTGATGCAATCCTACCCCCCAAGAGCATTGGATAGAAAACTCCAAGAAGATTAGGCCAGAGATGTAGGAGAAGGTGTTGGATCAAGTGGCCTCGGAATAATTATGAACGTGTCTTGACTAATTAAAAATTTATCCTTCACTACTAAAAAATGTTTTTTTACGACATATATTTCAAAGCGGTTATGGATACACTGTCCTTGTTTATTGGTGGTGGTCTTTTTGTAATTAAATGAAACTTTTCAAAGACGGGTGTTGTTAACACCGTCTTTAAACTTAGATTTTAATGTCGTTTTTAGAAAAACCCGTCCTCCTCGAGAAAATTTCTTTGCATTTGTTTGTCTTCTTAATATTTTTTATTTTCAACTTTTAATTCCCTCCATTCATTCCTTTCCCTCGCATTCATTTCTCTGCGTCTGTTCCTCTTACCTCTTTCTCCTCACATCTTTTCCTCTTCTCCATGTCACTTTGTTCCTTTTCCCCGCGTTCCACTCCATGGAAAGAGCTACACATTTAAATGGAAGCAGAATCGTGTTTGGATGGAAGCAATGGCGGAGGGGCTATGGGGACTCGCAGAGTACCATGGGAAGAGAGGGGAAATAGGGAAAGCAATGAAGTGCCTCGAGCTATTCCACCGCAGAAACAGGTCTTGCACAAGGGACTCGAGCTCACTGCGTCCATTGGAGAAAGATCGGTCGTGGCGAGTTTGGCACCATGATTCTCGTAAACCACAAAAGCGAAGAAGAAGAAGTGCATTTGCATCTCGATTTTTTTGCGTTTAGTTTGCGTTTATTCAAATTTTGAGAACTAACGATTCGTTTGGTTCGTGGATTGCAGGTATGTGTTGAAGAAAATCAGGCTCGCACGACAGACTGAACGATGCAGAAGATCTGCTCATCAAGAGGTAGGTTTTTGGTTTCTTCAATTTCTTGCTTGTTGATTTGCTTCGTGTTCTGTGATTTGACCATTGTGGACTGTTTTGGGAATTGTAGATGGCTCTTATTGCTCGAATTTAGCATCCTTACATTGTGCAATTTAAAGAGGCTTGGGTTGAGAAGGTTAGAGAAAGCACCCCGTTTCAATTGTTATATTGCAGTATGCAGTAATGTACTTTCTGCTATGTTTGCATTGTTATTGGATACTGTGAAGGTGGAGACATGTGAGTGTATTGGATAATAACTGTGAAGTCCTAGTGTCATGTGAAGTTCATGGGTTGTGTATGTTCAATTACTTACTATTTTGTTATGTTTGTTTTCTCTTTAAATACTTAATAGGGCTGCATTGATGAAAAAATCAATCGGGGTTTACTTTCCAGAGGAGGTATTTTTGCACATATATATTTGAAAATATGGCTTCTTTTTTTCCTCCTTAATCTTCCATTTGAAAATATGTTAAATTATTTTGTCCACTCTACTGGCAGTGTTCCAACATCTTTCTAACCAAGGATCAAGATGTTCGCCTAGGTGAGTTCGTATATCATATTTGACTACTTTAGGAATAGATTATGACATTTTCATCCTGAATTTTGTCTGTAATTTCCAGATATTTATATAGGGGATTTTAGGCTTGCTAAGACACTAAAAGCAGATGATATGGCTTCTTTCGTATGTGAGAAATGGGAACTTGCTACTTTCTTTTTCTTCTTTAAATCCATTTTTTTAAATGATGTTAGGATTCATGCTAACTATTATTCTGGAAACATCCATCATTGCTATTGTGTTGCTAGGTGCCTTCTATGTGGTAATTGCCTTCTATCATATACAAATGTCTTCATCATTGGCATGCATTTGAATCTGAGCGCACAACCATATTTGATTACATAGTTGATGGAATTAATGATGTCATTAAGGTCAATAATTTGCTATTATATTACTGTATATATTTGAATTGTGGGATGGATGCTTTTGTAATTTTTATGAGATTTAGTTCATTAGAGTGACATCTTTTTTTTCTTATAATACTTTTTAGATAGTATCTGCTTAACTTGTGCATGAGCTTTAGCACCTAAATTGTTAGCTAAAGTAATTAACAAAATAGCTACTTTGTTGACTGTCCATTAACTTTTGTGCACTTTGAATCCGTGGCAATTGGAGTTTCATGAATGAACATTGCTCCTAGAACAATTGGAAAATTTATGAATATTGAATGACCTTGATCCTAACCAGCAATGTCACTCATCGATCAGCAAACAATGAAGCGTGATGAGAGTTGAGAATGCTGTCTTTTTGTCTTCTTTCTAGAATAAAAGCAACAGACCTTCAAAATTGGTAGCAAACAAATCCCCAGTAATTATATATAGAGCTGGAAACTGAACTCTGGAGTTTACATTTAGCTGCAATAGAACAAAATTATAAAAATTGATGAGACGAGGCTGGAAAGAGAAAGCAATAAGAGAGGTGCAAACTTCTTTAGTCTGGTTTGGGGACTTATCCTGGTAGGGTAGGTACATTTTGTTGGCCAACTTGTGTTGTATAACTAAACTCATCACTTACATCTTTTCTTCAAGCATAAAGTGTTAAAGATAAGATCCTTAACATAACTCATCTTTGTGGACCTTTGGGATTTGTCCTAAAGATTAATATGGTCTAATAGAAAAACTTTAATAGCACAAAATGAAACTTTTTAAAATATAAAGGACGAAACTAAAATCTAGATAAAAACCCAAAATTTTATTTTAGAATAATAATAATAATAATAATAATAATATAATTAATTGTTGTCTGTTTTGTTGGACATTTTAGTGTAATTGATCTCTTTATTATGTTAAAATAAGAGTGCACTCTTGTTTTAATGTAATAACGAGATGTTCGGTTTAGGCAAATTTTGGAAGTTACATGGAAGTTACTAAAACTTCCATCAACGGTTGGAAGTTACATGGAAGTTACTAAAACTTCCATCAACAGCAGTTTTTAAAAAAGAAAAAACTTCCATCAACCGCCAAAAACCACCTATTCTTTGATCATAAATAATCATTCTGGTTCAGAAAGCATATCGGGTGACAAAACATATAAGACCAAAACAAAACTCTTGAATTATAATCTTCTGATTTTATCCGATTGAACAATTTTGGTTGAACCCCGAAATTTGATTCAATCTGAAAGTGTTATACACGACTTTAGATTTATCCAGTATTATCTCGATTTTCAAATTAACCAACAAAAGATTGAATCAAATTTTTCAAGATGACGAACGATAGTTCAAATATGACAGGAAAGTTTGCGAAGTTGGACAAGTTTGAAGGGCAGGATTTCAGAAGATGGAAGAAGAAGATGCATTTTCTCTTGACAACATTGAATGTGGTGTATGTGCTGAGTACACCGATGCCAGTGTTTATGGAAGACGAAACTCTGGATCAAACAAGGAAGCGTTCGAAATGGGAGAACGACGATTACATTTGTCGTGGACACATTCTGAACGGTATGTCTGACTCTCTCTTTGATATTTATCAAAATGTTGAGTCTGCTAAGGAATTATGGGACTCTCTTGAATCCAAGTATATGGCAGAAGATGCCTCAAGTAATAAATTCTTAGTTAGTAATTTCTTTAATTACAAAATGATTGATTCGAGGCCTGTTATGGAACAATATAATGAACTGCTGCGGATTTTGGGTCAGTTTACTCAACATGATTTGAAAATGGATGAATCCATTGCAATTTCATCTATAATTGATAAACTGCCTTCTTCTTGGAAAGACTTCGAGCATACCTTGAAACATAAGAATGAAGAGTTGACTCTGGTTCAACTCGGTAGTCATTTCATGATTGAGGAGTCGCTGAGGGCTCAGGAAATTGACAAAGTCAATGATAAAAACGTAGCAGGTTCCTCTTTTGTTAATATGGTAGAGGAAAGTGGAACAGTTAAGCAAAATTACAATGCTAAAGGTAACAAACGAAAATTTCAAGGAAATAAGAACAAAGGTCCAAAAAAACAGACAAAATTGTCATGTTGGAAGTGTGGGAAACCTGGTCATTTAAAGAGGGATTGTCGGGTGTTCAAAGGAAAGAACAAGGCTGGTCCAAGTGGATCTAATGATCCTGAAAAGCAACAAGGTCAGATTATAGTGAATAATTTTAATTCGAATACGAATTCAAATTATGTATCACTAATATCTGATGCATTCTATGTGCAGGATGATGACATTGCTTGGTGGTTTGATTCGGGAGCAACAAGCCATGTGTGCAAAGATTGTCGTTGGTTCAAGGAATTTAGACCAATCGATGATGACTCTATTGTGAAGATGGGCAATGTTGCAACTGAACCAATCCTAGGATTAGGTTGTGTGAATTTAGTTTTTACTTCCGGAAAAAGTTTGTATTTGGATAATGTCTTATTTGTACCTGGTATTCGTAAGAACTTATTGTCTGGTATGGTTTTAAATAATTGTGATTTCAAGCAAGTACTTGAAAGTGACAAGTACATCTTGTCAAGACATGGTTCGTTTGTTGGATTTGGTTATCGTTGTAATGGAATGTTTAAATTAAACATTGATGTTCCTTTTGTTCATGAATCTGTTTGTATGGCCTCGTGTAGTTCTATAACTAATATGACAAAATCAGAAATTTGGCATGCTAGATTAGGACATGTTCATTACAAAAGATTAAAAGATATGCCAAAAACAAGTATGATTCCTCCTTTTGATATGAACATTGAAAAATGTAAAACTTGCATGTTGACCAAGATCACTAGGAAACCTTTTAAGGATGTTAAAAGTGAGACTAAAGTCTTAGACCTTATTCATAGTGATTTGTGTGATTTGCATGCTACTCCATCATTAGGTCATAAAAATTATCTTGTTACTTTTATTGATGATGCATCAAGGTATTGTTATGTATATTTATTAAATTCAAAAGATGAAGCTCTTGATAAATTTAAAATTTATAAGAAAGAGGTAGAACTTCATCAAAATGGGCTAATCAAAACTCTTCGTACGGATAGGGGAGGTGAGTATTATGATCCGGTTTATTTTCAATCTACTGAAATAATACATCAAACTACAACTCCCTATACACCACAACAGAATGGTGTAGCCGAAAGGAAGAATAGAACCTTGAAAGAAATGGTGAATTCCATGTTATCCTATTCGGGTTTAAGTGAAGGATTTTGGGGTGAGGCTATGTTGACAGCCTGTTACTTGTTGAACCGAATTCCTAACAAAAGGAATAAGGTTACCCCATATGAACTTTGGCTAAGGCATATAGTCAAGTGTATAATGGGAAGTCTAGACACTTGGGTGTTAGACACAACATGGTTCGGGAGTTAATCATGCATGGTGTGATATCAGTGGAGTTTGTGAGAACTCAGCATAATTTGGCCAATCATTTAACCAAAGGGTTAAGTAGAGATCTCGTGAAAAGGTCGGCTATGGGATTAGGATTAAAGTCCATCTGAAATCTCTTATGTTAAGATATCCAATTCCCATCTAATATGACATTAGGTGCTGAATTCAATGTGGAAAGCTTAACATGTAGAGATTGGAACACATCATCGAAAGTATCCCAAAAGGAATGTGTTCGGTTCTGTAAGTTAAGGAGGTTGAAGTATAACTTCTCAATGGTTCTTTTGAAAAATTGCATTTGCAGGTGCAAGAAAGAAAAGGACTACCTATATAAGCATGAAGTTTAGCCGCTTCAAGAAGCTGGGACTTGGCTTTGATATGCTTATGAAGGATAGGGACACAGGTTAGTAAACTAGTGTCGAGCAAGAGTAATGTTATAAACTATTGTGCAGATTATCTTCATGTATTCATTATGAATAGAAAGGGTTCAATCCTTAGTGACACCCTGATATTCGAATATTTGAAACGTGTAATTTGCTAAGATGAAATTCAATCGTCACGATATTTCATCTATGCAGTAGTTTGTTGTATGTTATGACTTTGGTGATTTGATCGGTAATTACACTAAAATGGGGGAGGTTTGTTGGACATTTTAGTGTAATTGATCTCTTTATTATGTTAAAATAAGAGTGCACGCTTGTTTTAATGTAATAACGAGATGTTCGGTTTAGGCAAATTTTGGAAGTTACATGGAAGTTACTAAAACTTCCATCAACGGTTGGAAGTTACATGGAAGTTATTAAAACTTCCATCAACCGCCAAAAACGACCTATTCTTTGGTCATAAATAATCATTCTGGTTCAGAAAGCATATCGGGTGACAAAACATACAAGACCAAAACAAAACTCTTGAATTATAATCTTCTGATTTTATCCGATTGAACAATTTTGGTTGAACCCCGAAATTTGATTCAATCTGAAAGTGTTATACACGACTTCAGATTTATCCAGTATTATTTCGATTTTCAAATTAACCAACATGTTTTTCATTGGAACATATAGATATTTGTAAATATTGTGATTGTAATAATGATATAAGCAAAGAGGACAGTGGAAGCTTATTACCTGTTAATCAAGACTTAAAACTTTGTAAGTTATATGCAATTTATCTAACAAATTATTCACTACCAACTAAGCATCCAGTAGAAATAGTGGTTCTGATGATAAAATTAAAATAATAGTGATTCTGCTTGACAGTTATTAGAGTTTACTAACGATGCAGAATTAATTATGTCTTTATTAATATTAAACATCTAAAAGACCATAATGAAAGCTAAGTTAGAAAGGTTCACAAGACTATATGAATGGTGCATGAACTTGAATATCATATAGCTTGAGTTGTGATTTGGGAGCAACTTACTTTTGGTAAGGCCAAAGAGAACAAGTCCATGATTTGTTGTTCAAAGTTTCATGGTAGTATATTTTTATCCCTCCCAAAATCTAAAAACTACAAGGATTTGGGAAAAGCCTAAAATTTTCCCTTTTTATTTTCAAGTAGAAGAATTTACTATATACTTGTTCCTTCCTCAAGTCCACTTAAGAAATAACTTTTAGAAACATTTAGTTTGATTGGTTCCAGAGATTATATGGTTATGCTTCATCAAATCCTTTATCTAACTAGTTTATATGAAGCAAATATAAATGCATCTTTAATCAACTATGAACGAGCATAGTATACAAGAACCATTTTGACACCATTACCTCTCAAAAATAAAATAATTTTCAGCTCATTTATTTGCGTGACCCCATGTTAGTGTTGCCCCACTCAACCATCGAAAAATTACAAAGAGTGGAATTCGTGTTTTAGTGTAATACCATGTATTCCACCTTAATCGGTGTCAAGTTAAGCCTTGTATATTGACTATATTCATTATACTCGAAATTTCATAACTCATCTGGAATTTCATAATAAGCTCATCCACCTTAATCTATTGTTTCTCGTTGTCATAAATCACTAACTTATATTGTAAAGAGATATCTGTCAAGAGCAAAACAAAATGCATTACAATCAAATTATCAAATTAAAAAAGAGAAAGAAAAATAAGATTTCCTTGTATTCTATAAGCCAGCGTGATGATATTATAAATATCCCTGTTTACGATGTTAATGTCCTCTTGTATATTGTTTGAGGGGATGGAGGCTAGGAATTATTTATTATACTTATACACACATAATTCAGTTTCTTTCTTCTTCTTTTTTTTAACTCGTTACTATATCAATTTTTGTCTGAATTTTAATTTATGTACTTGAGCATGCTGCATTAAAGATCAGTTGTTTCCCCGTTCTTATTTGTTTCCAATTACATATTTTGATATTTCTAAATTTTAAGCTTTAATTTGGTGAATGAAATGTAAAGATATGGATTGCAGGGCTATCATGGGGACACATCAGCCATTGGGTTGCCTTATTTTTATCTAAGTCCAGCTAGCTACACTGAATGGTGCACTGGCAAATCCAAAGGCTATGGCTTTGTAAGTAATTAAATTAATTAATTCATGATTCATATATTGAAAGCTAGCTAGCTATAGTAATCAGAAATGTTAATCAATTAATGTTGTAATCTTTGTGGTAAATATATATATAAAAGGTGACTTTCAGGGAGGCTGAGGCTGCCAAGAAGGCTTGTGAGGATTCAACAACTCTCATTATCAATGGCCATTGTTGAGTATAATTTTTTTAATTTTGATAAGAAAAACAACAAAAATTTTATGGATATTTCTAATATAATTTTATTAATTAGTTAAAAAAGTAATTTTTTCTTAAGAAAACACTAACAAGTGGGCCTCCAATTAGTGCATGCTTAGCTTTCATTGTTTTTTAAGGAGTTTAGAAAAAATATATTTTGATAAGCTTTTTCCTTTGTAATTTCTTTTAATAAAGTTTTAATTGTAAACTATTTTGGAAATGAAAAAAGTTGCAGGTGTATACTGCAAAATTTTAATGTTTACAAGCAAGCACTGCAAAATTTCCAATTAATTTAAAGATAAATGGTTATTAATTTTGATTATCTAAAACTATACTTACTAATATCATACTTGATTATTAAAAAAAAATACCATACTTCTCTGATTTGATTGATTTGATTGATGATGTTGGTTGTAGTTCTTTGGGACAAGGTCTTCTTACTAGCATTTTTGTTGGAGAAATAATGTTCGTCATTGTTGTTTCAACCCTTGGATTGGTTCTTTTCGGATTGCTGATTGGTAATATGCAGGTAAGTGCACTTAAATTTTCTCTCTTAATTAGCCTAGAGCTGCTTTGCATATGCCAGTTATTGACTTCTTTTATAATGTCTTTGAAAATTAGAAGATAATGCCTAAAGACAAGGGCCACGATCTGCTTCCTATTTAGTCAAACTCATTGCTTATTGCTTGGAGGGTGTGACCAGCTTGTGCTTCATGCAGAAAATAGAAAAATTCTTTTTGCTCTCATTTGTTTCATTCAAAGAATTTTTATTTTGGAAAACTTTAATTTCTTAATTTCATGACTTTGTTCCAAGATAGCTTTGTCCTACAAGCTAGTACTACATGAAACATTTCGGTATACTTCATTTCCCTTTGGCGGTACCTTTCTCTCTAATTGATTTTTATTATTATGATTTTTTAAATTAGAGATTAGAGATTAGACAATGTCCCTTTATCTTATATATAATATGATATGATAGGGGGTCCTAACAAAAGGTTTAGTCAGTGGTTAGGATGAGAACACCCAAAGTCCATATCTTATAGAACAAGTCTTGTAGGTTGGCTTTCATAGACAAACACTCAAGCATCATTCCTTCAAATCAGCAGAATTAGATTGTGATTGTGATTGGAATCACTTTCCTTCAAATGACTTTATTCCTCTGGCATGTGGGATTTCTGTGTGAGGATATCTAACCTGCCAAGGAGCATATTTGCTTCTAAAAAAATGAATATCAATGTGAAAGGGGAGTGGATCCTAATGCACATAATGTCATGTCCAAATTTTGTGTCTCTCTCTTCGTACTATTCTATCACATCATGTATGTTTAAGCATTCTGTTTTTTCTTTGGCAACTGCCAGAGTGAAGATTCCCTTTCCCAACTCTATATGTATCAACCCAATCTTGACATTCATGCAACTCCAACCTTGAGATGTCTGCGGTTCTTGGGTCTCTATTTTTCCAAGGACACAACATATACTGCCCCATGCCATATTCTAGACATTCACTAGCCCAACCATAGTACCCTTTTTCTTCTCTTCCTTTTAGGCATACATAGGAACGTGCATGATTTTCTCTGCATTGCATTCAATTCATACTTTGATTTTGAAGTGAACATCTCTATCCTGAAGTGAACATCTCTATTCTTTCTGCTAGGTTTTGTCTGTACAAGATATTGTATTGAAACACTTGGGTTATAATTATTGTTTCTTCAATTCAACAAACTATGGGACCAGTCATGTTCTTGTTCTAGCTGACTTTACACCAAGTACTAGGACAACAGAGCTAGAGAAGCTTTTTGAGAACTTCAAGGATCGTGGATTTGTGATTCGTTGGGTCAATGATACAGTTGCTCTTGCAGTATTTCGAACACCTCCAGTTGGTAAGTATAAAGTTACCTGACTTTATTATTGTTTTCCTATGTAATATTATCATAAATTTTGCATACATTGAAGTGTACTGTGATGCATTATGATGGGGAACTCAGGTTGCATGCTGCTAAAGTTAATATTGGGGGGGGGGGGGCTGATACATGTATCCTTATTAAAATGTAAACTAGTAATTAAACACTTTATTTGGATCTTTCAATTGAGCAACTGTATACTTAGTTTCATGAATGTTTATTTATATTTGTTGATTATTACTTAGATAATATTGTAATTATAAATACGCAACTTTTCATATTAAAATCAATATTTATAATTAGAAATATTGATTATTAGTAACATATAAAATAGTTTTCTAATTATAAATATTGATTTTAATATTATATAATAATATTTATTGATTATTAGCAACATTGATAATATCGTAATATTGATTTAATTTACCTAAAATTTATTTGTAGGTAATTCAACATTTAACATCGGTGCTGATGTCAGGAACGATGTAGAAACATGTAGTTTCTAAGACGGTGCTGACGTCAGCACCGTCTTAGAAACTCCATGTTTCTACATCGTTCCTGACGTCAGCACCGATGTGGAAACAAGCATATTCTATATCGTTTACCAAGGGACGACCGACTTAGAAGATGTAATTTCAACATCGGTGGCCTGGATAGCACCGATGTAAAAATGCCACCTTCAACAACGTGTGCAAATTTCGCAACGATGTAGATTAAACACTTTCTAAGTCATTTTGAATCCATCAACGTCTTCAATAAATACTTTTCAAAGACGGTGATGGGCTTAGGACCGATGTTGAAAAATATTATATTTCTACATCGGTGGATTTTGGAACGATGTTGAAACATAACACTAACAACAACATCATATTCTACATCGGTTGACCACCGATGTAGAATGTCGTTTTTGACCGATGTAAAAAGCGCGCTTTGTAGTAGTGTTTCTTAATGTTACTAGATTCAATTGGACTTTACTACTAAGTTATGAGAAAGTAAAGAATAGAAACAATAGCTTAGACAATAAAAAGTAAGCAGCAGAAATTAAAGAGTGTAGGGAAGAAGAAGACAAACACAAGATTTATACTGGTTCGGCAACAACTCATGCCTACATCCAGTCCCCAAGCAACCATCAGTTCTTGAAATTTCCAATAACCTTGTAAAATCCTTTACAAGCAAAGATCCACAAGGGATGTACCCTCCCTTGTTCTCTTTGAACAACCAAGTGGATGTACGCTCCACTTGAACTGATCCACAAGAGATGTACCCTCTCTTGTTCTTAGTATCACAACCCAAGTAGATGTACGCTCTACTTGTACCACAAAGGATGTACGCTCCAATGTGTTAAGACAAAGAATTCTTAGGCGGTTAGTCCCTTGAATCTTTGTAAGGGGAAACAAAAGATATCTCAGGCGGTTAGTCCTTTGAAATCTTTTGTTTAAGGGAAAGGGAAGAATCAAAAGAATTCTCAGGCGGTTAGTCCTTTGAATCTTTTGTCAAGAGGGGAAGGGAGAATCGAAAGAATTCCCAGGCGATTAGTCCTTTGAATCTTTTGGCAAGAGGAGAAGGATGAAAAGATAACACACTTTTGTTTTCTGCAAAATTTCCACTTGCAGAAAAACAAATTTTTGAAACAAAGTTTAGAAATCTTTTTGGCAAAGAAAAAGCAATGGGCAATGGTTAGAGAAAGATAGTGAAAAAGAATTGTTTGGAAGAATATCATATATGTATTTAATGTGTGCCAAAGTCATGCTTTTATAGACTCTTCATGTCTGGTCAAAGAAACCATTGGAAAAGTAATGACTTGAAAAAACCATGTTAAGAGTTATAACTCTTAACTTTTTCTTCAAAATTGTTCACTGGTAATCGATTACCACAAAGGTGTAATCGAACACACAATTCATTTTATGAAAAGTTGTGACTCTTCACAATTGGATTTGAATTCCAACATTCAGATTCACTTGTAATAGATTACTAATATAGTGTAATCGATTACACTATTTGAAAATCATTTTGGAACGTTGTAAACCATTTGAAAACATTTTGAAAACCAAACTGGTAACTGGTAATCGATTATTGATAACTGGTAATCGATTACCAGAGAGTAATCACTCTGGTAACTTAGAAAATTTGAGAAAATTCTTTTGTAAAACCAAACTGTGCTATTTGGTTTTTGAAAAAGTCTTTTAATACTTATCCTATATGAAGTCTTGACTTGTTGCTTCTTGATTTCTTCTCTTGAATCTTGAATCTTGGATTGGATTCTTGATGCTTGATCTTGATTGAAGTCTTGAAATCAATCACTTGGGCTTTTGGCAACATCAAAATTGCTTGGTTCATCATCACGAAGCTTTCTTCTACAGAAGGCCCTAGGGTTCTCATGAGCCTTAGGGTAGATTTTAGGCTCATGGGTTAAATATGAGCCCACTTATCTTTGTACATATTATATTAGGGTTTCATTATTTTTTGGGCTTATATTTAGAGCTCCATAGTGTTGGAAGGGTACCCTAGTAATGTAGGATTTTTCAATCCTTGTATTTTAGGACACCTAGACTAGTTTTTATATTAAGGGTATTTTTATAATTTTAATATTTGATGTGTGTGTTGGGAGAGAAATTTAATTGAATTGGGAGAAGCCCAATCCAATTAAATTTCAGACCAGCCTAAGGGGGAGGTGAGCATTTGCTTGCTACACCTCATTGTCACATCATATAGTCACACTTTGTGCATGTCTTTCATGTTTTACATACCTCATGACACCTAAGCCCACTTAGTGAAGAATCTTGGACTTGATTTTGGATTAGTGGGTTGAACCATAACTGAAATTCACTAATCATAATTAGTGAAATTTTGGCTCCACAAATTCAAATTCAAGTAAAATTTGAATAGAAATTCATATTTTCCTCCAATTTTGTGTGACACTTAGGCTATAAATAGAGGTCTTGTGTGTGCATTTTTTCAACTTTTATCATTTGAGAAATTAGACTTCAAATTTCAAACCTCATTTGAAGCATAAATTTCGTTCCCCTCTCTCCTTCTCCCTCTCCCTCCACTCATCTTCTCTTACCTCAAGCTCTTATCCATGGCTTCCTATGGTGGTGAGCTTGTTCTTGACTCATCTTCTCCTTGAAGTGACATCTCCAATCACCTTTCCTCCTTCTCCATTCCGCTGTCCTTAATCTTCAAGAAGCAAAAGACTTCATTGATGAAGAAGATCCAAGGCCTATAAACTCTACATGAAGCTACATCATTTATGCTATCTTTTAGGAAAATAAAAGTCATGTTGACGATAGGATGAATCTATTTTATTCCTATTTTTAGGCATTAGGCATGATTTGTTAGTGGTTTTATCTATTTATTAAAAATTCATTTTTTGATATGTTTTATAAATATGTTGCTTTATATCTGAATGATACAACCATACTGCAACAATAATATCTTGTTTCTTTTATCGTTACATTTCATACCTACTTTCATAAACCAGAAACAAGAGTTACCTAAACAAGTTCAACATGCCACGAAGAATGATCTCTAAGTGGGCAAAAATGTTGATCATGGCTTGTTTATGCAAGAAGGAGAAATAGAAATTCAATATAGTCTATAACCATGCAAACCTATATGGTTTGAGTAAATCATTAACTTCCACAAATAAAAGACACCAAAAAAGAAATCCATATAATAACAGTTAGTAAAGACACTGTCTAATGAGAATAGTATTATTAATATAGATATTATAGGTCTACACTACATGATGTATCGTACTAACAGATAATTCCATTAGTAAGGAAATTGATGTATAGCATTGGTGCATCAAAATGTTAGTGTGATACATCAAATAATTAACACTATAATTTTTGTTCAACAAAGTTTATACCAGCAACGATAAGTCAAACTACTGACTGAGAATGTGGGTATTTTTTCTGTTGGACCTTGTGGCCTCAATAATCTTAAGAGGGATAGGCTTAGAATGCAGAAGAAGAAACAACAATCAATTTAATAATGTTCTATAAACATGCAAGGCAAAATTGATTGCAATAACATAAATGAGATAAGGGAAGAGAGAATGCAAACACAATTTTATACTGGTTCGGCCACTTCCCATGCCTGCATCCAATACTCAAGCAACCCACTTGAGATTTCCACTATCTTTGTAAAATCCATTACAAAGTCTGAACCACACAGGGACAACCCATCCCTTGTGTTCAGGAATCCTTTACAACAAGAGACTCACAGTCTCTTAACCAATCTCATTGAATAAGAAGAATGGAAGAAGAATTCTCTCTTCAAGAGAAGAATATTACAATGAAGATCACGTAAGAATCCTTATAGATTTTGCAAGTGTTTCGTCAAGGATTTCTTTTGAGAGAGCATTTGACAATGAAGTTCTTTTAGAATCTCTCTCATTGTCTTCTGAGAGGATAAGACATTTTTGCCAAGCAAAACTCTCTGCATAAAATTCGTGCCCAAGTCACCTATTTATAGGCCTTTGATAGCCATTCACAAATCTAATGAAAAGATGTGACTGTTGGCGATATTCCTTGAAAATCCTCTCTATGAATCGATTACACAGTTGTTTTTCTTGAACAGTTGTGACCCTTCATTTAAAATTTGAATTCCCAACGTTCAGAGTCTCTGGTAATCGATTACATATGATGTGTAATCGATTACACACTTTCAAACCATTGGTAATCGATTACATGTATTGGTAATCGATTACATGTGCCTTGAATGACTTGAAACCTTTCATTGTGAGGCAAGGCTTGATCTTGAAGAAATCTTGAATCAAGGCTTTGTTTGTTGAAACAATCTTGTATTAATCTTGAAGCAAAATGAGCCTTGTTTGATTCTTCTTTTGACATCATCAAAATCATGTATACATACATTCACATTTTCCAGTGAGAAAAAATAGATATTCAATATAGAAAAAAAAAGTATATGCACTGAGAGTAGCATAAGGATCACAAGCCATCTAGGATAATAAATTTGTTGATTTGGAAAATAACCACCCTAACAAAAAAAAAATTGTGGGTTTAACAAAAACTAACATCCTAATAAAATTAACATTTGTTGATGAAAAAAAAAGAGTATTTTCTATAGTTTTACAACGAGAGACAACTCAATGGAGGAACTATAGGAGATTCCAACATCTTGTTCAATGCAACACAAGGTAAAACTGATGCAGTAGAAGTACAAGGGCACTGGACCACAAGGTAGAGGAGGTGGATTCAATAATGGCAGAGGAAGAAGAAGGTTTAAGCAAGGAAGAGGCTCATAAAAGTTCAAACAATGAAGTTGTTGGCACAAGCTTTACCACATTGAAGACCAATGTTACCTCAAACATGGTTTTTCCTCAGGTTACAAATCCAAATCCAGTCACACTGCTAATTGTGTTGCCACTGATAATGATCTAAATCCACAAGCATTTGAGAAGAGTAACTTGTCGGCAGTGGATTAGCAAGAAGCCAATAAGAAACAATACAACCCTGAGCAATTGCATCAACAAATGCAGCAGATTCTGCACTTACTATAGTAATCCAAACATATTCCTTCGCAAAGTGTAAGCCAAGTCAGTTTCTTTCTTGGTGAGGCATCAACTCACCAAACCATTCAACTTCATTGATTTAGGTAAGCCTCGATTTTATTTTGATCTGTGAATTTTAGACACTAGAGCCTTTAATCTTGTCAGTCATACCAAGTCTCATTTCACTAGACTACATAGTATTAATCCCATCAGGACCGATCTAAGAATAAAGCAACTAAACTAAAGCTCAAACTTTAGGTCCACTAACAAAAAAAAAATAGTTTTTGTTAGTTCTTATAAAGCAAAAAGGCGTCATATGTTAGGAAGAAATACTCGGATGTTGACAAAAAAGACCTACTATATAATTATTTTTTAAAGTAAAATAGTTTTCTTAAAATTTTCCTTAGGTCTCACTTACGGTTAAGCCAGACCTGAATCCCATTCATGTAAAAAACTGTCAAATGGTTCACTCTGTCTAGCTAAGTTTTCTGGATAGCTCAATTTTTAACTCATTTAAAGCTTGTCAGTGTCTTATAAGTACCTAAGTTCAGCTTTAGCCTCATTTCAGTTCATCAATTGATATCGGATCTTCATTGTCAATTAACCTTCACTCTTCTTTGAGTAAAATCCAATATTTCAGCACTTCGAAGATGATTGAACTCACTGAAGGAGGATTATACTACCTCTAGCATCCTAGGGAAATCCCTTAGACTGTTCTTCTGTTTTTACTAATACTGTAAATACAAACAACAATGACTTTGCTTTTAACCCGTGTCATTATAGGCTTGGAAATCATTCATCTAAGATTGTTTGATAAATTTGTACTACTTTCCCTTAATTTCATTTAAATAAAAACCAAGTTTGTGACTTTTTCTGTCTTGCTAAATAGTCAAGACAATTTCTCCCCCATAGTAATACTGTTACGCATATCCTACTAGAAGGAAAACAAGTTATGGGAGGATAAGGAAGAAAATGAAACTCAGGTTCTACTTAGAGCTAGACATGTGTTTAAAGATTGGACAAAAGCAAGGAAGATTTCTGACAAAGTATGTTAGATTAGGACTGATTCACAGAGCGATTCTTGGACCAAGCCACCTACAGGCTTTCTAGAATTCAATGTTGATGCAGCTTTATTAAATGAGCAGAATGTCACTGGCTTTCGTATGTGTTTAAGGAATGATCAAGGGCATTTTGTTGCAGCAAAAACTGAAGTATATGAGCCAAAATTATTAGTTCATGACGGAGAGGCCATGTCATTATTGAGAACGATCTAATGAGCAACTCCATAGATCACTGAATTATTTGAAAACTTTTAATTAGGTTTTGAACAATTTTTTCTTTTTCAATTTAGTCCTTAAACTTGTATTTATTTAATTAGATACTTTCATCTAAGTATATGAAATGCACCGTTTCACTAAAAGAATATAATAATAAAATAATACAAAACTCACCCCCCCACCATCAGCTTAACTCCCGAGATCCCTTCCCCCCCCCCCCCCCCTCCATTTCCCAAACTTCCATTTTCTTTTTGTTGCAGCAGCCCACCCCCTCTCAAACCTCAACTCTTATTCCCCAAAAAATTTAATATCTCAATCTTTCACTCATCTCCTTCCATGGTTCTGAAATTTTAAAGCTTTTTGCTTCCTTGGGCATTTCCCAACATGTGAAGGTGACGGGAAAAATAGAGGAACACTACTCATTTCCTTCGATTTTTCTATTCAATCTCTTTAAGGTAAAAATCTATAACCCATTGTGTTAAATGAGTATTTATAACACTGAATAGCTATGGGTTGTGTGAAAAGGGTTAGGAACTAAGTATTAGGAATTAATTGTGGTTTCCTCAAAACCCTAGGTTTGCTAAAATTGGGGATTTTGTCTAATCCCTTGTTCTATTATTTTAATGTTTAGATCCTGTGGAAAATACGGTGATTGATCTTCCCAACAGCAGTGGAAGACATTGATTGCATTATTTAGGTGAGTAGCTAATATACTTAGCGATATTTTTAAAGTTCATTTTGGAGAAGCAAGTGTACTTCAGAATATATATATCTTTGGTGAGCTTTGAAATTTATTTTGAGATTTTGATTATATATATATATATATATACATATATATATATATATATATATATATATATATATATATATATATATAATGATGAATGTTGAACTGTTTGTTTAATTTTATTTATGGTGAGTTCATGAATGATATTGTCGTTTGCTGCAACGAAGAGATAATGTAGCCTATGAGTTGAGTTCTCATAGTATAATTATATTGTCGTTTGCTGCAACGAAGAGATAATATAGCCTATGAGTTGAATTCTCATAGTATAATTATATTGTCGTTTGCTACAACGAAGAGATAATGTAGCCTATGAGTTGATTTCTCATAGTATAATGATATGTGTCGTTTGCTACAACGAAGAGATAATGTAGCCTATGAGTCAATTACTCATAGTATATTTATATGTTCTGTTCACTGCAACGAAGAGATAGTGCAGCCTACAAGCTAAATGTCGTAGTTATATAACCGTTCACCACAATGAAGAGATAATGTGGTCAATGTGCACATAGTAGAATGAATGTTTGATTTTAAAGTAATTATTTTGGATACCAGGTTATGAGAAATTCTGAAATTATATTCTTTGAGTACATTGATTTCTAAAAGAAAGTGTATTTTTGTTCATTATTTATTTAATGTCATTATAACATTTCTTGGGATGAAAAGACTCATGCTAAATGGTGTTCTCCTTCCTGTCCGCTTTGTACATTATGCTCTCACTAAGTCTTTGAGACTTACCCCCCCTGTTTTATTTCATTTTTCTCAGATACACAATAGTGGAGCAACTGACTTCCTGGGATTTGCTGACGTACCCAGGAATTTGATTATCTTTTGGTAGGTCTTTATTGTGTCTGATGAATATTTTGGTTGTAACTCCAATATAATGCAGCTATAGGGACCAGGGTAGTAATAGAGTTAGAGAGAATTCCCTTATTTTGAAATTTAAATGATTCTCTCTTATAGATATGATGAGGATGTACTTATGATGTTTTGAGACACTTAATGATTAGTACTTATAATCAATATTGTTATTTGTGGATATTTTGGACAATATGTTAAGGGTATGTGTTAGGACTTGAGACCTTATATTAAATGGATGGAATGAGATATATTTATATAGATTTGTCTAGATATATTATGTGTTCTTTTACAGGATATGTATAGGGTAGGCTGGCCAGACTAAGGAAGTCATAGTTTGTGCGCCAATCATGGCCCAAGGGTGGGTCGTGACAAAGTTGGTATCAGAGCCGAGGTTGATAGGTCATATAGTTGTACTGTTTGGTTTGTTATGGAATCTTTTTTGTAACTTGTGTACCCAGGCACAACTTACATGCAAGAGGCTATGACAATCCATTGTTAGACTGGAGTTATTGTCTTAGTGTATGTGATTTTAAGTTGTTTTTCTAGTTCTTTCTCATAATTAAATCTTTGACCTTTACTATTGTCTTAGGTCAAGATGTCACCCAGGAATAGGCGTGTTGGTGAGCCAGTCTCTAACGAGGCTTCTACTCAACCCCAAAATGTAGCCCCAAGGGGCCGTGGATGTGGTCGCGATCGTGGTCGGGGAAGACTTGGTAGGGGTGGTGGAATGCCAGAGGTTGAGGTTCCTAGAGCTACACATGGGAACCCAACACTAGCTTAGTTGACAGCTAATATGCAAGATATTCTATTACAATTAGTTGATGTGGTTGGGGAACAAAGGCAACAATAGGCAGAGCAACAACAATCGATTTCTGAGATTGGTCAGCATGGTGCGCAACATGGACAACCCCTAGTTCAGCCCACTGTGGCGGAGGTTCCATTAAGTGCATTCACAAAGCTTAATCCATCGACTTTCAGCGGCTCATACATTCATGAGGACCCTTATACCTTTGTAGATGAGGTGTCGTGGATATATCGAGGTTTAGGTTGTTCCCCTACTCGGATGGTGCAATTTGTAGCTTTTCGTTTACGTGATGTAGCGAGGGGATGGTATAAGACTATGCTCCTTGCAAGACCAGCAAGATCACTTCTTTTAGCATGGGATGAGTTTGTCGAGCTGTTCTTAGTTCACTTTTTGCCTCAAAGTGTTAGAGGCAATAGAGCACGTGAGTTTGAGACCCTTGTGCAAACAGAGCAGATGTCAGTGATGGAGTATAATATCCAATTCATGTGACTTTCTAGATATGCACCACACTTGGTGGCTACTGAGAAGTTACGAGTTCAGAGGTTCTTGGAAGGTTTGAAGAGTTATTTGTTCAGGGCAATTGCAAGACATGGTGACATGACTTATGATGAGGCTTTGAATAGGGCTTTAACTAGTGAGCGAGGAAACAAAGACAGGGGTGGAAATTCTCGTGACTCACGCAAGAGGTTTCACTCGGATACATCTCGTGGTGGCCATCAGGGCCATAATGTTTTAGAGATGATAAAAGTCAACCTCGGTGAGGTCAATTGGGAGGTCGACTGCCACAAGTCTCTCAAGCTAGTCAGGTAGCTAGTACATCTCATAGTCGGGGTGTTTCACAACATCGTGCGAAATGCGCATCCCGGACCTTGCAGGCAAGGATCAACAAGTTGCTATCGATGTGGGCAGGTTGGACATTTTGCTAGGAGTTGTCCTATGTCATCTTTTCAGCCATTTTCTAGTGGAGTGGCAACACCCATGGTCCAGATGGGACAACCTAGTGGTTTGGGATCACGTACACCAAATGGATCATATCGAGGTGGCAGAGGATCAGGAGGCAGAGGACAGGGGTAGACAAGTGGAGGGCAGGCTCGTGTGTTCACCTTGACTCGTTAGGATGCTCAAGCATCCAATGTCGTTGTGACAGGTATACTTCCCATAGATTCTCATAATGCACGTGTTTTGTTTGACTCTAGAGCTACACACTATTTTATATCTCCCTTCTTTGCGACTACCTTAGGGAGAGATCCATCACCTCTTAGTGAATTCTTGATAGTGGCTACACCCATGGGTTACTCTTTATTAGCAAATTCAGTGTACAAATCTTGTGAAATTTTGTTAGAGGGAAAATCATTTATGGCAGATCTTATAGAGTTGGATATGGTAGACTTTGATGTCATCTTAGGTATGGATTGGTTGGCTGCTTGCCATGCTACTTTAGATTGCCATAATAAAGTGGTGAAGTTTGATATGTCGAGGGAACCGACCGCTGTGTTTCAGGGTGATCAAAATTGGTCATCAAGTCATTTGATTTCAACGGTAAAAGCTCACAGGTTGTTGAGGAAGGGTTGTCAAGGGTACCTTGCGATGGTAAAAGATGTCAATGTGCCAATAACAAAGTTAGAGCAGGTCTCGGTGGTATGTGAGTACCCTGATGTTTTCCCTGAGGAGTTGCCTGGTATACCGCCAGATAGGGAAGTAGAGTTTGGCATTGATTTGCTTCCAGGAACTCAATCGATATCTATACCTCCATATCAGATGGCTCCAGCCGAGCTTAAGGAGTTAATGGAGCAATTGAAGGATCTTCTTGACAAAGGTTTCATTCGTCCAAGTTGTTCCCCTGGGGTTGCACCCGTCTTGTTTGTCAAGAAGAAAGATGACTCACTTCGTTTATGTGTCGACTATCGACAATTAAACAAGGTGACTGTGAAGAATAAATATCCTCTACCGTGCATTGATGACTGTTTGATCAACTTCAAGGATCTCAATGTTTCTCAAATATTGACTTGAGAGCTGGATACCACCAGTTGAAGATAAAGGCAGGGGATATTCCTAAGACAACTTTCCGTACTCGATATGGACATTATGAGTTTTTGGTTATGTCATTTGGATTAACCAATGCCCCTGCAGTTTTTATGGACTTGATGAATTAAGTCTTCAAGTCATTCTTAGACCACTTTGTGATAGTTTTCATTGATGACATTTTGGTGTATTCTAAAAGTAAAGAGGAGCATGAGCAACACTTAAGGTTAGCCTTATAAACCTTGAGGGAGCATAAGTTGTATGCAAAGTTCTCTAAATGTGAATTCTGGTTGGATAGTGTGGCCTTTTTAGGTCATGTGGTATCTAAGGACGATATAAGCATAGATATGAAGAAAGTAGAAGCGATTTAGAGTTGGCCTAGGCATACATCAGTGTTAGAAATTCGTAGTTTTCTTGGACTTGTAGGATACTACCGTCGGTTCATTAAGGATTTTTCTAGACTTATAGCTCCTCTAGCCCGGTTAACAAAGAAGCAAGTTGCATTCCAATGGAATGATGTGTGTGAGCAAGGTTTTCGGCAACTAAAGGATTGTTTGACATCTGCGCCTGTCTTAGCCTTACCTTCGAGTGGTGGGGGTTATGTGGTTTATTGTGATGCATCGAGGATTGGACTGGGGTGTGTTTTGATGCAACATGGAAGAGTGATTGCTTATGCTTCTAGACAACTCAAGAGGCATGAGCAAAACTACCCTACACATGATCTAGAGATGGTAGCAGTAATCTTTGCTCTTAAGATTTGGAGTCATTACCTATATGGTGAGACTTGTGAGATCTAAATTGATCATAAGAGTCTTAAGTACATATTTCAACAGAAGGACTTGAATTTGAGGCAAAGGAGGTGGATGGAGCTCTTAAAGGACTATGACTGCACAATCTTATATCATCCAGGTAAAGCTAATGTATTTGTTGATGCTTTGAGTAAAATGGGTAGCTTAGCTCACATTGTTGAAGTTAGAAGACCAGTAGTGAAGGAGTTTCAAGATCTTGTAGCTAGTGGAGTAAGGTTTGAGGTCGCAAGCACTGAATCACTTTTAGCCCATGTTCATGCTCGTTCCTCTTTAGTGGATACCATTAAGGTCACTCAAAGTGAAGGCCCTCACTTAAGAAAGATTATGGAGGAGACTCAAGCAAGAAAGGTTTCTGATTTTGTAGTTGATTCTGAAGGTGTGTTACATTTTGGCACTCGCCTATGTGTTCCTAATTCAAGAGGCATGAGAGAAAAGATTATGGAAGAAGTTCATTATTCCTCTTACACCATTCATCCAGGTTCTACTAAAATGTATCAAGACTTGAAGGAGTTCTTTTGGTGGGAAGGGATGAAAAAGGATGTAGCTGAATTTGTATCTAAATGTCTAGTGTGTCAACAAGTTAAAGCAGAGCATCAGAAGCCCGCATGCTTATTTCAGCGAATTGATATACCTGAATGGAAATGGGAGAGGATTACTATGGATTTTGTGACGGGGTTACCTAAAACCCCCAAGGGTTATAACTCGATTTGGGTGATTGTAGATCGATTGACTAAGTCAGCACACTTTTTGCCTGTGAAAACTACCTACTCCGCAACCCAATATGCCAAGTTTTATTTAGAGAGGATAGTATCCTTGCATGGAGTGCCATTGTCTATTATATCAGATCGGGGCCCTCAGTTCACAGCTCAATTTTGGAGATCTTTCCAACAAGCCTTAGGGACTATACTAGATTTGAGTACTGCTTTTCACCCTCAGACCGATGGTCAATCAGAAAGAACAATACAAATCCTAGAAGATATGTTGCGTGCTTGCATGCTTGATTTTGGAGGTAGTTGGGATCAATACTTGCCCTTGGCAGAGTTTGCTTATAATAATAGTTATCAATCTAGTATTCAAATGGCACCTTTTGAGGCCTTGTATGGGAGGCGTTGTAGATCTCTGATTGGATGGTTTGAAGTTGGAGAGCCTAGGTTGGTAGGCCCAGATCTAATTCGAGAGGCTGTAGAGAAGGTCAAGATAGTTCGAGATCACTTGCTAACTGCTCAGAGTAGACAAAAGTCTTATTCAAATTAGAGACGTCGACCTTTAGAGTTCAGTGTAGGAGAACATGTATTTTTGCGTGTGTCTCCCATGAAAGATATCTTACGTTTTGGTCGGAAATGTAAGCTTAGCCCCAGGTTTATTGGTCCTTTTTGAGATTCTAGAGAGGGTGGGGCAA
This sequence comes from Glycine max, assembly GCF_000004515.6. Classification (NCBI taxonomy): domain Eukaryota; kingdom Viridiplantae; phylum Streptophyta; class Magnoliopsida; order Fabales; family Fabaceae; genus Glycine; species Glycine max. The sequence continues at coordinate 3,936,167 of NC_038256.2, read as the reverse complement.
GTGGCTTATCGTTTAGCCCTTCCTCCAGATCTATCGAGTGTTCACCCGATATTTCATGTGTCGATGCTTCAAAAGTATGTTCATGACCCTTCTCACATTATTCAACTTCAGTCAGTGCAACTTGATGAGAATCTCAATTATACAGAACAACCAGTTGCTATAATGGACAAACGTGTGAAACATTTACGTTCTCAGGATGTTGTATCAGTGAAAGTAGCTTGGAGAGGACTAGCTAGTGAGGAGATGACTTAGGAACTAGAAACCATTATGCGTGAGAAATACCTTCACTTGTTTGAGACTCAAGGTTAGTCATAGATCAAATTCGAGGAAAAAAAATTTTAAAGGAAGGAGAATGAAACGCGCCATCTCACTAAAAGAATATAATAACAAAATATACAAAACCCACCACCACCATCAGCTTAACTCCCCCCCCCCCCCCCCAATTTCCCAAACTTCCATTTTTATTTTGTTGCAGCAGCCCACCCCCTCTCAAACCTTAACTCTTCTTTCCCAAAAAATTTAATCTCTCAATCTTTCACTCATCTCCTTCCATGGTTCCAAAATTTTAAAGTTTTTTGCTTCCTTGGGCATTTCCCAACACGTGAAGGTGACGGGAGAAATAGGGGAACACTACTCATTTCCTTAAGTTTTTCTATTCAATCTCTTTAAGGTAAAATCTATAACCCATTGTGTTAAATGAGTATTTTATAACACTGAATAGCTATGGATTGTGAGAAAAGGGTTAAGAACTAAGTATTAAGAATTAATTGTGGTTTCCTCAAAACCCTAGGTTTGCTAAAATTGGGGATTGTGTCTAATCCCTTGTTCTATTATTTTAAATGTTTAGATCCTATGGAAAATAGGGTGGTTGATCTTTCCAACGGCAATGGAAGACATTGATTGCATTATTTAGGGGAGTAGCTAATATACTTAGCGATATTTTTAATGTTCATTTTGGAGAAGCAAGTGTACTTCAGAATATATATATATCTTTGGTGAGCTTTGAAATTTATTTTGAGATTTTGATAATATATATAAGGATGAATGTTGAACTATTTGTTTAATTTTATTTATGGTGAGTTCATGAATGATATTGCCGTTTGCTACAACGAAGAGATAATGTAGCCTATGAGTTAAATTCTCATAGTATAATTATATTGTCGTTTCCTACAACGAAGAGATAATGTAGCCTATGAGTTGAATTCTAATAGTATAATTATATTACTGTTTGGTACAACGAAGAGATAATGTAGCCTATAAGTTGATTTCTCATAGTATAATGATATGTGTCATTTGCTACAACGAAGAGATAATGTAGCCTATGAGTTAATTACTCATAGTATATCTATATGTTCTGTTCGCTGCAATGAAGAGATAATGTAGCCTACGAGCTAAATGTCGTAGTTATATAATTACCGTTCACCACAACGAAGAGATAATGTGGTCAATGTGCACATAGTAGAATGAATGTTTGATTTTAAAGTAATTATTTTGGATACCAGGTTATGAGAAATTCTGAAATTATATTCTTTGAGTACATTGATTTCTAAAAGCAAGTGTTTTTTTGTTCATTATTTATTTAATGTCATTATAACATTTCTTGGGATGAAAAGACTCATGCTAAATGGTGCTCTCCTTCCTATCCACTTTGTACATTATGCTTTCACTAAGTCCTTGTGACTTACCCCCCTGTTTTATTTCATTTTTCTCAGATACACAATAGTGGAGCAACTGACTTCCTGGGATTTGCTGACGTACCCAGGAATTTGATTATCTTTTGGTAGGTCTCTATTGTGTCTGATGAATAATTTGGTTGTAACTCCAGTATAATGCAGCTATAGGGACCAGGGTAGTAATAGAGTTAGAGAGAATTCTCTTATTTTGAAATTTAAATGATTCTCTCTTATAGATATGATGAGGATGTACTTATGATGTTTTGAGATACTTGATGATTAGTACTTATAATCAATATTGTTATTGTGGATATTTTCGACAATATGTTAAGGGTCTGTGTTGCAACTGAAGACCTTGATATTAAATGGATAGAATGAGATATATTTATATAGATTTGTCTAGATATATTATGTGTTCTTTTACAGGTTATTTTATATAGGATAGGCTGGCCAAACTAAGAAAGTCATAGTCTGTGCGTTGGTCATGGTCCAAGGGTGGGTCGTGACAGTATAGTTGTGAAAAATTAACTCTAAGTCAATTATGTGAATTTGCATTTGGAGCAAAGTTCTTATAGGGTGAAGCTTGAAGAAGCTTATGAAAACATACTTGGGTTCAGTGAACATGTAGATGTAAGAACAGTGGTTGAAGAACTTGGTTGAAAAATTTTAGGTTCAAAAACTGTAGATGTGAAAATAAGAGAGATGAAAATACTTATATGAAAATGTGAGAATACTCAATACGGACCTCTATATGAGACAATATTTTTTTACATTTTTTATTAAAATAGATCCTTTAATAATCATTCTTAATATAAATATATATTTACATTTTTAAATATTTGTATATAAGAGAGCTTTATCTCTTGTTTTGCCTCAAAACCATAAAATATTAGGAAAGTTTTTCTTTTTATAAATTTGGCTCAAACAGTATTCCAAACATTTGATGTAGATAATTTATTCCAAATAAAATGCTTCTTGTATATCACTCTTCTGTTATGTTATCGCACATCAATATGAGAAGGAAGCATAAAATGTATGTAAGTAGATATTCCAATAGCATCTAAAGAACACCACCCTTATTTTCCCAACATATTGTCAACTAAGTTACTTAGATTTACCTTTAATGTTGAAGTCCAATAATAATGAGATTCATTCAAGCTCCGTACCATTGGTGGATCTAGGTTTACGACAAGTTCAAAATTGGTAAAAGTGTTTTCTTCAGCCATATGTAATATATGCCATGAGTGAAGAAATCGAATTTATCACTCGAGAGTAACAAGTGTAGTTACAAAGTTTGATGATACACATAATATTGTGATGGAGATTCTTGTTGTTCTGTAATTTCTGTTCCTGCCAAATCACCAAATCACTCATCCTTATCTTCCTCTTCGTCGTAGTTGAAGGGTAGTGGCACAGACTTGAATGCACGGTACTTGCCAACGTTGTTCAAATGCTCATTCTCTATCCTGAATCACATAACTGTACTAATCAATACATAATGCAAATGAAGTTTTGAAATAAAGTATTTTGGCTTCTGTGGCGTGCAAAAACAGAACTAGCAAAATGTGATTTTTCTTTTGCCTTCGTTACCTAAAGAAACTCCACATGCCACGACGAATAATCTCTAAGCTGGCAGCAATGCTGACCATAGCTTGTCTATGCAAGAAGGAGAATTTGAAATTCAATATTGTCTGTAACCATGCAAACCTTAACAAGACATTCATCACCTGTATAAGGTTTGAGTAAATCATTAACTTCCACGAATAAAAGACACCAAAAATGAAATTCGTATATTGACAGGTAGTATCGACTTTGTCTAAAGAGAATAGCATTATTAATAATATATAGAAATTGTAGGTCTACACTGTATGATGTATCCTACTAACATATAATTCCATAAGTAACAAAATTGATATATACCATTGGTGCTTCAAAATGTTAGTTTGATACAAGCATATTATTAGAATAGGCCTACAATGTTTACACTAACAGTTCAATTTTTGTTTAACAAAGTTTATACTAGCAGCGACAAGTCAAACTACTGAGTATTAGGATTTTTTTTTCAGACAGAGAGGTAGATGTTCAATATAGAAAAAAATGTATATGCACTGACAGTATGGTAAAGTGCTTTTACACTATCATGCAAACACAAGCCATCTTGTGTAATAAGTTTGTTGATTTTGAGAATAACCACCCTAAAAATCACACCAAACATGACTCCTAATTGGTTGGCAAAATTTTTTATACTGGCAGTGTATAACCATTGAACTTTTCAATATAAACATCTTGAAAAGTTTCTAAGTACAATATTTTTGTTGTTAACTACATACCATAGCAGCGAAATATACGCTTTTATGAGGGATTAGGAGTTTATCTCTGAGCCAGCGGTTCTTGGAATGTCTTTGGAGGAGGCCCCAATCTAAGACAAGGTCCCAATATGTAGAAAAAATGGATGTAGATATTGAGAATATCCAAGCCAACACTGTCCAACCCATTCCTTGATTAAGAGTAGAAGCTGTCCTTAGGCAAACAGCAGCAATAGTGAGGAAGTATTTCAAAGCATTATATCCTTGCATTATATCTTTCTCCTCGTACAGGCGTCTTAGGCACTAACAAGAGAAAAGAAGATTATTTGGCAGTCTCAGACATTTCTTAATCAAGAGCATGCATACTTACTTAATCAAGGACATGAACATGTTTGGATAACAGTTAAGTAAGCTCTTAATAAGTACTTTATACATATAATAGGGTCATAAGTCACTTTCATAAGCACAGTGACTCAATGTTTTTAATTAATTTCCAACATAGTTGCTTATGTGATAGAAAACCTTCCAAATGCTCCTTTTGTGGTTGTGTTCGTGTTAGAAAAACTAATTATAAAATAGGGTATAAGAGTACACAAACAAAACAGTAAGATCAAACAAAAATAGTCTGTAGGACTATACAGAATGACTGATAAGAGTGTAGGATGTTGTATAAAATAAAATAAAATGTAATTAGAAACCAACCACTTCACACGTACAATGAAAGGGAGAAAAAACTTGGTTATATTTCAATTATGTGCACATATGAATTGTTACAGCATGAGCTCAAATAGAAAAGCTATTAAGCCCCTCACAGGGCAGAGCAAAAAGCAATCACCACTAAGCTAAAAAGTAAGCAGCATTAGCCTATGCTTACAACTAGCTTTATCTGAACATAAGCAGACTATGCTTGAATTAAACTTTGGAAAATAGTCTTGTCAATTCCAATGCACAGTAACAAATTCCAATGCATCAAATGTAAAATTGTTAATTCTAGAGTAAAAGTTCTTTTAAGCTCTTCCAAGTTTAATCTAAATTTGCTCTTTGTTAGGAACCAAGAATTAAAATGATAAAGAAAAGAAAAAAATTTATTGCATAGTAAGAAAAGAACAAAAAATAAAAGAGAAAACTCTTCTGGAGGAAACGTTTTTCCTTCACAAAAGATTTCTCCTTCCACAAAAAGTTAATACTCAATTTACAATCACAACAAAATTTTCCTTCTCTCCTATCTTTTTTCTCCTATTTATATCTAATAAATCCCTCTTAACTAATTCACTAAATTGTTAATAGTCTATATTAACTAACTTTCCCTTTTCCTTATTTCCTAACACATTCAATCTTTAACCAACATTGCAAGCAAGCAATCAAAACACTAATTCAAATATTTAATGCAACAGTTAGAAAATCTCAATTTGTAACAGTATCCTTTTTTTATGACTAACAAGGTCAATTATATATGCAGTGGAAAACCGAATGAAGTTGCGTACCTGAAGAAAGCGTGACCAGTATGGAATCGCAGCAACAATGAATGAAAAAGCTCGGAATATCCCATTTGACTTGCAAGATGTTTCTCTGTGTTTGAAGTCACCCCAACCATAGTAGCATATGTAGAACTCAAAACTTCTCAAGGCTTGAACCTGAACTACTAAAGAGGATTATTGTGTCTGAATAATATCAACCATTGAAGGGACAATGAGCATAAAAGCTATAGCATGGGAGATTGAAAAGCAAAGAATAATCCTATTTTGGCATTTCACTGACCTGGCTAGTAAATTGATCGGCCATGAAGAAATCTGGCAGTGTGACCTGAAATCATTGTTTGATTTCTTTAATTAATCATTGTCTAAATAAGTGGGGTTCTTTAGTAACTTAGCTACAACTTTTCTTTACCTTGTACAAAGGAGCACAGATGCAGTGACACACACATGTAAGGAAGAACATACGGCTTGATCGATATACAATGTTTAATGGGCATAATAAAATGGCAATCACACTCTGTAGAGCAAAAATCCATTCACTAAGTAATTTTAGAAACAAAACTCAATGACAAAGTTAATGTGATAGAGTAATAATAGCCTTACCAGAACCAGGAAAAGAGGCAAAAGTTCAGTGAACTCTTCGAATTGTTTTGTCACTGGATCTATTTCCATGTCTAGATTTGCAATCACACTGGCTAGTGCCAATGCTGCCAAGACAAAACTAACGAAAAGGACTTGATGGTAGCCTAAGTCAGTGCCTTGCTTAAAACCAAATATGAATGAGTGATTCACTCTGTATCGCCTCCAGAAGTATATATTAGCAGCATACATCAGCATGTGTAAAACTACAAATCCAAATAAACTGCATAGAGAATTTTAAAATGGTAAGTTAGCGTACTACATTTATTTTTTTAATCAGCAAAAAAATGTATTATATATGATGGCACTATGGGTGCCAAAACCATTTACAAAAATATCATTTAGGAACAAGGTTATCCAATATTAAAATATAATACATATGAATATGTTATAACATATATGTACTACATTAGTCCACTTAATTTTCAGATTAGAAGGTTTAAGAGTTACGAGACAGACAACACATCTATTTCAAAAAATCTGCATATAAAGTTTACCTGTAGAGAGGAAACATGATTTCCATGTACTGGGTACTTCCTGAATGATCCATGATTTTACGGGCACGAACAATTAGAATAAGGGCCACTGTTAGAGCAGCAGAGCATCCGGCAGAAAAACCTGTGAAGCGGTTATATGTCATGTTAAGATTGTTCGGGACTATTGAATACATGGTGGTCTGAGACCATGTAATAATTTCTTATGAAGCTTATCAACATAGAAAGTCAAGGATAAAGTACACATTACACACCAAAATTTCATTATATATATATATATATATATGTACACACGCACACAGACTAACTACTGGTTTACCCATGGAAAATGTAACCCGATGCCTTTCTCTCTTTGGTTTTGGTCGCAGGATTCCCATTCCTTTATTTCGATTCGAGTTGGAAAAATGCTTAATGAATACATTTTCCACCCTCTCCATAAGCCTAGTGACCTGCAGGGAAACGTGATTCACAAGGAAAATCAATTAAAAGCATTTCATATATGTATTCAAAACGACGATGCCAAGGCTAATTAGGTCCACACTATACAATTCTCACCTCATCAGAGCTCCCAAGGTTGGACTTATCAACCATTTTCATGTAAGCTTTTGCTGCACCTCTTAATGTGATCTAAAGCATGAAGCAAAACGAGGTGAATATATAATTTTGTTTTGCATTGCTTTAAGGAGAGGCTTCAACTCCCAAGATTTTGCAGGTTGAATAGTTTACCTTATCATATTTCTTCATTATCTTTGAAAATGCCAACACATTTAGAAAGCTGTTTCATGAAGAACAAATCCATAAGAAAACATTAAGACTTGAGACAATTATACATTTATCGATGTGACAAAAAATTGCGATAGCGTCTATTACGTGTAGTTCTTTAGAAGTCTAAGCTTTTGATAGAACTCAATGAAAGCCAGTTTGAGTGTTTCTTCAACTTTGCTCAAATTTTCCTTGGTGAAATTTATCTCTGTCTGGCCAGGGTATTTGATGAAGCCTCTTATAGTTGAACGAGGAGTCTCACAAGTGTTATTTAGTTGCACTCGGTTAAGTATTTCCACAGAAGCAGGTCTTATGGGTTTGATGGGGGTGAGATTCTTCTTCTTCTTATGTACTTCAACGCTTTTGTTGGTAGTTTCAATCTCTTCACCTTTGTCATCATCCCCAGATTCCTCTGAATGGCCACGATGGGTACTTCCTTCCTCTTTGATATAATCAATTAGTGTTGGAATTCTTCCTGTCCGTGCACCTGGAAAATCACTCAACACATCAACTGAGAACTTCTCCACCATTCAGTTTAAACATTAGAATTGAATTTACTTCTCCCTTAGTTACTAATAATAAGATTTTTTTTTAACTAATTCATGTGGATTAAAAAATAAATAAGTTTAGTTAATCACATTAAAAGTTGATTATTTGTGTTATTATTTTAAAATTATTCTTTTTTATCTTTATATCTATTAAATTTTTTTTTTAATGTTTGAAAAGAAAAAATTAAATAAAGATGTATAAAAAAAATGATTAATATATCTAAAAATTAATAAAGAATCTTACAAAAAACAACAAACAAACTTATGAAAACGATATTTTAATCAGGACCAGACGTATAAGGAATTTAAGTTATACATCATTTTCTGGTTAATTTGTAAAACATTCACCATAGATTTTAGTATGTTCTATTAAGAATTAATTATTCTGAAAATCTAGCCAAATTTTGGGAGAATAATTTTTTAAATTTAAAGATCTTAGATAGAGAGATATTATGTTATTTTATTAGGGATTCGTTTTCTCTTTTAAAATTAGAATGTGGGAAGCTATAAATAGACGTTATTGAAATAAGAAGAATCGGTCAATGTGAAGAGAGATCACTGTCTAAGTGAAAGAGGGTAATATAAAGGGACAATTTTTCAAGTTTATCTAAAAAACTTGTCACTTATTTGAGATAACGAATAAATACTGTGTTCTCCTAAACCTAAGTAAAAAAATGTAGAACAAAGTTAAACTTGTGTCTTTTCAGTATTTCTATATTGTGTATTCTATATCCTTTGATCCTCGTTAGAGTGAAGGGATTGTTTCCCAACAGCAACTTGGCACGATCAACCATTATTTTTTAAAGTATAGGTCCCACACAAAATTGACCATATGGCCATATTTTCCACCTACCAATGTAAAAACATTGATTAATTTTCTCGCAAATGACTATATGGCCATGTGTTCAAATAGTCATCAAGTGTAATTTGAAAAACACATTCTAATGGATTTGACCATCTGTCAATTCTAAAGTGAGGAAAAGTAAAATAAATTAATGATCTTTAATGAAAAATTAACATATTAACCAAAAATATTCCAATACCTTCATAATTTATCATTCATGTACAAACAATATTAACCATTGATTTTTCCAGCAACTAAGATTACTTACTTTCTCTTCTAAAGTAAAGACTGATATTATTTTATCTACTCTCTAAAAGTAAGTTGCTTAATTTAGAAGAGAGTAAGATCCCATGTTAATTGTGGAATTTTACTGTAAAGTGAACAAAAGTAAAGTAACCACCCCTGAGATCAATTTAGACACACATTAATTATGGTTAAAAATCAATTTTATCAAAATCAATTTTATAAAATTCTAAACAAACACACAATATAAGACATGATCAGATGTCCAGATGGTCTAATCAAACTCAATTAATTAAATAAAATATGTAAATTATTATAAATTCTTTTGTTACTTGTATTCCAATATCCTGCAGATCAATTTAGTCACAAATTAATTATGATTGAAAATCAATTTTATCATAACCAATTCTACTAACTCGCAAGAAGACAAGATGTAGATGATGTCCAAGGAATCTAACTCAATTGTTTGAACGCAAAATACATAAATGGTTGTAAACACTTCATTATCTATATGTCTTCAATTCATACTAATAAAAGAAGTCTTTGATTCATATGGATCGGATAATAAAAGAAAGAAAGAAAGAAAGAAAGAAAGAAGGCAAGATGAGGATGAAAAAGCTTACGGTTCAGCTGGACACCGCGGGGTGTAGAAGCGTGCAATGCCGTGGCTGAAGCAGAGACATCAGAAGCAAGACGAGTCATCTCAACGGAGCAATCAAAGGACGCAGTTGGATTCTCAACTTTCACCCTGAAAGCCACCAAAGCATCCATCTGCTTGTTCAACTCAGCAGCTTCCTTCATCACCTCCTCAACTTTTGACTTGTAAAACTTGTCCACTTTGTTGAACTCATCATCGAGCCTCTTGAAGTACACCAGCTCGTACTCTCCACCTTCTTCCGCAGCCATGAGAAAAGTAGTCTCGTACTTCACATGGCCATCTCGCAGCACCGAATGCACCAAAATGGATTGGTTTTCGATGTCGTGCTCCGGGCTCTCCGCCTGGTAGTGTCTGTGGTGGTGCGTGAGGCCGCTGAAGGTTCTGCGAAGTGATAACTTTCGCATTGCTGGGGTGGCACTTGAATGTGGCTTCTTTCTTTGCTTGTGAAGAATCACGTCTTTCAAAAGAGACTTTAGGTAGCCATAGTCCATGTATGCTTCCTGCCATTCTGGTACCATTTGTGCAGCAAATTCCTTGCCAAACTTCATTTTAATTTGGCTTTTTTTGTGCAATCTAGATTGATAGGTAGAGAGAGACCCTTGTAGCCTCTCTGGTATTTGATAATAATATGAACTATCTAAGGGGATAATGAGAGTGAATAATGAGAAGTGATGATGGAAGAATGGACATAAATAAGCAAAATAATGCAATTGAGAAAAGAAGTGCTAATTGTTAATTGTGTTCCTTAATTAAGTAATTGATTTGTATTTTTTAACTAAGTCATTAATTCTAGTTGAATCCTTAAATATAAAAAGAGAAAAATTGTTATTTTATGTATTTTTATGATTTCTGATGAAAATTTATTATTATTTTTTATATAAATAACTTCATTTTAATACTAGCAAAAAAATATAAGCAAAATAATGCTTCCTATGAGAGTGATAATAATCTCTATAGCTGGATATTTAAAGAGGTGGTGTCCACATTGTCCTTTTTTTTTTTTATTGAAGAGCTAATGACAGATACAAAGGTACGTACTTATCATGTTTTAATTTCCTGTGGGGTAACAACTGGTTGAGGGTGTGTCTATGCATAAGTGGGGCAGTGACGTACTCTTGAATGCCCTGTAATCCAAGATCCAAGGGCTTAGTAAAAAGTAGGTTGAACATATATTGTGTCTGGTATATTGGCAGCGCCAATTTTGAGATCCATGAATCAAGAAGTTTGCGGAAGGAAGCTTTGAAGTAAGGGTAAGTTTAGCCGTGACGGAACAGAAAACAAAACAGAATAATAGTTTAAGAATCTATTTGGATAAATTTTTAAAAAATGGTTTTTAAGAGGAGAAATTAAGAAAAAAAGATAAAAATAAATAAATATTAATTTATGTGTTAATTAATTTGTTAAAAAAATCATCATTTAAAGAAGTAATATGGAGAGTTTTTACAAATTAATTAATAGAGAAACTAATATATTCTTTATTCGTGTAGTTTAATCATATTTTTTTGTTTTTTAAAAAAATGTTTTTAACTTTTGGTCCCCGTAAAATTTCTTTTGGAGGATTTGGTCGTTATTATGTTGTTTTAGTTCTTTAAATATATTTATTTTTTGTTTTAATCTCTATAATATTTTTTATTGTAATTATTAAATTCTAAGAAAATAAATAATAAGATGAAGAATAGTTATTCTTAATATAAGCTGATTAATATATATATATATATATATATATATATATATATTAAAATTAAAAAAAATATTCATCAACAGCTTGACAGTCTAAATCTTGTTAAATTGATGGGAGAGTTATATCCTGGAATCTCACAAAATCAGGAGTAATGTTGGAAGACATTAACTACGCGCTACAATACTAGTTTCAATCACTCAAATTGTCAACAACTATTTTAATCAAACAACATGTTAACTGTTAAGTCCTAATTTGAACAATATTTTTTAACTACAGTAACTATATTGGCTTTCTAGTTAAATCCTAAGGTATTTCGGCAATGAAATTCATCTTTCATTTTGGTCCCAAATTTTTTTATTTTTACTAATCAATGCCTTCAACTTTTTTTCATCCTAAATTTTAGTTTTTTTTCGTCTGTTACACCATTAAATGATAATATGTCACTTAATTTTATTACATTTTTTATATTTAAACCGCCAAAAAAATGCTTGCTTGAATGCGAATTACTTGGTTGAATTCAATGGTTAAGATTTTTTCCTATTATTCATTGCAAGGAGCTCTTTGGGGAACATGAGGCTTGTTCTCGAACACATCCAAGCCAACACACCACAAATTTAGCTTTCCATCAAACACTTGATCAATTCCTTTTCATCAATAAGACACTCTCTTCCAACATCGTCAATAAACACTCCTTTTCCTAATGCCAAAATGACTTCATTGTTAATTATATATGTGCTTTCTTTGCTCATTTGCAAAAAGTTGAATAAAACTATAACTTAGGAACGAAAAAAAAATGAAAGAAATTGATCGATCGACAAAAAATTTAGAAATCAAAAAAAATGTGAAAACTTAGTTAATCCTTAGAATCTGTCTTGAATTATCTGACCACTTTTTTTTAAAAAAGAAAAACATATTTATTTAATGAACAGAATGAACATTACATATAGCACAAGGTGTGCCATGCACGTGGTCAAAAACAATAAGCCGTGTGCTGGTTATTAATTACTCCCCAATTTATTAATAAAACCACAGTTCCCTATACAAATAGCATCTACATTCGAGACTTGAAACAAAACAAGAGCAAAAAAAACAAAACAGCTTCCCAAATATAATTGCTATAGATATATTCTGGTGTTTTTAACGCCAACACCTCCCTATACCGTGCATATAAAGCACTCTTTTACAATGTGTTTGAATGGAAAAATTAAAATAGATAAAATATTTCAATAGAAATATTAAAATAACTTTTATGTGATATAATTTGTTCGGATGACATATTTTAAAAATAATTAAAATACTATTATTTTTTTAAAACATTTTAATATATTAACTTAATAACATTTCAAATTCTAAAAAAAAAGGAATTAAAATTCCTCAGCGCACACCAACTCTCTCTTCCTCTTTTAGCCACTCCGTAACTCTCTCTCACGCGCCGACGCCGACTCCCTCAGCCATTTCCTCTCTCCGCCGGACGCATCCACGGCGTCGCCAATGCAGTACTCCGCCGCCGCTCACCACCAGCAACACCAACTCGGGCTGGGCAAGTTTGACAACTCGGAGATGAGTTCGAGTAACACGTACAACAGCTGCAGCAGCGGGTGCACGAGCTACATGGGGTCGCCGAGTTCGCTAGCGAGCAATTACAAGAGTCGACGAGTAGTGCAGAGGCGTTAGCAGCCACTCGCTGCAGAAGAACGGTGGGGCCCAGCACCAACCCTTTTTTGAGTTCTCTCCTCTTTAGTTGAGTTCATTGACTCGGAAAACGGTGCGTGAACACATTGGTTCTGTTTCTCAAGTAAAATAGTGTTGTGGTGCGTGAACTCACCGCATAGTGTTTTTGTATAAGTTTTTTTTACATATAGGGTTTTAGTCAAAAATGGTATAATTCAATTTAAATTAAAAATCTGAGTTACATATCATTTATCTTTAATATGTTACAGAGTATTGTTTAATTCAAATTTTTTTATATGTTACTATAAAAAATATTGTATAAGATTTAAAATTGTTTAGTATTAAAATTATTTTGATTATTTAATTATTAATTATTAAAAAATTAATTATTAAATATTGTATAACATTATATTTATTTTAAATATTTAACTATTTACTCATATTTATTTTCATTTAATATTGAAATTTTAATTTTTAAATAAATATTTAAAAATGAAATTTTGAATTTTATTAAAATTAAATTATTTTATCCAAACAATAAGATTAAAAGACAAACAATTAAGTTGTTTCATCCAAACAAAATATTTATAAAATAAAAAGAATTTAAATCAAGATAATTAAAATATTATACATTTAAATTTTCTAAAAATTTCTAAATCCCTCATCCAAACACATGACTATGGCTAGTATTGGGTTAAATAAATTTATTCAGAAGTACTTTTCAAAAAAAGAAAAAAAATTATAAGTTAAAGATTAACTTATATATAAGTATTTATAGAAACTCTCTAATGTAACTTTTCTAATATATAATTTTTAACTTATATATAATTTAATTTTAACTTATAAAAACGATTTTTCTTCTTCTTTCCATTCCACGTCATTCTACGATACAGCGTGTATGTCTCTCACTAGCTGAGGGTAATACTTTATCAGTTATCACGTTAATTATATTATATCATATTATTAATGTGAAGTGGATGCTAAAGTTGGAATTCAAACAATTGACTAGTGAAAAATGAGGATGCTAATTGCTTTTGACTGACACCACCGTAGCAAATGGGAAGGGAATATAGCTATTATGTTCTCTATGTTATAGTGAATATTGCTAGTTACTCTGATTAAGTGGACTTGTGTAATTCTGATTTGTAATTCAAGGAAAAGGTTCATGAAGTGTCATACGTGAAAGACTTAAAAAATGTTTTTTTTTTCTCTCAAAAGTATGAGTATATTTTTTTAGTTTCTTAAATTAAAATGTATTTTTTAATCTTTTAAATTCATAAAATATTTCTTTTTTAGTTTCTCTTACAATTAAAAATCACTACAAATTATACATCTAAGTTACCAAATATTGGTCAATAGAAAATAGAAAGGTATTTTACAAATTTAAGAGATTAAAAAGTATAAATTTTAATTTGAAACACTAAAAAGATAAACTCTAAATTTATGGAACTAAATACATATATATTAGCCCTTGTGAGACTTAATCTAAGTTCTGTTGGACTGATATTATCCCTTTCATATGTAACTTGCTTAGATGGGAGTCTACTTCTTTGTGCTATAAGTTTGGGTTATCCCTTATACCCAAATGTAATATAATATCTTTTTTTTCCTATAAAAATCAAACAAAAAGGTGCTGCTTTTTTAGTAGTGGCATAGGACTTATAAAATGTGCATGATAAACTTTGCAATTTTTAAAAAATATTTTACAGAAAACCTGCTCCAATCTTAATAATAATAAAAATAAAAATAACCCGCTCCAATCTTCTTTGCTGAAAAATACTTGTTGGTTAATTTGAAAATCGAGATAATACTGGATAAATCTGAAGTCGTGTATAACACTTTCAGATTGAATCAAATTTCGGGGTTCAACCAAAATTGTTCAATCGGATAAAATCAGAAGATTATAATTCAAGAGTTTTGTTTTGGTCTTGTATGTTTTGTCACCCGTTATGCTTTCTGAACCAGAATGATTATTTATGATCAAATAACAGGTGGTTTTTGGCAGTTGATGAACAGGTGGTTTTTGGCGGTTGATGGAAGTTTTATCTTTTTTAAAAACTGCATTTTCCTGAAAGTCACTTCCATGTAATTTTCAAATTTTTCCTAAATCGGACATCTCGTTATTACATTAAAACAAGCGTGCACTCTTATTTTAACATAATAAAGAGATCAATTACACTAAAATGTCCAACAAACCTCCCCCATTTTAGTGTAATTACCGATCAAATCACCAAAGTCATAACATACCACAAACTACTGCATAGATGAAATATCGTGACGATTAAATTTCATCTTAACAAATTACACGTTTCAAATATTCGAATATCAGGGTGTCACTAAGGATTGAACCCTTTCTATTCATAATATGAAGATAATCTGCACAATAGTTTATAACATTACTCTTGCTCGACACTAGTTTACTAGCCTGTGTCCCTATCCTTCATAAGCATATCAAAGCCAAGTCCCAGCTTCTTGAAGCGGCTAAACTTCATGCTTATATAGGTAGTCCTTTTCTTTCTTGCACCTGCAAATGCAATTTTTCAAAAGAACCATTGAGAAGTTATACTTCAACCTCCTTAACTTACAGAACCGAACACATACCTTTTGGGATACTTTCGATGATGTGTTCCAATCTCTACATGTTAAGCTTTCCACATTGAATTCAGCACCTAATGTCATATTAGATGAGAATTGGGTATCTTAACATAAGAGATTTCAGATGGACTTTAATCCTAATCCCACAGCCGACCTTTTCACGAGATCTCTACTTAACCCTTTGGTTAAATGATCGGCCAAATTATGCTGAGTTCTCACAAACTCCACTGATATCACACCATGCATGATTAACTCCCGAACCATGTTGTGTCTAACACCTAAGTGTCTAGACTTCCCATTATACACTTGACTATATGCCTTAGCCAAAGTAGCCTGACTATCGCACCTGATAGACATGGGAGGTATAGGTTTGGGCCACAATGGAATCTCATAGATCAGATTTCTTAGCCACTCAGCTTCTTTACCAGCTGCTGCTAAAGCTACAAATTCATATTCCATTGTTGAATTTGTAATGCAGGTTTGTTTCTTGAATGCCCAAGAGATAACACCTCCTCCAAGGAGGAATACCCAACCACTTGTGGATGAATAATCTTCCATATTGGTTATCCAACTTGCATCAGAGTAACCTTCAATAACTGAAGGAAATCCAATATATGTCAAACCATAGTCAATGGTTCCCTTTAAGTACTTGAATACTCTATTCATAGCTTGCCAATTATGAGATCTGGGATTACTTGTAAACCTACTAAGTTTAGCAACAACATAAGCTATATAAGGCCTAGTACTAATCATTGCATACATGAGTGATCCTATCGCCCTTGAGTATTCAAGTTGAGACACTACTACACCTTTATTAGGTAATAGCTTCAGGTTAGGATCAATGAGAGTACTTACCGGAGAACAATCTTTAAAATTAAATTTCTCCAATATCTTCTCAATATAATGTGATTGAGAGATGGAAATGCCATTGTTTCCACGTTTGATCTTTATTCCTAAGATCACATTCGCCTCCCCCATATCTTTCATATCAAACTTAGAAGACAAAAATGCCTTAGTTTCATCAACTTGATCTTGGTCGGTACCAAAGATCAACATGTCGTCTACATACAGACAAATGATAACTCCTTTGCCATGAGTATCAAACTTGCTGTATAGACATTTATCTGCTTGGTTTAGAACAAAACCACTAGACAATACAACCTCATCAAATTTTTGATGCCATTGTTTAGGCGCTTGTTTCAAGCCATAAAGAGATTTCATCAGTTTACACACCTTATTTTCATTTCCTGGCATAACAAACCCTTCAGGTTGTTTCATGTATATCTCTCCATCCAATTCACCATTTAAGAATGCAGTTTTCACATTCATTTGGTGAATCACCAGATTGTGGATAGCAGCAAGTGCTAACAACAGTCTAATAGTGGATATCCTAGCAATAGGAGCATATGTATCGAAAAAATCAATACCCTCCTTTTGCCTAAAGCCTTGGATAACCAATTTGGCTTTGTACTTGTCAACAGTACCATCCACTTTCATCTTTCTCCTAAAGATCATCTTACATCCTAATGGCTTACATCCAGGAGGTAAGTCAACCAATTTCCAGGTATTATTTTGCATGATGGAATCCATCTCACTTTGGATTGCTTCTTTCCAGAATACAACATCCCTTGAAGCCATTGCTTCACTAAAAGTCTTTGGGTCTTCCTCAATATTAAGGCAATATTGATATTGAAATTCAATATCATTCCTTGACCCTTCAACTAAATAGAGTTGAAAGTCATCACCAAATGGCTTAGCCTTTCTTACTCTCGTACTCTTTCTAGTTTCAGTACTAGTTGAAGGTATATCCTCAATATTAACTGAGACTTTCGACATGGAATTCATGTCCTTTGGCCTAGGTATAGATGTAAACCTTTGTTCATCAAAGATAGCATCCCGTGACTCTATAACCGAGTTCACAGCAACAGAATCATTAGATTCTAGCACATAGAATCTATATGCTTTAGAATGTTCAACATATCCAATAAATAAGCAATCTATACCTCTTTCACCTATGGTTTTCCTTTTAGGTTCTGTAAGCCTGACTACAGCCCTACATCCCCAAATTTTGAGATAACTCAAATTTGGTATCTTTTTGTCCCAAAGTTCATATGGGGTAACCTTATTCTTTTGTTAGGAATTCAGTTCAACAAGTAACAGGCTGTCAACATAGCCTCACCCCAAAATCCTTCACTTAAACCTGAATAGGATAACATGGAATTCACCATTTCTTTCAAGGTTCTATTCTTCGTTTCGGCTACACCATTCTGTTGTGGTGTATAGGGAGCTGTAGTTTGATGTATTATTCCAGTAGATTGAAAATAAACCGGATCATAATACTCACCTCCCCTATCCGTACGAAGAGTTTTGATTAGCCCATTTTGATGAAGTTCTACCTCTTTCTTATAAATTTTAAATTTATCAAGAGCTTCATCTTTTGTATTTAATATTTGTTGGACATTTTAGTGTAATTGATCTCTTTATTATGTTAAAATAAGAGTGCACACTTGTTTTAATGTAATAACGAGATGTTCGGTTTAGGCAAATTTTAGAAATTACATGGAAGTGACTTTCAGGAAAAGGCAGTTTTTAAAAAAGATAAAACTTCCATCAATCGCTAAAAACCACCTGTTCTTTGATCATAAATAATCATTCTGGTTCAGAAAGCATAACAGGTGACAAAACATACAAGACCAAAACAAAACTCTTGAATTATAATCTTCTGATTTTATCCGATTGAACAATTTTGGTTGAACCCCAAAATTTGATTCAATCTGAAAGTGTTATACATGACTTCAGATTTATCCAGTATTATCTCGATTTTCAAATTAACCAACAAAAGATTGAATCAAATTTTTCGAGATGACGAACGATAGTTTGAAGATGACAAGCAAGTTTGCGAAGTTGGACAAGTTTGAAAGGCAGGATTTCAGAAGATGGCAGAAGAAGATACACTTTCTCTTGACAACATTGAAGGTGGTGTACGTGCTGAGTACACCGATGCCGGTGTTTATGGAAGACGAAACTCTGGATCAAACAAAGAAGCGTTCGAAATGGGAGAACGACGATTACATTTGTCGTGGACATATTCTGAACGGTATGTCTAACTCTCTCTTTGATAATTATCAAAATGTTGAGTCTGCTAAGGAATTATGGGACTCTCTTGAATCCAAGTATATGGCAGAAGATGTCTCAAGTAACAAATTCTTAGTTAGTAATTTCTTTAATTACAAAATGATTGATTCGAGGCCTGTTATGGAACAATATAATGAACTGTTGCGGATTTTGGGTCAGTTTACTCAACATGATTTGAAAATGGATGAATCCATTGCAGTTTCATCTATAATTGATAAACTGCCTTCTTCTTGGAAAGACTTCAAGTATACCTTGAAACATAAGAAGGAAGAGTTGACTCTGGTTCAACTCGGTAGTCATTTCATGATTGAGGACTCGCTGAGGGCTCAGGAAATTGACAAAGTCAATGATAAAAACGTAGCAGGTTCCTCTTCCGTTAATATGGTAGAGGAATGTGGAACAGTTAAGCAAAATTACAATGCTAAAGGTAACAAACGAAAATTTCAAGGAAATAAGAACAAAGGTCCAAAAAAACAGACAAAATTGTCATGTTGGAAGTGTGGGAAACCTGGTCATTTAAAGAGGGATTGTCGGGTGTTCAAAGGAAAGAACAAGGCTGGTCCAAGTGGGTCTAATGATCCTGAAAAGCAACAAGGTCAGATTGTAGTGAATAATTTTAATTCGAATACGAATTCAAATTATGTATCACTAATATCTGATGCATTCTATGTGCAGGATGATGACGTTGCTTGGTGGTTTGATTCGGGAGCAACAAGCTATGTGTGCAAAGATCGTCGTTGGTTCTAGGAATTTAGACCAATCGATGATGGCTCTATTGTGAAGATGGGCAATGTTGCAACTGAACCAATCCTAGGATTAGGTTGTGTGAATTTAGTTTTTACTTCCGGAAAAAGTTTGTATTTGGATAATGTCTTATTTGTACCTGGTATTCGTAAGAACTTATTGTTTGGTATGGTTTTAAATAATTGTGGTTTCAAGCAAGTACTTGAAAGTGACAAGTACATCTTGTCAAGACATGGTTCGTTTGTTGGATTTGGTTATCGTTGTAATGGAATGTTTAAATTAAACATTGATGTTCCTTTTGTTCATGAATCTGTTTGTATGGCCTCGTGTAGTTCTATGACTAATATGACAAAATCAGAAATTTGGCATGCTAGATTAGGACATGTTCATTACAAAAGATTAAAAGATATGTCAAAAACAAGTATGATTCCTCCTTTTGATATGAACATTGAAAAATGCAAAACTTGCATGTTGACCAAGATCACTAGGAAACCTTTTAAGGATGTTAAAAGTGAGACTAAAGTCTTAGACCTTATTCATAGTGATTTGTGTGATTTGCATGCTACTCCATCATTAGGTCATAAAAAATATCTTGTTACTTTTATTGATGATGCATCAAGGTATTGTTATGTATATTTATTAAATACAAAAGATGAAGCTCTTGATAAATTTAAAATTTATAAGAAAGAAAAGAACTACCTATATAAGCATGAAGTTTAGCCGCTTCAAGAAGCTGGGACTTGGCTTTGATATGCTTATGAAGGATAGGGACACAGGCTAGTAAACTAGTGTCGAGCAAGAGTAATGTTATAAAATATTGTGCAGATTATCTTCATGTATTCATTATGAATAGAAAGGGTTCAATCCTTAGTGACACCCTGATATTCGAATATTTAAAACGTGTAATTTGCTAAGATGAAATTCAATCGTCACGATATTTCATCTATGCAGTAGTTTGTGGTATGTTATGACTTTGGTGATTTGATCGGTAATTACACTAAAATGGGGGATGTTTGTTGGACATTTTAGTGTAATTGATCTCTTTATTATGTTAAAATAAGAGTGCACGTTTGTTTTAATGTAATAACGAGATGTTCGGTTTAGGCAAATTTTAGAAATTACATGGAAGTGACTTTCAGGAAAAGGCAGTTTTTAAAAACGATAAAACTTCCATCAACCGCCAAAAACCACCTGTTCATCAACCGCAAAAAACCACCTGTTCTTTGATCATAAATAATCATTCTGGTTCAGAAAGCATAACGGGTGACAAAACATACAAGACCAAAACAAAACTCTTGAATTATAATCTTCTAATTTTATCCGATTGAACAATTGTGGTTGAACCCCAAAATTTGATTCAATCTGAAAGTGTTATACACGACTTCAAATTTATCCAGTATTATCTCGATTTTCAAATTAACCAACAATACCTGCATTTCCTATATGTATCCATCCCAGCCAGCAAATCCAAATTATCTAACAACTTTGACTTGTCAAAAAATCTTTTCAATATTTTATTCGAAACACATACTAGATAGAACCAAATATAAAGTTCTTTCGCATATCATCGACAATAAAGTCTTTATTGTTTTCTTTTAACATTTAGTTAACCTTTTCCCAATTAACAACTGTAGGCCACTTCCAAATTAAGTAATGTCTGCTGTGTCCCTTTTCTTTTCCAAGTCAATGGTAGTCAAAGATGTCTGCTGTGCTTTCTTGTACCGGAAATAGATACATGCATGTTTAAATTAAGGTTTAATTATTAATGTAATCTCATTCAAAAAAATTATTAATGTAATCTCTTTATTTATTTAAATAGTAAAATATTTAATTAGGTTCTTTTATTTTTTGAAAATTCTAATCAGATCTTTTATTTTTAAAATATCTCATCGTGATTCTTTATTTTTTTTAAGATTAATTCAATTAATGGGGTCTTTTTTATTCTTTTGAAGCTGATAATATTAATTTACAATTTTTTCCTGACATCAAATAATCAAATTGAGATATTTTGAAAAAAAAATAAAGAATTATAATGATATTCTTAAAGAACAAAAGACCACGCATGTTTAAAAACAAATAACCTAATTTGAAACTTTCATAAATAGAAGGGGCTAATTGAATATTCTAAATAGATAAATGATGAAATTTATAATTAAGTCTTAAATTAAAGTTTACACATTTAAATTTAAATTAAAACTTAAGGCTAAATGTTAGTGTGCTGACATATTTTGACGTATATATATATATATATATATATATATATATATATATATATATATATGGATTTGAGTTTATTTATAATAACTGTTTTCATTTATGTAGATTACTCTTAATTTAAACAATATATGTTTAAATAGTATTTTTGGAAATACAACAGTCTGATATTTTATTGAATGATATTGTAGCAGTTAGTCTCGTGGATGAGAAATGATAGTAAGGTTAAGGTGTATTGGTCAAATAAAATATTAAGACATAATATACTGATGGCTATAGGAGTAATGTTCAAACTATATTATTCGTTTTTCTTCGAAAAAAAGAGTAAAAAAATTTTATTTTTTCAGATCCAAGAAATTTAATAACATATAATCTTATGAAAACATTTCTATGAAATCATACGACGGCAAAGATACTAGCGGATGAATCCATCATGTCACGCCTCTTACATTCATTTTCACGCATTTCCTTTAGATCCAACTCATCATCATCATCCTCAAATACTTCTCCAAGAAACATCAATTTGCTTAGTGAGCAAGAAAACCAGATCCACGAGGTCACCCTAAAACACAATCTCTTCGATGAGGAGGTCTGATTTGAAGAAATAAATCAAAACATGGATGACTGGAGTATTCCAAAAATCCCTCGGGACACACTATATAATCCTGAGACAATTAAAGAAAAACATAATTTTGATTACATAATCAAAATTGTAGAAAATAACATTTCTCTAGGACAAGATATAGGGAAAGAATTTCATTTACTTTCCAAAAATTCAATTTATGAACATAGTCGACAATACAAATACCTACACATAGGATGTGTACAAGTAGCCATCAAGCCCTTAATTGATATAGGCATAGATGCAACAGTATTAATGTGCCTTAGAGACATTAGGCATAACAAATTTGAAGATTCCTTAATAGGAACAGTAGAAGCAAGCTTAGGACAAGGTCCAGTTTATTTTAATTGCTACCCAAACAAAATAATGAGTCTAATAGACTGAAACATTCTTGACTCTCTGTTCCTAAACATCCACTTTCATGAGCTTGACATGAAAGAAGGATTTATTCCAACAACATTAATCTATAGGATTCAGTACATGGTCATGAATACTTGTGCTTCAAGAGTCCTTCTAAAACCACAAATAAGAGAGACAACCTTGTTTATCACTGATATAACAAAGGTCAATGTTTCTCTTCCAAGAACCATAAATAGGATGAGGTAACTCTTCCTGAAAAATGGGCCATAGACAAAGTCACACTGTCAGTCCCCCGACCCGCTCCAACCATAGAATAAATTAAGCAAGATAACTCCGGTAAGGTAGAAATAACCTTTGATAGGAGAAATTCTTTCTCATCAAGAATAGAAGCCTCTAGATCCAAATATGAGTCAGCTAGAAGGTTCTTTTCAGTAAGAATCCGATCAATTCCAATAGGATTAACCAGATCTGAATCACACAACCAGTTTCCTATTGTAAACCTCCAAGGATTAGATACCAAGAACAACATATAATCAAGAACAAGAGGACGACCAAAAGTCGATCCAATCTCCAATATACTCTTCTATGCATGAACCTTATGATGTTATCTAACAACTTTAGCATTGATAAGGATACCCTTAGAAAAGAATTTTATTCTCCGGAGAATGACCCTCAAAGGAGATGATTTTTTCAATATTTTAAGGGTTCAAACAGAAAACAAATCCAAGACAGATTCTATGAATTTGTCGAAATAGTCAAAATCAATGTTCTTTTCTTTGATTGGTTTCATGCTTATACCATCAAAGAGGATATAGATTACACATGGAAACAAGATATCATAGGTGATCCAACAATCAATGTTATTACCAATTGGCAAATGAAAGATGGTGAGTTAATCCAATCGGAATTACCTCCCACAACACAATACCAACTGCCAAAGGTAAAGGATAGTCATGATAAACCTGTTATGGTCACTCCATTCAAGACAAAAGATGTCAATGAAGAAGTAACTTCTAAGGACATCAAAAGCCTAATGGAACAGGCTAATTACACCAATAAACATCTACAAGTCTTAGGAGAATCCATCAAAACCAAAACAATCCCTAAGCAGAACACTCCTAGAGAATCTCCGTCAAATATCCCCATAGAAAAACCTTTATTCAAACCTTTTAGGATTAGTGACAAAGCAAAACAAAAAATTAGGGAACTAAGGAAAAACAAGTCCCTTATGGAAGGAGTCGGTGACAATAATAGTGAATTATTAAACAAGCTTGATAGTTTACTTGAGTCATCCCTGAAACTCCCCAACCTTCAGAAGGAACATCGAAAATGGTAACAAGAAGCACCTCCAAATTAATTAATGTTATTAATGACGATAGTGACCAACATTCAGGAAACACAACTGAAATAGGTTCAGTATCAGAAAAAGACATTAATACAATAAATTCCAAACATTAGAAAACACCCTCCAAACTGTATTATCAACGACCAACCGCCCCTGACCTCCTATTATAAGAAAGAGACGAAAATAATTTTAAAAGTTTTAGTGTAAACAACATCTATGAATGAAATATAGATGCTCAAATGGAGTACAATATCATGAATACACTCCAATATATGACCATGGTAGCCACGGCTTACCAAACATCACATGAGTGCTCGGAGGAAACAATCATTGATATCTCAGTGGAAGGATTTTCCGACCAATTAAAAGGATGGTGGGATAATTATCTCACTAATGATGAAAAGTCAAAAATTCACAGTGCAGTCAAAATGGATCTCAACGGGAAAGCCATTACTAATGACGATAATAAGGAGATTCCTGATGTTGTTAATACACTTATTTTTACAATAGCCCAACACTTTATTGGCGATCCATCCTTTTGGAAAGACAGGTCTGCAGAATTATTATCAAACCTCAAGTGTAGAACTTTAGTAGATTTTAGGTGGTATAGAGATACCTTCCTAACTAGAGTTTACACTAGAGAAGATAGTCAACAACCTTTCTGGAAAGAAAAATTTCTAGTCGGTCTTCTAAGATCTTTAGGGGATAAGGTTAGAGATAAAATCCATAGTCAATTTGTCAATGGAGACATTCCGTATGAAAGTTTAAGTTATGGTCAATTAATATCTTATGTCCAGAAAGTAGCCTTAAAAATCTGTCAAGACGACAAAATACAAAGACAATTAGCCAAAGAGAAGGCCCAAACAAAGAGAGATTTAGGATCTTTCTATGAACAATTTGGATTACCAGTCTGTCCAAAACAAAAGAAAAAACAAAACCTTAGGAAAGAATCCCATGAAAATAAAACTTTTAATAAAAAGAGAAGGAGATACTCGCATAAACCTTCAATCAACAAAGAAACTGACACTCCTAAACCAAAATTAAAACCCAAAATAACATGCTACAATTGTGGAAAACAAGGCCACATTTGCAAATATTGTAGATTAAAGAGAAAATTGAGAAATCTTAACCTAGAACCGGTCATTGAAGAGCAGACTAATAATTTGCTTATTGAAACCTCAGAGGAAGAAACAAAAACTTCATCTTCCACATTCTCTGAGGAGAACCTCAACATAATTCAACAAGACAACCAACCATCATCTACAGATGATGATGAACAACAAATTAATACTCTAACAAGAGAACAAGATCTCTTGTTCGAGGTAATCAATTCTATACCAGATCCCCATGAAAAGAAGGTTTTTCTAGAAAAACTAAAGAAAACTCTGGAAACCAACCCAAAGATTTTATTACAAATAATAAATTTGATGTTAGTAATATATTCAAAAGATTAGAAAACACTTCCCGCAAAACCAAGAAATTCATCAGATTATCCCATCTCAACTTGAAGAAAACAATGATTCTGAGAGTATAGAGAAGGATGTAGAGAGTGAAAATATGGAAGACGAAATGTTTATGGAATTAATCAACAAGATTAAAATCCAAAAATTTTACATAAACATAGAATCATTATTAATGATTTCGTCTTAGATACAATGACCTTATTTGATACAGGGACTGATTCAAATTGTATTTTGGAATGATTAGTGCCTACAAAATTCTTTGAGAAAACATCTGAAAAATTAAGCACAGCAAATGGCTCAAAATTAAAGATTAACTTTAAGTTATCTAGCGCAATTATTGAGAATCAAGGCTTTAGGATTAATACAAACTTTCTTTTGGTAAAAAAACCTTAAGAACGAAGTAATCCTAGGTACTCCCTTCATTAGAGCTTTGTTTCCCCTTCAGATATCTAAGGAAGGATAATTACAACTCATTTAGGAAGAAAAATTACATTTCATTTTTCTACTAAACCAATTTCAAGAAACATAAATTTCATAGAAAAGAAAATCAATTAAATCAACTTCTTAAAAGAAGAAGTATCTTTTAATAACATTCAAATACAATTAGAAAAACCTCAAATTAAGGAGAAAATCCCATCTTTATTACAACATATCCAATTAACCATTTGTTCGGATTTGTCGCATGCATTTTGGAACAGGAAAAAACATATTGTCGATCTTCCCTATGAGAAAGACTTTAGGGAAAAACAAATTCCCACAAAAGCCAGACCAATTCAGATGAATGAAGAACTTATTCAATACTACCAAAAAGAGATCCAAGATTTACTTAATAAAGGTCTAATTAGAAAGAGCAAAAACCCTTGGTCTTGTGCAGCTTTCTATGTCAACAAACAAGCAGAACTTGAACGGGGTACACCTCGTCTAGTTATAAATTACAAACCACTAAACCAAGCCCTCCAATGGATTAGGTATCTTATTCCAAATAAAAAAGACTTGCTCAACAGATTAAATTCTGCAAAAATATTTTCCAAATTTGACTTGAAATCTGGATTTTGGCAAATTCATATTCACGAATCTGACAGGTACAAAACTGCCTTCACAGTACCTTTCCGACAATATGAATGGAATGTTATGTTATTCGGTCTGAAGAACGTCCCTTCAGAATTTCAAAAAATTATGAATGATATTTTCAACCCTTATTCAACATTTTTCATTGTCTACATAGATGATGTCTTAATTTTTTCCCAAAACATCGACCAACATTTCAAACATTTGCATACTTTCATCCATGTTATTAAACAAAATGATTTGCAATCTCCAAATCAAAAATTAGTCTTTTCCAAACAAAAATTAGATTCCTTGGTCACTATATATATCAAGGAACAATTATTCCAATAGATCGATCAATAGAATTTGCCACCAAACTCCTCAACCAAATTTTAAACAAAACTCAGTTACAACGATTTATTAGTTGTCTAAATTATGTAGGAGAATTTGTTCCATACTTCAACAATATTGTCAAACCATTACATGATAGGTTGAAGAAAAATTCACCTCCTTGGTTTGACATCCCTACACAAACTGTCAAAGACATCAAATTAAAAGTCCAATCCATAAAATTTCTGTATCTCCCAATTCCACAAGCATTCAAAATTGTCGAAAAATATGCATCTGATATAGGTTATGGTGGCATACTCAAACAAAGAGTCCATAACCAAGAGCATGTCATTGCATACACATCAAAACATTGGAATCCTACACAATTAAAATATTCAATTGTTAAAAAATAAGTTTTAGCAATTGTTTTGTGCATTTCCAAATTCCAATTTGACTTACTAAATCAAAATTTTTTTAACACGAGTTGATTGTAAATCAGCAAAAGATATTTTACAAAAAGATGTTAATATTCTTGCCTCTAAATAAAGTTTTGCTAGATGGCAAGCAATTTTAAGTGTTTTTGATTTCAATATAGAATACATCAAAGGCACCTCAAATTCTCTACCTGACTATCTCACCCGTGAATTCTTATAGAAAAACGGTTATACCACCTAAGGAAACAGGGACCTGCCTGAGGGGAGGCAGAAGTTCAGGAAAAGGCTTCAAGTTGGCTCTACCAGAGTCAACTATCAAAAAGAGTTCATCAACATCTTTTGGGTCACCAACCCAAGCTAGGTCATCCACCCAGAAATCCAAAATTAAAGGGTCATCGACCCAAATAGTCACCATCAAACTTGAGTCATCTACTCAGGAACCTCCCAAACCTGCAACCGCAAAGCAAACAGTGGCCGACTATGCGTGGTCAATACAAACACTTCAGGCCCTTCAAGAAATGGGTCTAGCCAAACTTCCACCATTGACCAAAAAGACTTGGGCAGACATTGACTCAAAATCGAATGATGATTCTGAAACAAGTCTACAAAATATTATCCAAAATTCCAAAACAATTGTCAATTCTAAAGGGAAACATCCCCTATCACAGCTTCAAACACCACCCACCAAACAAACTAATAGTTATATTTATAAAAACAAATTTTCAACTGTTTTGCAAATGGAACTTGAATATTGGGACAAAAATCCGTTCAATGCGATAGCCAAAGCATTCCCTCTAGGATTTCATTTCAAACCCACCACTACCAACGAAACAAGGACTTTTTATGAGTTCATACTAATAGACTCGAACTATCTGTCTATCAAACACTTTAAGGACCCAAAAAACCAATCTTTGAATACTCATTCAACGATTCAAATCTTAAAGGTTCTACAACCAAGACAATTTGGACCAAACCTGAACCAAGCCAAGAAATTCTCAGCCCCATTTGATCCTATAGGTTATACCTATTGAGATTACATAAATGCTTGGACGAAAGTCTTTTGGCACCAGAATACCAGATTCAAACACTCATGGCTTATATATTTTAAGACTAACACAGTCTACAATTTTCCAAATTGATTTCTTCAATGGTGGGACTTCTTTGACCCAATACTAGAGATTTTCCCGGAGCAAGTTCAACATGGATATGCTCAATTTAAGAAACAATATAATTCCCAGGAATCACGAATTCCAGCAGATCTCAAATATTTTTCTAGTTTTGCTCTATCATGGATCTTTTCTTGGAAATACCGATACAGTGAGACTGAAGGAAATAAGCAATTCCCATCACTTCAAAGACATGCCTTTGTAAAGTGGTGGACACAATTTTATGCATCCAAGGCTGATCCAGAACAGGTCAAGCTTTGGTTCAAAGCTCATCCAGAGCTTCCCAAAGCAGCTAATCCGGAGACTTCATTATTCCTTAACTAGAAGTCCTAACTCGCTGCATATTTAGCCAACTCAAGATCAAAAGCAAGCTTGGCAAAAAATCTCAAAGAAGTTCTTCAACTTCTACAGCAAGAAGAAGAAGATGGCTCTTTCTCGAAGAAGGAAGAAACAAAATCATCAAAAGAAGATGACACATTTTACCAAAACGAGAATGATTGTTTTGGTATTTCACTAAATGATGATTAATTGTAATCTATTTGTACTGTGAAAATAGTTCCGGTTACATAACCGGTACTGTAGCAAACAGTAACTCAATCGGCTATAAAAGGAGTCATCGACCCTATTGTGAGACACCCTTTGAGATAGTCAGATAGCAGACTTAGAGAGAGAAGCTCTGCAGGAGAAAAAATCTTTATATGCTTTTCTTTTGAAATCAATATACTAAAAGTTTTCCTTCATCCCTCTTCTCCCTTCTGACTGATCCTGTGCGACTCTATCGCCGCTTTGATTTCTTCTCTCTTCCCTCCTCATTTCATCTATTTCCGCTTGTATATATATACACCAAAATTAAGTTTGTTGGACAAACCTAAGCTTGAAAGGTCCAAACAGTAAATCAGACCTAGCGTAACTACTAACTGGTTGAAGGTGGGTTTCTTCTTGCATGAGGAGTTTGTTACAATCAATAATATGTGCCTCACTTTCTGCTTAAGTGGGACAGTGAAGCTTGAATGCACTGTAAACCAAGGTACGATGGGTTAATAAAAAGAAACTTAGGTTAGATATAATAGACTAGAAGAATTGACATTCGTTTGTGATAAAATAAATTAAACCCATCAGCTTATGTCTAAGTGCTTTAACTTAATTTAATTTTTGACTTACCTGAATAATTAATTGTAAAATTTTATTGCACTCAACTCTTATAACTCTCGCATCCGTGAAAAAAATTATAACTTGACTTTTGAGATTATGTCTACTTATGCATGATGGATAAAAAATAAAATAATTAAAACTTAAACTTAGTTCTATCTGTTATTAATTATTTTAAAACACACTATTAAAAAAAATGTATTCAACCACATAAAAAGATGACGGTTCCATAAAATTGTCTTTAAAGTAATGCAGTGACAATTTTATAAATAAAGAAAACATAAATCAAGATGATTTTATGAAAAATCCTGAAATGCTGAGTTTAAATCAATTTTCAACCATTTTTAAAATGTATTCATCAAATTTCCATTTTTCTTTGAACTTCCAAGATCTCCAAGTTTCAACAATTTGGCTCCAATTTTCTTCACTGGACGGCATATTGCACATTCTTTCTTTAAACCATATGGTCCCAAAGTTGAATTACTAGCATTAAGTCACACAGAACAACGGTGTGAGTTTGCTCTTGAGGGTATTAAACGGTGACACTCTTCTTTGCAACCTATGCAGATAAATTTTGCTTCCCCATTTGGCTGAGAAGTAGAGATATTTTTGGACGCATAGCAACCATGCATAGAAGTGCTTGTGGGATATAAAACACCCTTTTCGTACCTTCTGCATTTAGATGTAGCTTCCATCGTTGACAGTGTAGTTTTCCCTGTAGGCCAAGCATGTGAGCAGCGCTGCTAGCATCAAAATTTATGATGCAGACTCGTAGGCATAGACACGGTGAACAACATAGGTAATTCAGACTAGACTCCTACCTCTCCCAAATATATGTGATTGAAAAATGTATATTTAGTAAGAAAGAGTAAAAAGAGAAAAAAAATATAAATATAATAAAATTTATAATTGATGTGGTAGAAAAAAAATAAAAAATGTTAATGAGATATTTAAAATAATAAAATATTTATGTATCATTACTCTACATCATTATGCTCGTGCACTTACATTGATATTAAGTAAACTTTTTCAATGACTGAAAATTGTGTTCTACATAGAACATGTCTGGTTTGGCCATGTAATCACGGTAAACCTTGGTGATTTTGATCAAATGTCATTTGACTATATAAAAATATGTTTGGACATCATTTTCAATTTCATGTTTAATTCTCCAATCCACGGTGACTTTAAAGTAGCTAGGAAGAGTTTTCAATTCAACTTGAATTGATTCCAGAAAGTACAAAATATTATTATGTACATGTTTTCTTACAATACCCTTTTACTTTCTACATTTTTTGTGACAGGCTATAGTTGAGTAGTTGGACGCATACATTCTTTCTTTTTTTTTTCTTTTTGTATTTTTTTCTTTGTGTTTTTTTCTTTTATATGCTATGAAAATGAAAGCATACTTCTTGATGCAGACTATAATATATAATCAAAATGAGACAAGTTTAGACCAATTCCAAGTTTTAAATGTAGTTTATTCACTAGAGATAGATCATGTTTCAAACTATATTCGACATGAATTTATATGGTACAAGAAAAAAAAAAGTTAATATTATATTTATTATTGAATTTGATTGCACTTTATATATGTTCCTTAGTTGTACTTTTTTATTTAATTAGATACAATTGTGTATGAGATTTATGCTAATTTTAATTTTTTATAATGAGTGCGGGTTTATATATCTATTTAAAGCAAATTATAATAACAAATAAATACTCAAAGACATTAAAGTCTGTTTTAGTAATTTTACACTTAAAATCAATTATGACTCAAAGTATACAAACATTACTTTCTTAAACAATCAATTTTTTAATATATGTTATACAAATAAAAATCACATTATTTCAAAGTCAATTATATAAAATCATGTTAATTTAAAATTAAGTTGATCTAAAATTAATTATATCGTTCATCTAAACACACACATAATTGACAATGAGGAAGTGAAGGCCGCAAAAAAGTGTATTTTTTTCTTTAATAAAAAAGAGAGACAAATATAGAATCCAATTACACTGTTGATCGAAAGTTGCAAGATGCTGGCTTACTTTTAGCAAATATAATGTTATTTAATTCTCCAAAGATTTTTTTTTTTAAGAAATTGTCTTAGAAGGTTTACTTTTTAAAACAATTTTTTTTAGGAATTTTCTTAGAATGTCTATTTTTTAATTTTTTTTAAAAACAATTTCTAAGATGATTCCTAAAAAAACTATCTTAGAAATTGGACCTTATAATACGGTTTCTAAAAAAAATCGTCCTAGAACTTTCTAAGACGGTCCGTCTTAGATACATCTATTTTTTTCAAAAAAAACATTTTTTAAGATGATTTCTCAAGAAAATAGTCTTAGAAATTGGACTTTCTAAGATGATTTTTTTAGAAAAACCATTTTCTAAATGATTTTTTTCAAAAATTATTTTAGAAGCATCATTTTTTCTTCAAAGAATAATTTTTAAGATGATTATTTATAAAACTATCTTAAGAATTAGACATTTTAAGATGGTGTGAGAACCGTCGTAAAAAATTTAAATTTTCACGATGACAATTTCAAATTCAATTAAAAATCATTATAAAAAATAATTTTTTAATATTAACAAAAAAAAATCTAATATATTGACTTAAAAAAACATCATATATATTATTTTTTATAATTTTTATTTTAGATCCCACTCTCTAACCTATATGATACTGTGAGGATAAATGTGCCTATTTCTTTCTTCTCACGCATTTATGCATAAATGTCACTTGGTCGCCGTAATTGATGATTCCTATGAATTCAAGAGGTGATACTATGAGGATGGATGTGCCTATTTCTTTCTTCTCACACATCTATGCATAAATGTTACTTGGTTCCGTCATAATTGATAATTCCTATTAGGAGTGGATAAATGGACCCAGGTTCATGGACTGGTCCACGGGACTCGCGGTTCGCGCGGGTAGTGGATCAATTTTTTTAAATGGTTCATGGTTATGTCATATTTTTTGGCCCATCCTGCTTAACCCGCGGACTATGCGGGTTTGGCCCGCGGGGTCCGTGGATTGCCCGCATTAGGATTTTATTACTTCAAATATGAAATCATTTGTTGTTGAAGATGTTTAAGTTTCATATTTTAGATTTATTGCTTGGATTTTCTTTTATTAAGACATTATTTATTTTATTGATGTAATTAACTAATTGTTAAGATTTTATTTACATTTGTATTGAACTTAATTTGATTGTGTTGTATTTTTTATTGAAATTGAAATTCTTTTAAAACTAGGCCTGCAGACCGGCTCGTTTGACCCGCAAGGTCCGCCGGGCGGGACGGACCAATTTATTTGGTCCGTGTAAGAATGCGGAGCGGGTTGACCTAGTCCGCTGCCAAAGCGGGCGGGCCTTACGCAGGGCGGGCCGGCCCGCTTACCCACCCCTAATTCCTATGAATTCAAGAGCTTGCATACAATTTAAGAGTGTGTTTGATTTGCATTTTTATTTTCTGAAAATTGTTTTCATTTTTAAAAGATTAGAATTCTGAAAACATGTTTAGTTTGACTTCTTGTTTTCTGCTTTTAAAAAATAAAAACACTGAAAATGCGCTTTTAAAAGGAAATATATTTTTAGATTTGCTTAAAATTACATTTTTTGTCACGCGTTTTCATTTTACCCAAAATGAGGTTCCTGATTTCAACTAAAAACACTGAAAATGAGATTTTATTATTTTCAGTTTTTGGTTAGTTTGGAAAAATATTTTCACTGAAAATGTTTTCAAAAATTCAATCAAACGCATTTTTATCACCATTTTCTATTTTTAGTGAAAATAAAAATAAAAATTAATCAAACTAAACACCCCTGATGCAACATTAAATGCATTATTGAATTGAATATTAGTTCTCTTAGGTCTTGTAAGATCTTCTATCACCATGTGCTAAAACTGCCAATTGCGGCAAATTAAATGTCATGCGGGAAATATAGTAAGTATATCTGTGGAATAATATAAAAGATTTTGAAGAGCCTTTGATTAATAGCTTTTCTTATAGTACTGTACTACTTGTAGAGTAGGTGGCAGTGAAGATTTTCTTATTGGACTGTTACATATTTTGCCAAAGGAATTAAAGAGTAAACAACGTCCGTTCAACTCAAGGTGTTGCCAATAACCCTGATTTTTTCACACGAAAAAATCTTTGACCATACTACTTTGTCACCGAGGTTTATCTTAGTTGAAAAAAATACATGAATTATTATAAATTCTTTATTATTATATATTTAATTTTCACAATTAAAAAAATATCCATTTTACGCACATATATGATTATAAGGGTATAAGATTTTGGGGTGTAAAATATTTTGTTTTTCTTTAATTACCAATAAACTAAGAGTATATTTGTGTTACCATTTGCAAGGATGCATCCCCTTTACCTATATGCATTGAAAGTGCCTCATATTAATTAAACATTGTAACAATATTGATGGTTTTTCAAATATGCACTAATTAATTTGTTAAAATTTCGTGTGTCTGGTAAGAGAATACTCACAATCACATTATCTCAGGTGAAAGATGGACATATAGGAAGGTTCAGTAAAAGAACGAATTTATTTATTCATCATCTATCTAATTTATTTATGTAAAAATCAATCTAATCTATTCAATTAATTTTTTAAAAAAATTGAGACAAGACACTGAATTGTTCAAACTAATCTGTTTAAAAATCAAATTATATAAGTTTTTCTTTTTTTTTACAAAAATAGTATAGTTTGGTTTTAAAATTACTAAAATAGTATACTTAAAAATTAGTATGTAAGATAATTTACAACAATTCACGTATTTTATTCAATTAAATTATATTTCATTGACCCCTTTAATCAATCTAAATAAGAGAAAATTTGAATATCTCATATATAAGTTGTTAAATTAGCATCTTTATTTTCTTTATAGGCAAAAAAGTTTCTTAATAAGGATGCTTAAATTGAGCATGTGCCCAATTCAAGATTCCAACCACCATTGTAAGACATTAGATAGGTATAAAACCCATGAGTGTCAAGCTATATACAAGCCAATGTAACACATGACAATAAACACCTCCCCAACAATTATTGAACCCATATTCCCAAAGAATAGATAGTTAAGTGCCCAATCATGTGACAGAACCGTGTATTAATTTTCTATATATACAACTATTTTAGTTGCTTCAATATCTTAAGATCCATGGGTTCCCAACCTCAATGCATCCTACGACTTAATTGGCAACCAAGTTGTTGTAAACCAAAAGTGGTGACCCTTCATGCCACTTTGATGGACCATGTTCCCGTTAAATACCAACCACTATACATGCGTCAATTTGTGACATCAAATAGATAAAAAATCTAGGCAAGAGACCTTTCGACAGATTCTATGTAATAAAGAAGATATGCATGTAATCCCATCTCAAACCATCACTCTTTTCTTCTCTGTGCCTCAAGTAACATAAGATTTATATAGGCTAGGCTATTTTCGATAAGTCTTTTTAATTAATTTTTAACTTTTTTTACTAATTGAAAAATGTATTTAACTATATGATAAAAAAAATTTAAGTAATTTCTAACGTTTTTTTGAAATATTAAAGTAAACATTAATTTCTGATTTTTTTTAGAATCGGTCATATTATTATTTTTTAAAAAGATAAAGTGTCAATCAACTTAATATTTTTTGAAGAAGAATATTAATAATAATTATTATTATTAATAAAAAAGATTTTATTCAATATTAATTTTTCTTCTTCTTACCTATCAAGCAATTTTAATTCAAGTATTTTTCCTATATTTTGCTCTACTCCTCTTCCACCAAATAACATCTATTTCACTCTATTTTTCTTTCTTTTTTTTCTTCTTCACATATTCACTTTCATTTTCCCTTTTTCTTTTCTCACCACCAATAGGATTAGAGATGTTGTAAGAATCTTACATTTATACCCGAATTTTTTACTTATTAATTAATTTAATTCATTATTTTACTCCAAAGATTTCTGTATAAATCTTCTAGAATTGAAAGCTGATCTCTAAAATGCGTTTTTTACATTAGTGTCTTTCTGGGAAGTGAAATACGGACCTTGTACAATTGATATATCTCGAAAAAAATTTGATAACTATATGTGAACCCAATATTCTTGAAAAGTCCATGCATGCAGCATGGTTTTGACTATTGACGGAGGGCGAGGCATCGACAGGGTTGTCAGTTGATTTGGGGAGGAAGTGAGCTCAACTGAGTCACGTCAAATTTAATTTTGAGACGTTTAATGTTCAGTGTGCTTTTGACATGATGCAAACATTAATTTCCACGTTCAATTCACAAAAATGATGCAAAAATTAGATTGTGTAGAGTGTATTTTTTTTTATCGGTAGGAATTAATTGTAGATAGGATTAAAGATTTATAATAATTTATATATTTTATTTAACTAATCGAATAATAATAATAATAATAATAATAATAATAATAATAATAATAATAATAATAATAATAATAATAATAATAATAATAATAATAATAATAATAATAATAATAATAATAATAATAATAAAACCAAAAGCAACATACACCAATTTTAGATATAAGAAAAGTCTCTAAAAAGAGAAAGAAGCCATAAAAAGAATGATCCATCAATTGGACTAAAAGGACCTAATAAAGGAAAGGTTAAAGGGGAGAAACTTATGATTGGGTTAGGAATAATCATGAGGAAAAGAGTAAAGAAATCAAAGGAACATTTAGAGGTGATTAACACTCTGAAAGCTCAAGGCCAAAGTGGGGGGAGAAGAACACATGATGGTTCACATGAATCAAATGGCCCAATGGACTTAATAATACACCCACTAGGGAATTTCTTTGTGTATATAACGTATTTCTTGTATATCTAATATTTTTTTTGTTTTTTTTTTAATTATCCTTGTTAATAGACAGATTCGTAATCCATAAGAGGTTTATCATTGAAATTAGATCAATTATATTATAAAATAATTAATGTCGCTATATATAATATTAAAATTTTTAATGTATATTTAATGCACATGTAAATTTACATAATAAATTTTCTGACAATTAATTTTGATATAATAATTAATTTTTTTACATATATAAATTTTTATAAAACCTATGGTTTTTATTTAAAATTTATATGTGTAAAAAAAGACATTATTAGATCAAAATTAATTGTTAGAAAATTTATTATGTAAATTTACAAGTGCATTGAATATACATTAGAAGTTTTAGTGTTATATATAGTGACATTAATTATTTTATAACATAATTAGTCTATTAGTTCAGTTGATTAGAATGTTGTACTAATAACCTGAAAGACACAGATTCGAATCCTGCACGAGTCATTAATTTGTAAAACATTTTTAAAAAAAATTTAAAAAAATGTAATCCTTACATACGAATTGTCAAAACATACCGCCCATGAATTCGTAAGCCTCCATTTATTAGCAGGAGTAATTTTGGAAAAAATGAAAAAGTGTTGGATATACAAAAAAAACTTTGGTGTACAAAGAAATTCCCCACCGACTATTGGTATGAAAATTTGTATTAACAGTTTCTATTTACACCCCCACTGTTGATAATTACACCATTGTCATCGCTTTTATGTTTTAGTTATTCATTATATCCTTTTTCCTTATGGGGGTACATCCCTTGGAATCCCTTTTTCTCTTATGAAAATATATTTCCAGAACTAAAATACATTTTTTATCATCAAACAAGAACTATGATACATAGTTCAGAATTATGTATCGTAGTTTCATAAATATATTTTCAGAATAGGTATATATTATCTCGGAAAGATAATTTTAGTAGTAATAAAATATACCTTAACCAACTCAATTAAGAGTTACTATACTTTGTAATCATTAATGTTGTAAACCTAGATTAAAAAGTGCACGCTTATTTAAATTCTCTTAAAGGAGAAAAGTCATTGTCAAAAGCTTTGCTTTGCAATTGAGGTATATAATATATAAAATTAGTGATGCATGTACCTTGATAAACAATGTCACATGAAGAAAAATATAAAATGTTACATGTAATATACATAGTGTTATATAATGAATATGGGTGAAGATGGGGTTCAAAGTTAGGGTTTAAAGAACAATAAAGATAGGATGAAAATAAGATTTTAGATGGAGTTTAAAGAGAAATAATGATAGGGTGAAAATAATACTAACAAATATTAGGGTATTTTCCTTCATGTGACATTGTGTTGCGAAGTACATTCATCCCTAATTTCATCTACTATACACCATAATTATAAAGCAAAACTTTTGGCAATGATTTCTCCCCTTTATGAGTTGAAATAAATGTTCATTTTCTAATCTAGGTTTACAACATTAATGATTGCAAGCTACAATGACTCTTAAGTGAGTTGGTAAAGATATATTTTATTGCTATAAATAATGTTTTTCTAGAATAACATATACCAATTTCAGAAATGTATTTCCAAATCAGAAATGTATTTCCAGAACTTTGTATCACAGTTCTAGAAATGTATTTTTTGAACTATGTATCATAATTTCATAAATATATTTTCGAAATAGGTATATTTTATTTTGTAAAGACATTTTTGGAATATGTATATGTTATTCTAGAAGGACATTTTCGAAAGAAAAAAGGGGTTCCAAGGGGTGTATCACTTTAAGGAAAAAAAGGTATAATGGGAGGATGAGTTGTACTTAGCAAAAGGGAAAATGTAAACAGCAAGTGCCTTTTTTATTTTATTTAAGTTTTATTTACCAATTTTAATTGTATAAATGGATTGGTTTAATGTTAATCAGGAGCCAAGTTTTAATTCTAAAATAGGTATATTTTTGCATAAATTGTAATTTGGACCTTAAACTTGCTTGGAGTTTTTTTTGTTTATGTTTATTTAAAATTAAGGCTAGCCCCTAACCTTATTAGAAGAGATGTGACACCCTCTATCTTGATATTCATATTTATATAATAAAATACATGAAAATGTAAAATTGCATAAAATGATTTTATTCAATTAACGTAAAGAAGCTCATATGGGTAAAAGGTTCGCATTCGTGTTTATCACCAAATTAAAAACTTATCAATTAAGGGTATGAAAATATTTTCGACTCAAAACAAGGTCATTCAAGTTTACAAAAGAACTCAAGTTAGGTAGCAGAATAAAATAAAGTAAAATGACGTATTTGGAACATCGGGAAATAAAATAGAAACACATGTCTCAATGTCATATCCTATCAGAGCATTATGTTCCAACGTCCTCTAGCACGAGATTCCTTAAAAAAATCCACCTAGTCATTTGCTCCTACGAACATAAGGTTTGAGATCATCACAGGATTCAAACATAAACAACACATAGAGAGTGAGTTATCACATTCCAAAATAGGTAGAGATAAACGAAGACACACACACACACACATATAATATAAGTATAATAAGCTCAACTTAGCATACTAATTCGCATTATATTATCACTTATTACATCACATCGTCCGTTTGAAAGACTTAATCACAAAATTACATTACACACCTTCACATTAATCACGTGTAAAAAACAACAAATCATATGTACAACACAACATCTCTCACTCACATAATTCATTACCTACCATCACGTAGCAAGTCACAATGATCATCACACAGGATTTTTGCAACAAATACACTAAGACTCAATCCTATATGCAATGTAGTACCATGTTAGTGAAAAAAAACACCAGGACGTCTAGGAGTACATAACAAGCTAGACACATCACACAATGGGTATGCAGATCACTCTCACTAAGTGAAATCATAAGGTGACCAGTTAGGGTCACTCTGTTTTGTGTAAATGCTCCAATCATATGGGATCAATATAGGTTTAAAGAAACAATCAAACCGAGTGTATTTACCCCAAAGGCCTAGACTCCAAAGAATCCATTAGGGTCTTACCTTCCTGATTCAAGTCCAACCCTTAAAATAACTTTTGCATGTAGACACTGCTCATGAATTATACAATACACACGACCTCACACTTATTTTCAAACATGTTTAACACAAGGCGCTACAATTTAACACCTCAAGTTCCTAACTTAGAATCATACACTTTCCTTTTAACACCTCGCGTATAAACACTTTTCTCGAGGTAAACAGTAGTCGGGTTATTGTATAATTCACAACTCATAGCATAAGTATTGTCACATAAAGTGTTAATTACACTTATTCACAACCATATCTCATGTCCATAATTTAACATCTCACAATGACACAATCTACCATCACATGTTCATGTTTATCTCACAAATTAACACGTGTTCAACTTGCCACTTATACTTAATCTCAATCTCAATTTCATGATCTCAATATGACAATTTATCATGCCTCATGAATCATATACATCGATTCAAATAATTTTCAAAATCATATCATAGCAACACTATAGCATCTTTTGTGTCAATTAATTAATAACAATATAAAATCTATGTAGTATACACACACTAACCAAATAAAAATAGTAAGTATAAAACACTGATATACACCCCTAGGTCTCAATTAACTAACTACAATATATATATATATATATATATATATATATATATATATATATATATATATATATATATATATATATATATATATATATTATAGTAAACATATAGATAAGCATTGTAATATAAAAATAAAAATATATCTAACTTCAGAGCTTTTAAATATATTTACGTGCAGTATATATATATAACGTGTCACTATACAAATATATATATATATATATATATATATATATATATATATATATATATATATATATATATATATATATATATATATATATAAAATAATATAAGTACATTCCAAATTAAACAAACAAGAATATATACTTCCTACATGTAAATAAAATACTAATATAGATTCTCCAATCCTTATTGAGTCAGTTTCAAGTCTTTATAATATATAAATAATATGGCAAAGATACTAACACAAATTTAAGATTAGTCATTGTCCTTAACTTCCTTATTACTATCTATTTGCAAACAAAATCAATGAAAAAATATCCAATCAATGTCCACCTTTGGCATATCTGATTTACACACAAAGATAATGTAATATCCCAATTTTTGTAAACTAGATTAAAAATGATTGTTATTTATAAATAAATAGAATTTTAAAAAAATGATGAGATTTTATAAATAAATAAATAAGGAGATATAATTGTTAATTAAAATAATGATTTGAGAGAAAATAAAATTTTATTTATTTGTTTGATAGAAAATAAAATAAAGTTTGTTTTTATAAAATAATAAATAAATAGAGTAAATAATAGGTCGTAAATGCCCCTAACTATAAACAGCAACATGCTAGGTCAGTTTTCAGACTGACTCCCCAGCCTCCTCTGTCTCATAATTTCGTTTTTTCTCTCTTCTCTCAAAACCCTCTCTTTTTCCCGCATGTCGCCTAACCTGTTTCAGAAAAGTGACGATCTCGGACTCATTCACCGTTGGATCATCGTAAAATTTGAGCACCACGTTTGCAACCCAATTCCGAGCATTCTTACCGTTGGGAATTTTTATAATATGTCCGAGCTAAGAGAAATACCCCTCGCATTGTAGCATTTTCCTTTCCCGCATAAACCCAGAGCTGTCTCAGTAAAACTATGATCCCGGTTTTGTTAACCGTTAGATTTTCATGAAATTTGGATATGTTGTTCGAAATTAATTTCCTCACATTTTCACCGTTGGGATTTGTGAGATAATATTTTTGGAGGGAGAAAAATAAATCGCATGAAGACAATACAAGTAGAGGCTTCAATCCTTTCTCTGTCTCTTTGACATTTGGGAACTCTATGGGAGCAGTTAGAGAAAAAAATTGGAGAAATCTCAGGGAACCACTAGAGATGCTCCTATCGCTGGCTGAAGACACGTGAGTTCGCTTAAAGGTAAGAGATGAGTTATTCACAATTGGGAACTAGTGAGAACATGTGTAGGAATCCTTAGAGATATCAATTGGAATGAGTTTTGGGGTGCTTTTGCAATTTCATTTTATCCTTATAATTATTACAATGAATTATATATGTTTGACAGACCAATTGTTGTGAAATTGATATGCTATTGTGTTGAGCGTGAACCCTATAAATTGAGTACTTTTTCTAATAAATATGAATTGATGAGATAAAGTAAGGAGAAATTTAGAGAGAGATATTGATTTTGTATTTTCTCTTTTTCTTGTTGTTTAGGTTTTTATATATAATTTTAAAAAATTAATATCATAATTGAAACTGACCAAAGTGTTCATATAATTATTTAGAATTTGTGCATTGAAAGCTTACTTTGAAATTTGTGATTTAATATGATGTATGCTAGTTTATACATATAGAGGTAGTTATTTATATTAATAATTTATGTAAATAATATTGTAGAGTGTTATAGTATGATTCCAAAAATTACTAAGTGTTGGAGTATGAGAATATTATGGTTAAATTTCATGAACATGTGTATGTTGTACCTTATGAATATCATTTGGAATGTTATGAGATGGTTGATGTGATGTTATGAGATGTTAAAGTGTGGACATGATATTCGATTGTGAATAAGTGGATGTGTTTAACACTTGATGTTACATTAATTATATCGTGAACTATGAATTATACAATAACCCGACCAATGTTTATGCGCAATGTTAA
The DNA here is from genome assembly GCF_000004515.6 of Glycine max. NCBI lineage: Eukaryota > Viridiplantae > Streptophyta > Magnoliopsida > Fabales > Fabaceae > Glycine > Glycine max. Next base: position 3,893,948 of record NC_038256.2, on the reverse strand, counting down.
AGAGAAAGTGTAGGTTCCTAGTTAGGAACCAATGTTAAATTGTAGCGCAATTGTGTTAAACGTGTTTGAAACATGAGTGTGAGGTCGTGGTATTGTATAATTCATGAGCAATGCTTATAAATGAAATATGTGATGAATTGTGGAATAATATGTTGCCTTGAGATTATAATATTGTTATTGAGATTGAGTAAAAGTGTAAAGTAAAACAGGTGTTGAATTATGAGATACGTGAAAACATGTGATGGTGGATTGTGACATTATGAGATGTGAAATTGTGAATGAGTTTTGGTTGTGAATAAGTGTGTGATTAACTCTTGATGTGACATTATTTGTGTAAGCTGTGAATTGTACAATAACCCGACCAGTGTTATCTTGAGAAAAGTGTAAATGCGTAGTGTTAAAGAGAAAGTGTAGGTTCCTATTTAGGAACCAGTGTTAAATTGTAGCGCAATATGTTGTACGTGTTTAAGACACGAGTGTGAGGTTGTGAGTATTGTATAATTCACTAGTAGTGTTTGTGTGCTAAAATGATTTTAGGGGTTGGACCTGAATCAGGAGGGAGAGGTCCTGACGGACTCTTCGAAGTGTAGGCCTTAGGGGTCACCGGGTTTGAGTGCTCCTTTAAGCCTATGCTGATCCCATATGGTTGGAGCATTCTCGCAAAACATCGTGACCCTGATTGGTCTCCCTATGATCTTACTTAGTGAGAGTGACCTGACAAACCTATTGTGTGGTGTGTCTTGTTATGTACTCCTAAGCGCCCCAGGGTGATTTTTCATTGACATGGTACCACATTGCATATAGGCTTGAGTCTTAGCATAACTGTCTCATGCGCTTGCTAATTGTTCATTATGAAATTGATGTGTTATTATGTCTTGATCGGAGTGTGTGATTCTTGTGTATTGTGATTGATGATTGAAAGGTGTGATTGATGATTGAAAAGTGAATTTTGAATGACAAAATGATGAAATAATGTGAGATATGCTAAGTAAACTGTATTTGGCTACTATATGTTGTTTTGTTTCTCTCTAGTAGTTAGGAATGTGATAAATCACTCCCGGTTTGTTGTTTGTGTTTGGATCCTATGATGATCTTGAACCTTGTGTTCGGGGGAGCAGACGGCTAGGTGAAGTGCTTAAAGGAACCTTTTGTTGAAGGACGTCGGGACACAATGCTATGATAGGATGTGACAGTGGGACATATGTTTTATATTAATTGCATAATGTTAGTCTATTTTATTTTATCTCACTAATTTCACAAAATATTTTTGTAAATTTTGACGGCCTTGTTTCGAGCCGAATATATTTTTAATAAGTTTTAATTGATAATAGTGAAGTGAATGTAAACTTTTTACCCGTGTGAATTTGGTTACCGATATTTTTTATATATTTTATTTATTTATATGTCGGGGTAGAGGGTGTTACAGATAACAAATTTGCAATTTTCGAGAATTTGCAAATGATTAGAAACAAATTGCTACAACACTCGAATATTTTATATAATAAAATAATGAGGCCATTTTAGAAATTACACTAATTAGAAAAAGCTCAAATTTCTAAGGTTCACACTCAACACAAGAACACATCAGTTTCACAATAATTTCGTATCGGAACATCAATTGATCCATCAAACACAGTCAATTCACAATTAAAAGCATAAAAACATAATTAAATATCATAAAACAGCCCCAAAGTAATCCAAAATTGATCCTTTAGGGATTCCTACACATGTTCATTCTAATCCTCAAGCATGAGTAACTCATCACTTATCTCTAAGCGATCTCACGTGTGTGGTCCATAAGCAGTATCGGCATCTGTAGCAGCTCTCTAAGATTCTTCAAGTTTTTCCTTTGGTTGTTCTACTAGAGTTTCCGAGCGTTAGAAAGAAGGAAAATGGATTGAAGCCTCAATTTCACTATTTCCATGCGAGGGGAATTTCTCTCTCTATAGACATTATTTCACATACCCCAACGGTGGGAATATACGAAAATGAGTTCCAAAGGTAATGTCCAAATTTCACTATGATCTAATGGTTAACAAGTCTAAAATTGTAGTTTTACTGAGACATGTTTGAGTGTATGCGGGAAAAAGAAAGAGTTTTGGGAGAGGAAGAAGGGAAAACAAATTTGAGAGGAAGAGAGCATACAGACATATCGTAAATGTAAAAACTGACCTTATATGTCTCTGTTTATAGCTAGCATACTCTCAACCTATTATTTACTCTATTTTTCTTTATTTTATTATTTTATAAAAATGAACTCCATTTTACTCTTTCATTGAATAAATAACTAATTAAAACATCCATTTATTTTCTAAAACATCATTTTACTCTATTTATTTTCTAATACTATGAAACCCTTATTTTAATTAACAAAAACCTTTTTCTCTCATTTATTTAATTTCTAAAAATTCTATTAACTTTTAAATAAAACTTATTTATTTATTTATGAAAAATAGGGTGTTACAACTCCACCCCCTTAAAGGAAGTTTTGTCTCTGAAACTTTGCCGAAAGAATGAGAAGAAAGAGATTACACATCTGGTTCCTGATACTAGGTTGTGTACCCACTTGAAGTGCTCTTCGATCACCTGACTTCTTTGCACTTAGCGATTATGCATGGTGATTCTCGCTTCCTCAATGATAGTATTTCATAAGTCAAATTTTCTCACGAGAGTGACATCTCAACGATAATAGAATGTGAATGACATACTATTTTGAAGTTGGATAATACCATAAGAGACACTGATGAGAATCCGAAACAAACAAATAGACACAAGGTAATACGAGTGACCACATGACCAACTCTTTTTCGAACATGGGACGATTCAAGTAAATAGGTATAAGTTTTGAGACTTCAGTGCTCTACCAATCCTAGTCCACACGTGACTCTCGAGAATACATGATTTACCTACCTAAGAAGGATTTATAGCTACCTCTCATCTAGACATAGCATACTCTAAGGGCTATCATCATCTAACTAAAACGCGTACTAAGGCGCCTAGCACAAAAGGTGATCCCCAAGACTTTACAACATCCTTAAGATACTCCATATACTTCAACCTAACTCAAAACACACTAAGCACTAATCACTGAAATCACTACAAGAGCTAACTCATGGTGGGAGATCTTGTCCATGCATCCCACGAACATACAGGGGCATTGATCATGTCATGACATGACCAAGTACACGTAGAGGCCATGGCAGGTACTAAGGTAGTCATCAGAGCATCCTCAGACTTTTCCTGGATTAAAGGTAAAGAGAACTAAGATCTATCTCACTAATCATACAACTATCATCACCAATCCTTTAGGTCATCTACCTTACACAAGAACACTCACTCTCGAATCCCTCTATGCTCAACAAAACAACGCCCTACTAACGACCTTACACTCTCTTAAGATTTCACACTAAACCTCTTAACTTTCCCAACTACTCCATATACTTCAACTTAACTCAAAACACACTAAGCACTAATCACTGAAATCACTACAAGAGCTAACTCATGGTGGGAGATCTTGTCCTTGCATCCCACGAACACACAGGGACATTGATCATGTCATGACATGACCAGGTACACGTAGAGGCCATGGCAGGTACTAAGGTAGTCATCAGAGCATCCTCAGACTTTTCCTGGATTAAAGGTAAAGAGAACTAAGATCTATCTCACTAATCATACAACTATCATCACCAATCCTTTAAGTCATCTACCTTACACAAGAACACTCACTCTCGAATCCCTCTATCCTCAACAAAACAACGCCCTACTAATGACCTTACACTCTCTTAAGATTTCACACTAAACCTCTTAACTTTCCCAACTACTCTATACACTCTACAACTTTATGCCAAACATCTCTACGGTTATAGTTTTCTATAGCTACTAGACTTACTAGATTCTCAATCTCACACTTAGGTGGTAAACTAAGCATATCCTCAAGGAACACAAGTACATGACTTAATAAGCTTGACTTTCGCCTATGGGTAACAAGGATCATGCATATTCGGGTATTTCCTCTCGAAACACCTTAATGTGACAGACAAAGGTGAAAGTCTTTCTACTAGTGACAGAATAATGACATGATGTGTTTACCAAGCAGTTTAACGAGGCATGATTGGAAGATAACCAACCCACAATAAGACCAACACTCAATTAACTAGGAGACAATAATTTAAATCAAGAAGGATTATTCATTCAGAATCAACAACAGATATTCAAATGGATTTTATAGATGAAAACATGACTATATTGTACACACATATGGAGACGTCGACAATTGCTTGATTATGATCGAATCATCAGGAAGCAAATTGTGTAGCACAGGTACATAATGTAACATCCCATTTTTTCATAAAATAAATTAAAAATAATTTTATTTAAAAATAAATAAAGTTTTAGGGAAATAATGAGATATTTGTAATTAAATAAATAAGAAGAAATAGTTTTATTAATTAAAATAATAGTTTTAAGGTAAATAAATATAAATATATGTTCTTAGAAAATAAAAAAGATGTTTTATTTATTCATTTGATAGAAAGTAAAATAGAATTTTTTTTATAAAATAAAGAAAAATAAAGTAAATAATAGGCTGAGAGTATCCTAGCTATAAACAGAGACATATTAGGTCAGTTTTTACATTTACAATACATCTTTATGCTCTATCTTCTCTCAAATTCGGTTTTCCTTCCCCCTCTCCCAAAATCCTTTTTTTCTCCCGCATACACTCAAACCTATTCCACTAAAACTACAATCTCAGACTTGTTAACCGTTGGATCATCATGAAACTGAAACATCGGGTTCAGAATTCATTTTTTCACATCTCCACCATTGGGATTTGAAAAATAATGTCTATGGTGGGAGAAATGTTTCTCGCAGGTAGCTCTCATTTTCCTGGATAAACCCAAACCTATCTTAGTAAACTACGATCCAAGACTCGTTAACTATTGGATTGTCGTGAAATTTTAAAACCCATTTTGGAACTCATTCTCTCACATCCCCATCATTGGTATTTGTGAAATAATGTATGTGGTGAGAGAAATCCTCACATAGAGACAGTGAAATGAAGGCTTCAATCTCTTCTTCTTGTCTCTAACTCTTGGAAACCCTAGCAAAGCAACTAGAGGAAAAGCTTGAGGAATCTTAGAGAACCACTAAAGATGTTGCTATCACTACCGGACTACACACGTGAGCCCACTTAGAGGTAAGGAATGAGTTTATCACAATTGGCATTAGAATGAACATGTGTAGAGATCCTTAGAAGATCAAATTGAGATTTATTTTGGGATGTCTACTGTATTGTGATTCTTCCTTTATGATTACAATTATGAGATTATTGTGTTTGACGGGCCAATTGATGCCCTAATGTGAATTGGTTGATAAAATTGAGTGCTTTTGGTGTTTTCATGTTTTTGACCTATGATTTTGATTTCTTTGATTTTGATATAATTATGTGAAATTGTTTGAGGGATTTAATCATATGACCATAAAATATTAATATTATTATTGTGTAACATGTATATAATGTATGAGGCGTGATAACATGTTGTCTTAGAATTATGGAAATGTGATGAACTATGTGTAAGTAACAAGTTGAGTATATGTTAAATTGTGATATCACACATGTGTATTGAGATGTTATGTATATTGAGTTGTGAGCTATGAACTATACAATCACATGACTGTAAGACCCTTTAAGGGCGATGAGTATTGTGATGGAATCCACTGTGGGAACCTAACGAGTTTAATCACTTTGAAGCACGACAAGTTAAAATTATTTTAAGAATAATTGAGAAGTCGTGTGTTTTGTACAGTTCATAGATAGAGTTTGCGTGCTAAAATATTTTCTAGGTTGGACAAGAATCATGAGGGAGAGGCCTTGACGGACTCTTCGGAGTGTAGGCCTTAGGGGTAAATACACTCGGTTTGAATGTTCCTTGAAGCCTATGTTGATCCCATATGATTGAAACATTCTCGCAAAAGAGAGTGACCTTGACTGGTCTTCGTATGATTATAATTAGTGAGAATGACTTGACTTACTAGTGTGTTGTTTGCCTTGTCATGTACTCTTGGGCGCTCGACGAGGTTTTTCACAAACATGGTAGCACATTGCATATGGGATTGAGTATTAGTATATTTGTTGCATAACGTTTGTGTATTGATCGATATTGATTGGTTGAGTGATATTGTGTTTCGATCCTTGAGTTCGTGAATGATGTGAAAATGTGTGAGATGTGTAGTGTTGAGATGTGATGTTATTCAATAAGTGGTGAAAAGTTGTGTTAAAGTAAGTTGTATTTCATTTATATGATATGTATATCTATGTTGTTCTGTTTCTCTCTATTAGTTATGAATGTAATAACTCACTCCCTGTGTGTTGTTTGTGTTTGGATCCTGTGATGATTTTGAACTTTGTGTTCATGGGAGTAGATGGTTAGATGGATGGTTATGGAAAACCTCATGCTAGAGGACGCTGGAACACAATGTTATGATAGAATGTGACATTGGGACAAGGGATTCTATATTAATTGCATAAAGTTCTGGACATGTAGTTTTTATCATTTTGTCATGTAGAATCTTTAGTTCATTTTTTGAGTTTTGGACGGTCTTGTTTTGAGCCGAAGATGTTTGTAATAAGTTTTGTTTGGTAACAGTGAAGTGAATGTGACCTTTTTATCCACATGAATTTGTTTAAGTGATTTGAATAAAATTAATTTAACTAAATTCTAGATTTTTATATGTTTTTCTTAAGTATATGTATATCAAGGTAGAGGACGTCACACACAACATAAAGAATGAATTATGCCAGGACTTACAAGTAAATCAAATCACTTGACTTCAGCATGCGACATGAAGAAATGGGTCGTACCAGAACTGGAAGGTACAGTAAAAATAGTATTCCTTATGAAATATATCTTGATACAAGTCATTGAACTATAAGGCCTTAACATCGCTACAAACAAGGAATTGCAAACAACCATACAACAAACATACATAGACTTACAGGTTCCTACCACAAGCATACAACATACATACAAGAAATAAGAATCAAATAGTCATTAATGGTGTATTAATGAATCACAAGCTTCAACAACCACATTCATGACTGCACACAAAGGAAGGGAGTTAAGCAGTCATGTGCTTACACATCAAGAGAGACATACTCATCCAATGCATCTATATGATTCAAAAGGTTTTCACAACACTAATCCACACATCAAGAGAGAGATAAGCTTATTAACAACATACACACAAGAAGATAAAGGCTTGTTAGGGCATTAATAATTAATATCAAGACTACTTGCATCACCTAACGGCTTGTCATAATGTCCTACTGCACTTCACAAATTATAGAGATGACCAGTCTCATAGCTCGTGACTCAACAGTGTAATTATGGTATAGCAGACATTAAGGATACAGGGCATATAATGAGCATCAATTAGTCTCATGCAATCATGCATGCGAAATGGAAAAACAAGCAACAATTCCAATTAATTTAAACAACAAAATAACCACAAAAAATCACACAGAATGCATAATAGAATATGATAATTACATAACACACTGATCGAAGGGTTCTACCTTACAAGAGGTGTGCTACCTAAGAATTCTATAAATAGAGATGTAATTTCTATCATTTTTAGAGTTGAAGAATATTTGAGGTTTACTCCATTATGAGTGCGAGTAGAGTTATGATTTCTCTTTTTTATTCTTAGATTAAAACCTTCTTTGAATCTTATCAAATATTTCCATAACTTTGTGATAACTTGTGGCTTGATTTATCTCCTTTCCATTTCTCATCTATTCAATATTTTCTATTTTATTATTATTATAATCATCTTGTCATTGTTTGCGACATTGATATTATTATTTTATTGTTTTGCGTTAGTTTATCCTCTTCTTCATCCTCGTCTCAGTTTATTTTTATCTTTAATTCATCTAGCTAACACGATAACCAACTCTAACAATTGGTAAAAATAAAAATAATGACGGCTAACCAAGATCTTATTACCCAACACACTTTAGACATATTGTTGGATCCATAACCTTTTAGAGTTACAACAAAAAAAATAATTAAGTTAATATTTGTATCACAAAAAATTATGTGTAAAGTCATAAAATATTAAGTACTGCAACTCATGAGTTTGTTGAAAAATAAAACAGACCGATTTTCTATTTAAAGCAGGAGTTAGTTTATCACTTTATCTTATAGGATCTATCTAAATAAAATTGTCTAATGTTTTAATTCAGCCAAAAAAATAAAAGTTGAATGTGAAAGGAGGGCTCGAAGAGGCAGCAAGGAGAGAAGAATCTTATCCACACACATCCACAACGAAGGAGAAGATCTTAGTCTCATCTTAGCGACACAACATAACACAAACACAACACAATACACAAAAGCAGTAACCAGAGAAAATGGCTAGTGTCTTTTCTGCATGTTCAGGTTCTGCTGTTCTTTTCTACAGCAGAAACTCCTTTCCCTCAAAAGGATCTTTCATTCACCTCAAAAGGCCTCTCTCTGCCAACTGTGTAGCTTCTTTGGGGACTGAGGTATCAGTGTCTCCAGCAGTAGACACTTTCTGGCAGTGGCTTAAAGAAGAGGGTGTTGTCTCTGCCAAGACCCCAGTGAAGCCTAGTGTGGTGCCAGAAGGCCTAGGATTGGTTGCACTCAAAGACATTTCTAGGAATGAGGTTGTCTTGCAGGTTCCTAAGAGGCTGTGGATTAACCCTGATGCTGTGGCTGCTTCAGAGATTGGGAAGGTGTGCATTGGATTGAAGCCTTGGTTGGCTGTTGCATTGTTTCTGATAAGAGAGAGGTCAAGGAGTAATTCTCTTTGGAAGCATTACTTCAGCGTTCTGCCTAAGGAAACTGACTCTACTATATATTGGTGGGTTTCTTTTGCTTTGCTTGTTAGGGTGTGTTTGGATAAGATTATCCAAAAGCATTTCCGGGAGAAGAAAATAAGGGGAAAAAAATGAAATGAGTTTCTCCATAATTAAAATCAAAGTATTTATTTCTGGAGAAGAAAATAAGGAGAAATTTATTTCATTTTTTCTTATTTTCTTCTCCTAAAGGTATTTCTGGAGAAGTTTATCCAAAGAGACCCTTAAGCATGCTTAATGGGGATTTGGGTTGTTTTCATATGGTTGGTTGATTCAGTTGGTAATTGGTTATTCCAGTGCAGGTCAGAGGAGGAGCTCTCAGAGCTACAAGGTTAGTTACTAAGTTGTGTCCATGTTTCAATGCAAAAGCATGTAAATAAATAATGAAAAGATTGTGCTTTGGAGTACTTGCTTTGCTTATATTGTTTATTTTTGGAAATGGGTTTGTAGTGTGGTTTTCACTGCTGATTTAACTGTTTTGTGTAGGGACTCAACTTCTGAACACAACTAGGAGTGTGAAACAATATGTGGAGAATGAATATAGGAGATTGGAGGAAGAAATTATACTCCCTAACAAGAAGCTTTTCCCTTCTCCTCTTACACTTGATGACTTCTTCTGGGCATTTGGAATTCTAAGATCAAGGGCATTTTCCCGCCTTCGCAACGAAAATCTAGTTGTGATTCCATTTGCTGACTTCGTAAGAACATTTTCGTTTTCTCTCTGTATGGTCACTATAGTGTATACTAAAGCAGTGAGACTTGACTACAGAAATACCTCCAGAACAAAGAATAGAGATTAAGCATGAACACATAAGTGTCTGTTACTATTATACTTATAGAGAAGGAAAAAGTTTTCAGTACACCAGGAGATTGTACTCTTTTTATCAAAAATCATAACACCTTGCATGTATGGTTCATTTTTCAGTTGTTTTTAGAGATAAAAATAAGAAAAAAAATACCAATTTAAGAGGATTAACTGTCGAAGGAGTCAATACTAATAGTACACCAATACCAAAAATTTACTACTAAAGTAGCATTTTACTTGCTTTTGTGCTGATATTGTCTTCTCCAAATTCAATTTCTGGATCAGATAAATCATAGTGCCAGAGTAACAACAGAAGATCATGCTTATGAAATTAAAGGAGCAGCAGGTCTTTTCTCCTGGGACTACCTATTTTCCCTTAGGAGCCCTCTTTCTCTCAAGGCTGGGGATCAGGTGAAGTGTTGTTGCCTCCTCGTATTTTTCTCTTTTCACGTTCCATTTATACGCAACATACCCTTAAAATAATTAATACATCTGTCCATCAAAGGCCTTTTCTCCAATAGGAGCATTATTGTAATTGTATCTCAGTCTAAAAAGCTTATATATGAACTAGCCTGCATTTATGTATCAAAGGAAAAAGAAACATGTTGTGATACTACACAGATACCGGCCAAAACAAACAAACCTACTAGAATGGACGAGAACCAAGATGGGCTATAAGCTTTGATTGATACCATGTTAGATCTAAACTTAAAATCAATTGACACTAAGTGAAGTTGCCTAACAAATATATAAACTGCACCTGATAATTGAGGCGGGTAATATGGGACTTCCTAACATGCAGATGGTAACATAAATTACAATCATAACATGGTTACACATAACAATGGAAGGAACTTTTTACTGCAGGTATATATCCAATATGATTTGAATAAAAGCAATGCCGAGTTGGCTCTGGACTACGGTTTCATCGAACCAAATGCAGATCGGAACGCATACACCTTGACACTGCAGATATCTGAGTCAGACCCTTTTTTTGGTGACAAACTTGATATTGCTGAGTCCAATGGTTTTGGTGAGACAGCATACTTTGACATCTTCTACAGCCGCCCTCTTCCACCAGGGTTGCTTCCATATCTGAGACTGGTAGCTCTAGGGGGCACTGATGCATTCCTGTTGGAGTCAATATTTAGAAACTCCATCTGGGGTCATCTTGAATTGCCTGTGAGCCGCGACAATGAGGAGCTAATATGCAGAGTGGTTAGAGAGACCTGCAAAACTGCCCTTGCTGGTTATCATACAACCATTGAAGAGGTATGATTTTGGTTTTAATTTAGGATGAGAGAAAAAAAAAGCATGCACATTAAAGGATTTTCCTCTGGTTTATTGGTATAAATATCCATATATCCCATCATGAGGATAAACCATGATGAGGTTTGGTTAATGTAACACTTTTAGGGGAACTATGGCATCTTACAATGGTGTGTTTGGAATACAGGAAAGGAAAGAGCGAGGAGAGAAAATATGAATAGCAAGGCATTTTATTTTGTGACTGAAAGAATTAAAATGGAAAGAAAGGGGATAGAAAAACTATCTTTTAGAAATAAAATTCAAGGGCCTGTTTACTTTAAGAGAATATTTAATTGTTTTATTTTTTTGTTTTCACTTTTAATTACAAAAATACTACCTTGTTTCACATTATTTCTTATTTTCAAAAATTTGTACAAGAATCATTAAAAACAATTTTTTTTATTGTTTTATGTTTTCATTATTTCCTATATACACTTTTGAAAACAAGGTAACATTTTTGCAATTATAAGTGAAAACAGAAAATGTTTCCTCATAGTAAACTTGTCCCAAATTTTTCTTCCTTTCCATTTGGTCTTCAATTCAAATTTCAATTTTTTTTCACCCCACACTTTCTTTCCTCCCAATCAAATGGGGCCTAAACTGTGAAAATTTTGAAGCTGATTGAGCTCAACAAATAACTGAACAAAGCAAGTGAATGGCAGGATCAAAAGTTGAAAGAAGCAAAGCTAGATTCAAGGCATGCAATAGCAGTTGGAATTCGAGAAGGGGAGAAGCAGCTCCTGCAGCAAATTGATGAGACCTTCAAGGAGAAAGAATTGGAATTGGACCAGTTAGAATATTATCAAGAAAGGAGGCTCAAGGACCTTGGACTTTGTGGGGAAAATGGTGATATCCTTGGAGACCTTGGAAAATTCTTCTAGGAAGCAAAAGCAGAAGCAGTACACAGGACACGCTTTTTGTCTACATTTCAAAGGACGAGAAAACATAAACTCTTGGTAAATAACAAGAGGAGGCTTCCAAGACAAATCCATGCCATGTATTCAATTGATCTTTGAAGAGGATCATAATCAAGTTTCTGACTCACCCCATTTTATTACAACCTATTAGTCTGTAAAGAGGAAGAAGTAGTGAACTTTTGAATGCCTGATATGAATTTATGGCTGTGACATGAACTATTGTTATATAATTATACATAACCCAAACTTGGAAAATTAAATAAATAAATTAAGGATGAAATTGAAGATACATCTTTGCATGCCCCAGTAGAAGCTGATATTTCTTTCTTCTTCTTTTTTTGTTTTCCTTTTTCGTTCTATTTTACTTTCTTTTCGATGGTTCTCTACAAATTCACGTGTACATATTTATGAAGGTCATCATGTGTACAACACTTGAGCAATTAAGTGGGAAGGAGCAATATATATTCCTCTTTTAAACTTGTGGTGGAGCAGAAGAGTGCATTTTTACATGTGACAGCTTGTACTCATTGTATTTGACTAGAGTTAAGAGGACCTAGCAAGTCATCACACTTTGTTCCCTCACAGAAGCATTCATAAGGGTTGGCATAGAAATAATCCTCTTCCTTTGGCTTGTCTGCATCAACTCTACGATGAGTTGGCTGTCCCATTTTTTTTTCATGAACCTGTCTCACAGCATTTGCAAACTCATTCCATGGAAGGGTTCCATTTTGATGCATGTCAAGTAATTCTATGAGCTTTTTCCGATCCAATATGATGAATTTTTTAAAACCAGAATACCTGCATGAGGACTAGTTAGCTTATTTTGTTGTGGTTAAAATTAAATTGCAACTAGCAAGAGGGTGCATGCACACCAGCGATGGCCTTTCACAATTTTTGCCATGTTACCATCATAGGTAGGAACAAAGGTATTACTGGCTACAGAAACCATAAAATCTAAAGCTGCCATTTGTGATGAATGATTCTGAAACTGCTGCAACTCATCATTGGCCAGCAATGCCTCTTTCTTAACCTAAAAGTCAAAAGAATTTTATAAGAGCAAAAACCTTGGTAAGGAGGAGAGAGTGCATAATGTAGATCAGGTAGGTAAAGAATATGAAATTTCTTTCGAAAGTATTTAGTTGAATCATCATATAATATGTGATATGAACTGTAAATAGACAGTTTTGCATAATCCCCCAAAATCCATTATAGCATTTTCTTATATCCAAGAAAGTAAAAATTGTGTGTCAACTCCGAAGATCTTACCATATTTGCCATGGTTTGCAATCCTGATCTCAGCTTAACACTTTTTTGGTGAATTAGTGGGACTGTCAAGTAAAATAGTAGGATCGATGGGGTCATGCAATCCCACTGTGTTTCAATTTGACCCATTTATTTCTCACTTAAACTGTAAAACCCATTTTTAACCCAGTTCCACCAAAATCCTAAATGACTTTTTTTGGCCGCACCTTTATGCTAGTTCTTGTGTGCCTGTGGTTCTGCCTCATGTATCACTGCATCTGTCTCTTCTCTATTGTCTTATCTTCGTTCTGTTGTTCTGCCTTGTACATCTACCTCTTCTCTCTCCTCTCATCCCCTTTGTTTTGTGGATCTGCAGACATTTTTGTATTTGGAGACGTTATTCTGTTACTAGTTTGAGTTAGTATGACCTTATGTATTATGATTTATCAATTTAAGTTTAAGCAAGTGTTTTGCAGTGATTTGAAGTTTTTTTTTTTTTTTGTTATTTTGTACACATGCATATATTATGAATTTAGTAGGTTCTTACGATCAGTTAACTTTCCCATGATTTAGAATCTTTAGCTCCCTTCCTGATCCTGAGTAGGTTCATTCTAACTACCTTGATTATATCAAATATAGAAGTATGGGGGAAGGGGGGGGGGTGGTGTTGAACTCACAATTCTTGGAAATGCAGCTCTTAGACGTTCACCACCATAAATTTCACCAGCTGAAATATATATCGGTGTCTCCCTGTCAAAACCCAAGGCTTGCAGAATTAAGGCAGACTCCTCTGGTGTCAAAGGAGAGAGACCCAGTGATCTCCTTTCTTCGGACACTATCTCCTTTTCTCTCCAGGAAGGGAATGCATACCTGAATTACACAAGCAAGATCAAAATTTTATGAGATAGATCCATCTTATGTCGGCTCGTTATAAATAACTTTGATCACAGAAATATTTATTGTTTATGAAGTGAAGGTAACTACTAATGTGTAATTGCCAAAATACAGAAAATCCAACATATCATGTAACTCATGAACTACAGATCCACTGCTCTCCTCCAACTAGAGGGTGCCTCCACCAGCACAAGCAACTGGCATCCAGGACTCTATGATAGAACAGGAGGTACAATTAACTATTTAGAATCAATGGCAATTTAGCTATGATAGAGAAAACAATTATAGTGATCTGCGTCTTCCCCAGCAACTGTCAGAAAAGAAGCACCTATCTCTCAGAAAAACCTATCCATAAGTATATGAACCGCAAAGCATAACCATAAAATACCTCCGCTTGAGCTCCTCAGCTTCTTCATCAGTTCAACCATGCGTACAACCTGAGAAAGCCAGCATATTTATCTCATATGTCAGATGCAATGCCACAAAAGGTCCATTCTCAAGAAGTATCCAAATCAATTTTTGACCCAAATTCTAGTTGCGGAGTGAATTTAAGTGCCTAGTAATTTACACGACACCTAAGTTTCTGTAGATCAAGTGAGAGGCCACTGTTTGCTAGAGGTGCCTCTGTTTTCTTGAAACGTGCCACCTCATGCTTGCCAAAGAGTGGCAGAATCTGCAGAGTGGAGTCAACCGCATTGAATCAAACTCAAGACATGTAGTAATACTCAAAAAGAGTGCGGGAGATAATATAGGAAATGTATAATTTTATAACTTACACACTTGATTACTAAGTGCTATTTTGGAAGTGAATTTTTCTACACCAGAAGCTGCAGATTTTAGGGCTACAATACCAGAAGCCACCCATATCTATAAGTTGTAATATTTTTATAAACTGATACCTATTCAATTGATAGGTGGAATTTCTCCATTCAAATTGAAATTATTATGATATGATTCTGATAATACAATCAATAAAACCCTCAACATCTGTCTTCTGTATCCTTTATTTTCCTCACTATCTGTCATTTCCTCTCTAAAGGACAAGTCAGTCATAATGCATCTAATAATTTACACATTAACGATTCTCAGCTGATAATTGCCCGCCTCGATGGAAGAAATCAATTATTTTGGGAGAAAAGGGGGGAGTGTCAAGAATTTCAGTTAGTTAGCCATATGGAAGAAAATCCTTAGTTAGCCATTGTCTCACCCTCCCATATTAGTAATTTTGTGGAACTTGTTAGGAACCAAGAATTCAAATGAGAAAGAAAAGAAAGGATTTTATTGACTAGTAAGAAAAGAACAGAAAATAGGAGAGAAAACTTTCTTCCAAGGATTTTTCCTTCACAAAGGATTTCTCCTTTCAGAAAGAACTAATGTTCAGTCTACAAATGATAAGATCCCCCTCTCTTCTATCCTTCTTCCCCTATTTATATCTAATAAACCCGTCTAAATAACTAACTAACCCCTTAACTAACTAATCAATATCCTAACTGTAGTAACTAACTCATTATTAGTCTAACTATCTTAACTAACTTTTCCTTCTTATATCCTAACCGAACTCCTATTTTATAATAAGTGATCACTGCTTTTTAGTCTAGGAGCATCTAATAATAAAATCGAGAGTTCAAGTCTACAGCATAAGTGCATAACTAGCAATCCATACGAAAATATTATGATTCAGATTAGATATCCATAATAAAGAAACTCCCATTTAATTTGACAAGAATAAAATTTCTGACATTTGTCATCTGCCTCACCATCATCATCATCATATATGAATAAGATGACCATTACAATCCTACAATCACAAAAATTAACTGTTCTAAGACATTCTTTAAAACTCCCATGTACATAGAAAGCAAGTTAGGGAAATGTTAGTATACTGGAAAATTATAACTGTATATTACAGTAAAACTAGAACCTCAAAATATAAATCTGATGGAGGGCCTAACTAACAGGAAACTAACCCCTCAAAAGCAACCTGAGCACAACATAGTATTCCCTTAGACTAAAATGTTAAAAATGCTGAGTCTAAAGACGATAAACATCATTGTCTTAGTCTCTTAGAAGTTAAGGTGAAGAACCATTAATCAATCATTGTATCAAACCTTAAATTACCATATAAGAAAAGACCTGATTAACATACAGTACGTAATTTTAGCTCAAATGCAACTAATACAATCTGCTGACCTGCTCCAAGTAATACTTTTCATTTGACCAGCTAACAGGAGGCATCTTCAGGGTAGAGTATTCACTTTTCCTACTAATCCTTTTGGGCACTCTTTTGACTTTCGAACTTCATCTTGTAGAGAATCAATGAAATGTCTCGCATAAAAACTGTCCTCAAAATTACTGCAAGAAGAAAACTACAAAACTTTAAAATGATAAGCAAGCAAAATTAGATAGTACTCTTAATTTTCATGTAACAAATGATATACCCAGGGTCTGGCGAAAATGATTTCTTATCAAGCTCTGGAACAACCAATGATTCAACCGTCAAGCAACTGTCACCATGTCACATATCTGAAATGCCAAATCTGCTAAATTAACATTTAAGATTATCATAGAATAGGAACAGAGAAATAACAGAATAGGAAGTACAAACCGCTGCACGCATTTGATTCAAGCCCCCATTGCAGGACACTCTTAGAAATCCATTACTTGTATAATTTCCTGAAAAATTCCAGGGCATAAGGCTTTAATATTTACCAAAATGTGTCAGAATAGTATAAAGTACAACTAATAGTCTAATACCCTATCCACCAAACCTTTCATTAATATGCATTGATTTATATTACATATACTCATTCAAATAGTCGTTTTGAAAATTAAGAATACATAATATTGAAAAGCAAAAGATGAGGCAACTAGGATGTTCATGGGAGGTGGCACTGTGGGAACCCATCTGAAACAATAAGGCACAATTTTGATCCAGCAAATGGGCAACTATCAATAATATTAATATCTAAAATAAAATGTACAATTCACCAGAAAACTGCCTCAAGTGAGTACATGCAAATATATTACAATTAATATTAATATATACACAATTAAAGATTCATGTTATAAAAGAAGTTAAAATGGTAACACATAAAAGCTAGAAATTGAATTTTATGTGACGTTTTGCAACAATGCTGTGTTTAGTTTCAACTTACAATGGTACATGTAAACTATTTGACTCCTCTAAAGTGAGAGATTCACTTTAGAGAGTACAATGAGATGTTACAATTGTTGATTACAATATCAACAGGTAAAATTTGAACCAGTGCATAATTTATTACACATTTACATGCATTTAATCGCAATCTCAACTGTTGATTTCTCAATCAATGGCCATAGCTTCTCACTTTAGAGGAGCCAAATACCTTACATGAATTTAAAGATGTGTGTGTAAAGAAGGGAATCCATAGTTATAGTCTTATTTGCTTTACAATTTCCATTAACTGATATGGAGATTGATGCGGATAACACATTCAGAATTCAAGCTTGGTAAGAAAAGGATGAATGCATCATTGCTTGTAGGAGGATAAATAATGATCAATGTTTCTTGATAACTTAAGACTTATGAAAAGATTTATCCTATGTGTGATTTATAGTAGGTAACCATGGTGATCACCATAATATTTTGGGAGACATTACCGTTAGTTTGATATATTGGGAGGACCCTTACGGTTGAATCCAAGATAAAAGAGATGGGTAAATTCTCACGGATCTTGTTGTGAGTTTAGTTTCAATCGTTAGAACTAGCTTAGTAATTAGAGCTTGAGTAAGAAATAGTTGGTATGACCGATGTCCTAGTAATAGAGTTAGACGTCGTAAACAGCAGTTGACCATGTAATCAATCGTGTTTCTTTGTGTCTGTTTGTTCGTTTCAAATTGTCATCAGTGTCTTCTATGATATTATTCTACTCCAAATAGTATGTCATTCACATTCTATTGTTATTGAGATGTCACTCTTGTGAGAAGACTTAACTCATGAAACACTATCATTGAGGAAACGAGAATCACCAGATTAATTGTCAAGTGTAGAAGAGTCTTATGATCAAAGTCATGGAAAGGAGTTTCAACTCGGCACACAACTTGATATTGAGAACTATATGTGTAATTTTTTTTTCTCGATACTTCGGCGAAGTTTCTGGGACGAAACTTCTTTTAAGGGGATGAAATTGTAACATCCTATTTTTTGTAGACTAATTTGAAAGGAATTGTTATTTGTTAATAAATAGAGTTTTATGGTAAGGTTTTTGTAATTAAATAAATAAAGAGAAATAAGTGTATTAAAAAAATAGTTGAGAAAAAAAATAGAAAGGTATTTTATTTATGCATTTGATAACAAATAAAATAGAGTTTGTTTTTATAAAATATTAAAAATAAATAAAATAATAGCTTGCGAGTATCTTAGGTATCAATAGCGATATGTTAGGTCAGACAGTAGCTTTTACGACTGACCATCCTCTCAATTTCGTGTTCCCTCTCATCCTCCTCGAAACATTTTCTTTTCCCGCAGCCTACAAAATCTGTCTCAATAAAATGACGATCTCAGACTCATTCACCGTTGGATCGTCATGAAATTTAAGCACATGTTTCTCCACTCATTTTCAACCAATCTCACCGTTGGTAATTGCAAAAACATGTTGGAACTAAGAGAAATACCCTTCGCACCATAGCTCTCTCTTTTCCCGCAGAAACCCAAAACCGTTCCAGTAAAACTACGATCCCTGTTTCGTTAACCGTTGGAGTTTTATGAAATTTTTATATGTTGTTCGAAATTCAATTCCGCACACTTTCACCATTGGGATTTACGAGAAAATATTCCTGGAGAGAGAAAAAGGAATCACACGAGGACAGTAAAAATGAAGGCTTCAATCCCTTCTCCGTCTCTATCATGTTTAGGAATTTTATCGGAGCAGTCGGAGGAAAAGCTGGAGGAATCAATAGAGATGCTATTATCGCTGTCAGAAGACACGTGATCCCGCTTAGAGGTAAGAGATGGGTTATTCATGATTGGGGATTAGTGAAAACATGTGTAGGGATCTTTAGAGTATCAATTGGAATGAGTTTTGAGGTGTTTCTACAATTTTTACTTTATCCTTATAATTATAACTATGAGTTATATATAAATTATAGATTTTTGATGAATCATTTGATGTCCCAATGAGAAATTTTTGTGAAATTAATGTGCTCTTGTGTTGAGTGTGAACCGTAGTATGAATTGATGAAATTAAGTAACGAGATATTGAGTTTGTATTTTCCCCTTTTCATGCTTTTTAGTTTTTTTTATAGTTTAAAATTGATATTATATTTGAAATTGAGAAAAGAATTCTAATAGACTATGTGTTGTATTCTTAGATAATATATATATGAATTCATGTATACTTATATATATGAGAAAGTGTTTATATAATTATTTAGAATTAGTACATTGAAAACTTTCTTTAAATGCATGATCAAATATGATATACGTTGCTGGATTTATATATATAGATTTAGTTATATATTTATTTATATTAATATTTTATGTAAATAATGTTGTAGTGTTGTTATTGTGTGATTCCAAAAATTATTCAAGTGTTAGAATTTGAGAATACTATGTTTAGATTTGAGGTACATGTGTATTGAGATGTGTGTATTGAGTTATGAGCTGTGAATTATACAATAACCCGACCAGTGTTGATATTGAGAAAATTGTTTATGCGCAGTGTTAAAGAGAATGTGTAGGTCTCCTATTTAGGAACCAATGTTAAATTGTAGCGCAATGTGTTAAATGTGTTGAAATATGAGTGTGAGGTCGTGGTATTGTGTAATTCACTAGCAATGTTTATAAATGGAATATGTGATAAATTGTGAAATAACATGTTGCTTTGAGATTATAATATTGTTATTGAGATTGAGTATAAGTGTAAAGTTGAACATGTGTTAATTTGTAAGATACGTGTAAACATGTGATGGTGGATTGTGACATTATGAGATGTGAAATTGTGAATGAGATTTGGTTGTGGATAAGTGTGTAGTTAACACTTGATGTGACATTACTTGTGTTGTAAGCTATGAATTGTACAATAACCCGACCAGTGTTATCTTGAGAAAAGCGTTGATGTGCAGTGTTAAAGAGAAAGTGTAGGTTCCTAATTAGGAACCAGTGTTAAAGAGAAAGTGTAGGATTCCTATTTAGGAACCAGTGTTAAATTGTAGTGCAATTGTGTTGAACGTGTTTAAAACACGAGCGTAAGGTCGCGGGTATTGTATAATTCATGAGCAGTGTCTGCATGCAAAATTGTTTTAGGGGTTGGACCTGAATCAGGAGGGAGAGACCCTGACGGACTCTTCGGAGTGTAGGCCTTGGAGGTCACCGGGTTTGAGTACTCCTTTAAGCCTATGCTGATCCCATATGGTTGGAGCATTCTTGCGAAACATCATGACCCTGACTGGTCTCCCTATGATCTTACTTAGTGAGAGTGACCTGATAAACCCATTGTGTGGTGTGTCTTGTTATGTACTCCTAAGCACCCCGGGGTGATTTTTCACTGACATGGTACCACATTGCATATAGGCTTGAGTCCTAGCATAACTGTCTCATGCGCTTGCTAATTGTTTATTATGAATTTGATGTGTTATTATGTCTTGATCAGAGTGTGTGATTCTTGTGTGATGTGATTGATGATTGAAAAGTGTGATTGGTGGTTGAAAAGTGAACTTTGAATGACAAAGTGACAGAATTACGTGAGTTATGTACAAGTGAGTTTTATTTGGTTTATATGATATGTATATCTAGTTATCTTGCTTCTCTATTAGTTAGGAATGTGATAACTCACTCCCTGTGTGTTGTTTGTGTTTGGATCATGTGATGATCTTGAACTTTGTGTTCGGGGAAGCAGATGACTAGGTGAATTGCTTTAAGGAACCATGTGCTGAAGGACATCGGGACACAACGCTCTGATAGGATGTTGCATTGGGGTATAGGGTTTTATAGACGACCTTGTTTGAGTCGAAGTGAATTTATTATTTATTTAGAAAAGTTTTATGATGATGTTAGAAAGATGAATGTGAGCTTGCTACCCTCTTGAAAGACTTGTATTTAAATATGTTTTAAAAACTTGAAGTAAGTTTAATATTTTCTTATTTCTTTTATTATTAGTACATATATGTGTGGGGTAGAGGGTGTCACAGAATACCACCCTCCATTCCACGGCTCCTCTGAATCACATCACCCTGAAGCTTATCACCCCTAACCTGAATACCACCTGATGTGAACCTTACGGGGCCGAACGTTTGATACAGGCTACGGAGTTTTGGATGACGCCACTTCCAGTGAAGGAAGATAAGTCAGGATAGACGCCACAAGGATTACCTTGATAAGTCTAAGATTGGTTCAACAAGGAACCCAGAGAGAAGCTCTCACCAAATTTTATCACATGCCAAAAGTTCCCTTTATTGAAAACAAAAACCAATACTTATAGTGTATCTGAACAAAAAGATAAAAATAGACATGAGCCTTCTAAACAGTTTGGGCCAAAATTACAATAAATAAAAATTATTAATAAAAATAGAACATAGTTGATATGGGCCTTCAAATTAATCTGGGCCTTCAGCAACAATTAATTGTCTTGGTAGTGTCTCTGTCTCTAGGCCTTCATCCTTCTCCACTCGGGGGCTTTGTCCTTCTCCACTTGGGCATTCGTCCTTCTCCACTTGGACATTCAGCCTGTATTTGGCTAATTTCAGGATTCTCATCACCACCCTCCATTCCACTGCCACACACTTCATTGCCACCTCATTACCACAAGTACCTTCACACAATTTCCAACAATCACATAACATTATAACAACAAAATCAGCACAAAAAAACAAGAGAAACACAAAAAAGATACTCATTCATTCATAATCAGTGCAATGAAATAACATGAAATTGAAGACCTACCCCAGATACAAACAACACAGCCACGAAGTGAAAAATCCGCACTTTTCATGGGTTTTGAAGAAATTGAAACCGACCCAGAATTGAATTTGAAGAGGGTGATTGATGGCGAGGCTCAAAATATGATCTTTTTATGCCCCCAAATTGGTTGAACAGAATTTGAAGGTCTTATTCAAGAATCAAAGAGGAAGAAAAGTGTTTGAAAAAGAGAGAAAAAGGGAGAGGTTGTTGTGGAGAAAGAAGACAGGGAGAACAAGAAAGGGTAAAGATCTAAGAGTGACGAGGACAATCAAATCGGAACAATCAAACAAATACTGAAGATTCATGCATTTCTTTTATTCCCTTTTCCCTTTTCCAGAGGAAATTATCGTTGTCTATTTCTAGAAACTAGAAAGATTTTCATTTTCTCTCTCACTTTGATCAACCTTTGCATGAATTTGAAGTTGTGAATTGTGATGCATTTTATTGTAGGATAATAAAAAAAATAATCAACTTTTCAATTGAAATTTTGCATATTTTAAAGAGAAATCTTAATTATTAAGTGAAGTAAGTAAATATTAGTGTTTTGTAGATACGATTTGAGTTTAAAAGCCTTCAAACCAAAGTATGATGGTATCTAATCTACTTATAAAATCTTCTGTAACAATAAAAAGGGCAGCTTTGAGTTTTTAGGAATTAGGTTAAAAAAAAAACCTACCCAGAAAGGTTAGAACTGAAAAATGGATAAGTTATGATAAGAATTTTTATTTATAAGCATGGTATTTATCCCAAAAAATAAATCATTGAGAGATCTTTAAAATACATATTTTTTTTAATATGATTTATTTCATATTTAAGATTTAACTAGAATTACAATCATGTATCATTAGATTAAGAAACTCAAATTATTATTAATTATGTTAATCATTGTTGGACATAGGATAAGAGTGAGTATATATATATATATATATATATATATATATATATATATATAGTTATTAAGTCTGTTGATAAATTTCTCAAATTTATTCCTGATATAACAAGCTCATTGCCTGATAATATGGTATTATTTTTTTCTATTTATGATACACTTATGTAATTAGTAATAATTAATGAAATCCCCTCTATGTGTAAAGATGTTTATAAGCCGCAAAGGGAGACAGAAATAAATAATTAAAAAACAGGAGGAAGTGCATTACCAGAAATTAAATGTTTACCCAAAAAAACCAGAAATTAAATTTTAGACTGATTTAACCAAAAATATAGACAAATGTATGGATAAAAATTATGCATTCAGTGTTGAAAATTAAAATGTATAAATATAAATATAAATTTAACAAAACATAATAAATTGCAAAGTGATGAAAATAATTATCATTCAAAACGGTGAGGATTGAGGAAAACAATTCATAACAGAAAACGTAGTCATAAGAAAAATCATCGCAAGAGAAATGTAGCTTTTCATAACAGTTGTTGTGATGAAGATAACCAGCTTCTGTGACAGTGTTATCTTCAAAAGTTAAACTTGCTACCAAATTGCCAAATGTGGCCGTTTCCCTTTCACGAGAAATTTGCCTTTTGGCTCTCACAAATCACAATGTGAAGAAGAAAAAGTGAATCTATTATGTATCGCTATTATTATAAGATTATTGAACAAGGAAGAATTCGAGTTTTGTCAATGTCTACTATTTGTAGATATAAGGACGTTTTTAGTATAAAAAGAGAGAATGCGAAGTTTTACCTTCAATATTTCATGAATAAAAGAACTAGTGTTCGATTTCATTGTTAATAATTATAATAATATTATAACCGTGCACTGAAAAAATCATTTACTAATTGATGATCTTTAGAGCCGTTAAAAAAAATGATGATCCTTAGATTTATTTAGAATTATTAAAATGAGTCAACTTGATTTATTAAGTTTAATGAGTTAATTCAACTCAACCCACATTTTGAAAGTCAAGAAATAGTCAATTTGGTTCAATCCAACAATAATTGATACTTTAAACAGGGTTGGTTCACCGAAATTTTAAATATTAAATTAAAAAATGTTTTATTTTATTTTATTATGATAACAAATTAAAAAATAAACATTTAAATTTAAAATTTTAAACTAATGTTGTGCCATTTGTAACTGTAGAGGGTAATTACCAAATAATTAAGGATATGATATATGGTATATTTATAATCTTTATTTTTTTAAGTAATAGTAAAGTGAGTTTTATTTTTTAAAATAACCTCAAACACACGAGTAAAGTGGGATCCATGGATTCAACCTTGAGTTGGATTATAATTGAGTTGAGTTGGCCAACATTTTATAACAAATGCTATATATGTTTCATTTTTTTTCTAAGTACACTCTCATTTCCTATTTTAATTTGGTTATGACTTAAATGATTTTTTTTAAAACTTGATTATTTCCTTAATACTGCCAAATACTCCCCCCCCCCCCTCCCAAGGCAACAAAACACACACACACTCTCTCTCTTTCATTAGAATTGTTCATCTTTTTTCACTCTATTTATAACCTCCAATTCAATATCTTACTCTAGTCTTTCTTTCTTGTTTGGTCTCTTTGTCTAACATTAGGGTTTTTTATCCTCCAAACTCTCAAACATGATACGCATGTAATTACATTAATAGTCTATCAAAACACGAAACGTCTTTCTTGTAAATCATGAAAATCATCTATAATTGGGGCTCCTAAATAAAGGCGATTAATTGGATGGCTGACATGGGCATGAAGAAGGTGACTTTTGAGTCAGACTACAAGCTAATGGTAGACAAGTTGAACAGTTTTGACACCCGTTTATCTGAGTTAGGCTCTATTATTCTTCAATGTAAAAATTTACTTGTGCAAAACCCTCACTATACAATACAATTTGTTACGAGGCATGCTAATGTCGTTGATCATACTCTTGCAAGAGGAGCACTAGCTCATGCTAGACTCAAAGTTTACATTCCCTCTTGTAACTTTGACTGACGATTAATGAAATGCTATGATATTTAGCTTTTGTCCTAAAAAAGTTTTAAA
Organism: Glycine max; assembly: GCF_000004515.6. Classification (NCBI taxonomy): domain Eukaryota; kingdom Viridiplantae; phylum Streptophyta; class Magnoliopsida; order Fabales; family Fabaceae; genus Glycine; species Glycine max. The sequence goes on along the minus strand of NC_038256.2, from coordinate 3,868,976 downwards.
AGACTTTTTGTTCTCAAAAGCAAAATAACAATCAAACAAACAATAATCTCACAATAATTAAATAAAAACAAAAGCAAACTTATTAGATATAATAATAACTAAAAGTCATCAAATTTTATGATAACTAATATATATATATATATATATATATATTTGACAATTTGATATATAGGTGGATAAATGAAATTTGTAATAATATACAAAACATAGTTAGCATAGATAACAATAATTGATAAAAAAAAAACATAGAAATGTCCTTCTGATCAGATCTATTAACACATGTGATGAGAATGACATTTCTATGATAAGTGGTAACATATATTATATATTATTAAATTTACTAATTAGTATTTTATATATATATATATATATATATATATGAAACATATATGATGTTGTCTTGTCGCACTTGTGTGTTCGTGTTTTTATTTTATTATCGTGTTTTCATATGCTAAAATTGATATACTTTTACTGTATATATTATTATGTATTGACATATATGTTAATTTTATTATTTACTTTAGTTTGTTTTATTTTTTTTCACTTATGATGACGTTTGGTTTATTTATTGATTGTTTTTGTGACTCTAAAATATATATTCTGATATGTAGATGGACTAAATAGAAAAATTGTAGTATTTAAAAGAATTAAAGGATAAATAAAAAATAATATTAGCACAATGAATATTAAACCAAAATAAATATACACAATAATGCAATATATAATTCTTATAGATTTTGTACCCTTTAAACTCCTAGATTCTGATAAAGAGTCGTGAGATTGATACTATAGTTGCATTTTTGCAGTAAATTTGGTGCAATTATTATATGTCTATGATGCTTTTAAGTTATGTCCATGTCTCCATTTTAATTGATCTTTGAGTAAATGCTCTTGTCGGTTAAATACTTGCTTTTTTTTATTTGATCTTTGTTGGTTTTTGTTTTATTTCGTAGGATCATTTGGAGGGCATATTTTAATTTGGAGAGATAATTTGGACTCCCAACACTACAATGTGAGAACTTTAAAGATTTTTGAAAGTACTGAGCTATAGCTTAGGTGAACCAATGCTGACTCACTAAGGCTAAGTATCTCAGAAAGTTTTAGCATCTTATTATGCTCACTTTAGCTAGTCACAACTAGTTAGCTAAAGAGAGCTAACTTGAATAAATGTGGTTGTTTGTTGTGTTTATTTAAGCGAGTCAATTAGAGTTAGATTACGTGAGCTTGTTTGATAAGAGTCCACCGTTGAAGGCCCAATGTCATATAAAAAGCCTACTAAAACACAAATGAGGGATTTTATTTGTTAAAACTAATACAATAATTTTTTTTGAAGGGAAACTAGTACATTAATAAAAAGAAAAAAAGTTAATAAACTTCACGCAACAGAATCTTGGTTTGCTTATCATTCACCAAAGAAAAAAAATCTTGGTTTGCTTAGTCAACTAGCCAATGAACCCTTGATTATTGAAGGCCCCACATTAGTACATTTAAATCCTACTAAGTACTGTTTTAACTATTGATTTTTTTTCCAAGTAGCTTGGATAAGAATCCCAGGACAAACTAATTTATATTATCGATTATTTTATATGTTAAAACTCATATAATACCTTTTTAATTTTATTTTAATAAAACAAAATGTAACGAAAGTATATTTAAGAAAAAAAAGCTACAAAATTACAATGATATAATATTATTTCTTTTAAACAAAATTCAAATATTTAAGCTAAGAAGCAAGATGGGTAAAATTTTGCTTATGTCCAAAAAAAGTGAGAAAAATTGTTAAAACATTTTAAAATAAGTAAGATGAACCAAAATAACTTATTCTTGAATTAATAATCAAACACCAAACAAAAAAAAAGTTAAGTTTGTATTTAGATAAATGTAAAAAAATAATAATAAATAAAGAAAAAAAAAAGCTCTTTTGTTCTCATAAGGAACAAAAAGCTTGCTCTTTCAATGGGTGTGGAATGAGGGAGAGTAAAGGAGTGCATTCATTTAAATGTTTTAAACTAAAACCATAAGCCCAAAAGTAGGTATCTTCAAAAGAAAAAAAGGTCATAAGTAGGTAATATTTGTACAAATAATTTTCTTTAATATCATAAAAGATATTTTATATTATCTATTATATTTATTTAAATATTTTTTTAACTTATATCCACTTATTGTTTTAGTTAAAATACATTAACAAGATTTTATTTTAAGATAGTTTTTAATTATAATTTATTAATATATTCAAAAAATAAAGAAAATTAATATATGTTAACAAACTCTAAAAGCATAACCACATTGTAATATGTTTTAAGATAATTTTTAGTTACAATTAGTTAATATACACAGTTTATTTATTTATTTCTATGCATAAAAACAAAACGTGGGGTAATCTTATTTCGAAGGTTCAAAATAAACAATTCAAGTTGGACATGTAGATGCTAGCCTCCTCCAAACTCTTAGTTCTTATTGTGAAGGTTGAGAAGCCTATTTGTCTCAAAGAGTTTAGACCTATCAGTCTATAATGTTGCGAAGGTTTTGGTTTCTCACCTTTGACCTTTCCTGAATGATTTGATTGAGCCATTCCAGGGTAGCTTTATCCCTGGGCGTGGCACAATAGAAAATGCAATCCTTGCTCAGGAAGCTATCCACTCTATTGCCAAGTCTAAAGCTAACAAGGGCTTTGCGGCTATTAAAGTGGACCTAGAAAAAACATATGATTGAATTAACTGGTCCTTTATGAAATCAACTCTTATGGACTTTGGATTTCCCCTTGCTATTTTCAATCTTATCATGTGGGGAGTGCATTGATCATCTTTATCTGTTATGTGGAACAAAGCTAAGTTGGAAAGTTTCACTTCAAAGAGAGACCTTTGTTAGGGTGATCTGCTATCGCCCTATCTTTTTGTGTTGTGCATGGGAGACTAGCAGTGAGGATTCAAGACCTTGTCCATATCTCAAGAGGGGGCCTAACATTATCTCATCTCCTCTTCGCAGATGATGTGATGTTATTTTGAAGAGCATCTAATGAGCAAGCTAAGGTGGTGATTGGAGTTTTTTGATTAGTTTTTTGTGGCTTCTGGCCTAAAGATTAATCTGGCCAAGTCCAATTTTATTTGTTCAAAGGGAGTCCCGAACCCAATTAGAGATGAAGTTACTAATATTTTGAACATTAGATGTACTCATTGCATTGTCAAGTATTTAGGGTTCAAAGTTATTTTCTGAAGAGTGTCATCTACGGATTTTAATGGTGTGGTGAAATCTAAATTGGCATCGTGGAAGGGGAAGCTTTTGAATAAGGTTGGTCGCCTATGCCTTACTAATTATGTATTGGCTTCTATGACAATCTATAAAACATATGCAAACAATGTGGCTCGCTAAATCATTTTGCACTAAGATTGATCAATGTTGTCGCTCAATGATTTGGTCGGCCCAGGGTGCAGCAAGATGCTGGAATTTGGCTTCCTGGCAATTGATTACTCGACCTAAACTCTAGGGATGATTAAGAGTGCGTGATACTAGAGCTGCAAATGCAGAATGAAGGTTTATGGAATGCCTGGAACCGTGGATATATCGTCAAATTATTTGCGAGACTGATTGCAGAGAGGCTTTTGAAGTCATCCAACTAGGTGATAATGGAAGTTATAGAGCACACCTGCACCAAGATGTTGTCCAGGAGATTGTTGTATCGTTGATGTTGCAAAACCGACAAGTAGAGTTCCAAGTTATTATGAGAGAAGCAAATGGAGTGGCTCATACACTTGCGAGTTGGGGTTCTTCAGCTCCACCAATGACGACAAATTTCTGGCTCAAGGCTTCGATTAGGGTTTTAGCACTTCTGGAGCTCAATATAGTTTCTTTATAGTTTGTCTTAGTTTATTTCTTACTCTACCAAAAAAAATAAACAAACAACATAGATCCACCAAACAGAAAACAACGTGGTTGTATCTTTTATTTTATTTATTATTTGTACTATCATTTTATTTAGGTTAAATTAAAGTCTTTCTAGATTTAATTTTAAAAATAATTTAATTTAATTCTTTTGTCTAAATTGGACTATCGATGTTATAAAATAAATACTTAGCAATAGTTTTAAATTGCTACAAAGTGTAGTGACGACATTAACATATCCTTTGCACCGACCGAAGGATCAAATTGAATCAATTATTTTTAAAAAATTAGAAAATTAACTAAACCAAAAACAATTAAAACATCAAATTAAACCTAAAAAATAAATTAAAAGAAGACTTAAATATATTTTTGGTCCCTGATATATACCTGACTTTTGCGTTTGATCCTTGATAAATTTTCCCTCCGAGTCAGGCCCTTAATATTTGAAAACTTTTGTCCAAGATCTCTGCCATTAGTCGGAATTTGTTATCTACTTACATGATTGTTAACCGAATATGTAGGCATGCGACGTGTGGTGTCACATGTAATCTTTGTCTGACTGGGATAGTGTCACGTATACTAACTCACTCAAACCCCCCATAACTCTAGGTAGAGAGCTTTTCCTCACTCCCATTCGCAATGGCCGCAACAACACATCATTTTGTCACCGTTCAGGCCCTCGACGGTGACATGGCCATCAATGCCTCTACCACCATCCCTATCCCTGATGTCATGAAGTCTTCCATCCACCTAGGCCTCATCAACTTCATACACTCCAACATCTGTTGGATCAAGTGGCCTCAGAATAATTAAGAAGGGGGGGTTGAATTAATTATGAACGTGTCTTGACTAATTAAAAATTTATCCTTCTTAATGTTACTAGATTCAATTAGGCTTTACTACTAAGTTATGAGAAAGTAAAGAACAGAAACAATAACTTAGACAAAAGTAAAGCGGAAATAAAAAATACATAGCGGAAATTAAAGAGTGTAGGGAAGAAGAAGACAAACACAAGATTTATACTGGTTCGGCCACAACCCGTGCCTACATTCAGTCCCCAAGCAACCACCGATTCTTGAGATTTCCAATAACCTTGTAAAATCCTTTACAAGCAAAGATCCACAAGGGATGTACCCTCCCTTGTTCTCTTTGAACAACCAAGTGGATGTACGCTCCACTTGAACTGATCCACAAGAGATGTATCCTCTCTTGTTCTCAGTATCACAACCCAAGTAGATGTACGCTCTACTTGTACCACAAAGGATGTACGCTCCAATGTGTTAAGACAAAAAATTCTTAGGCGATTAGTCCCTTGAATCTTCGTAAGGGGAAACAAAAGATATCTCAGGCAGTTAGTCATTTGAAATCTTTTGTTTAAAGGGAAAGGGAAAAAGATATCTCAAGCGGTTAGTCTTTTGAAATCTTTTGTAAGAAACAGAAGATATCTCAGGCGGTTAGTCCTTTGAAATCTTTTGTCAAGGAGGAAGAAGGGAAGAAACAAAAAAATTCTTAGGCGGTTAGTCCTTTGAATCTTTTGACAAGAGAGAAGGAATGAAGAAAAAGAATAACACAAGTTTTCGGTCAATGAACTTTTCTTGAAAGAGAAAGTATTGAATAAAAACTTTTAGAAAGATGAAGAGAAATGAATGAAAGAAATCTGTTATGCATTCAAGGAATAAGTTTTTTTTAAAATTCATGCCATAGTCACATATTTATAATCATTTGATGACTCAAGTTAAAGTTTGTGATTCTTGACAATTTCTTTAAAACTAGTCACTTTAAAAGTTGTGACTCTTTTGAAAAACTAGTCACTTTTAAAAGTTGTGACTCTTTTTGAAAACTAGTCACTTAAAGGTTGTGACTTTTGAAAAACTCTTCAGAAACAAATCACTTTAAGAATTGTGACTTTTGGTAATTTATTTTTCAAAATCAGTCACTGGTAATCGATTATCATCATAGTGTAATCGATTACACATCAACAGATGTGACTCTTCATGTTTAAATTTGAAAATCAAAATGTTTAGAAACACTGATAATCGATTACAAGTATTGTGTAATCGATTACACAAGTTTGAAATAATTTGAAAAAGTTTTATCACAAGTTTTGACTCTTGAAATTTGAAATCTAACGTTTTAAAACATTGGTAATCGATTACATGATTATGGTAATCGATTACAACTTTGTTAATCAGTTTTGAAAAGAATGCTGACTACTGGTAATCGATTACTATCTTCTGGTAATTGATTACCAAAGAGTAAAACTCTTTGGTAAAAGATTTTTCTTTTTGAAAAATTCTTGTGCTATTCAATGTTTTGAAAAACTCTTTTAATACTTATCTTGATTGAGTCTTCTCTTGATTATTGAATCTTGATCTTGATTATTCTTGAATCTTGAATCTTGATCTTGATTCTTGAAACTTGCTTGACTCTTGATTCTTTGAAACTTGCTTGACTCTTGATTCTTTGGCATTATCAAAATAATCTTGGAAGGCATTGCTTCCACAACATCGATCTCCAAGAATGATGTATGTAACAGTCGTAACTTTAATAAGTAAATGAGAAAATAATAAATTAATAAATAAATAAATAAGTAAAAATAAAATAAAAATTATTAGGTCATAAATTCCCACTATATAAGTCAAATGTTAACCTAGAGAAGCTTTTTGGAAAACACATTCTATTTCTTTCTTCTTTTCTGACGCACAAGAACCCTAACAGAGCAACCAGAGGAGGAGCTCTAGAGAGCATCAGAGACGCCACCATTGCTAACAGAGAATATTTAAGCGACTACATCGAGGTAAGGGATGAGTTACTCACGCTTGGGGATTAGAATGAATATGTGTAGGGATCCCTAGAGGATCAATTTTTGGGTTATTTTGGGGTGTTTATGAATTTAATTATGTTTTCATGTTTAATCGCGGATTGAGTGTGTTTGATGAACCAATTGGTGTTCTGTTGCGAGTTTGTTGTAGAATTGATGTGTTCCCGTGTTAGGTGCATACCTTAGAAATTAGAATTCTTTATAATTAGCATAAAAATTGTGTGGTGGTGATTTTGTTTATACCAGATATGTTGGCCTTTCAATCTTGTTCTTTTTATTTTTTTTTATTTTTTTTCACACCGCAGTGTATACGTGTACATATATATTGATACTGTTTTTTTTTACAAACTTTATATTTTATTTCATGTGGGTGATTTCTCGTCATGAAATTCATATGTGTAGGGATTGTCATGAAATTCATATGTGTAGGGATTGTTGGATAATTGAACTGGCTAAAATCATTTAAAGAAATTAACTAAAGTTGTATTCACATTGTAATTAGGCATTTTCTTGATGTTGATAACTTAGTTGAAATATATTTAGAATATAGGTATACATGTTGTTCATAGAAATCAATAAGAGTATATATTTTATTGTTATATATAATTTGTATTTACTTAATGATATATTTAATATTATTGTGATTATTTTATATTAACATATATTTAATACTTTTTATATGTTATATATATATATATATATATATATATATATATATATATATATATATATAATATGTACGTTTACGTTAATATATATATATATATATTTTACGTGTATTTTATAGTTATTTGTTTATAAGCCTTGAAGTTAAATATTGTATGTTATTATTGTTATGATATATTGTTATTTAATTGTTGAGTATATTTTGTAATTAGTTAAAGTGTGAAATGTTAAACTCTGGACATGAAATATGGTTGTGAATGAGTGTGTGATTGATATTTGTAGTGATATTACTTGTCATGTGAGTTATGAGTTATATAGTAACCCGACCAGTGTTTACCTTGAGGAGAACTTTTATGCGCAGTGTTAAAGGAAATTGTAGGATTCCTAGTTAGGATCCTGAAGGGTTAAACTATAGCGCAATGTGTTAAATATGTTTGAAATATAAGTGTGAGGTCGTGGGTATTATATAACTCATAAACAGTGTCTGCGTGCAAAAAAGAAAATATTTTAGGGGTTGGACCTGAATCAGGAAGGTGAGACCCAAACACATTCTTCGGAATCTAGGCCTTGGGGGTAAAGATACTCGGTTTGAGTGCTCCTTTAAGCCCATGTTGATCCCATGTGGTTGGGGCATTCTCGCAAAACAGAGTAACCCTGACTGGTCACCTTATGATGTTACTTAGTGAGAGTGACCGAGTATACCCATTGTGTGGTGTGTTTGTCATGTACTCCAAAGCGCCCCAGTGTTGTTTTTCACTGACATGGTACCACATTGCATATAGGCTTGAATCTTAGTATAATTGTTGCATAACGCTTGTGTTTGAATTTCATTGAGTTAACAATTGTGGTTGATGTTATTTTATGGAGTGTGTAAACTTGAATGGGTGTGAATAATGTGTGCGATTTTGTGTAGTAATGTTATTTATATACATTCAGCCTTAAGTATTATATGTTTCACATGCTCTAATGTTTTATTATATACGAATGTGATAACTCACTCCCGGTGTGTGTTTGTGTTTGGGCTTATTGCCACTTTGTTTTAGGTGAGCTTCATATGATGAGTCACATGCTAGAGATGGAGAGACTTAGTCTATGATAGGGATATGCTCTGATAAGTGTGACATTGGGGCATAGGATTTTACTTCGCATATTATGATTTTCACATGTTATGATTTACTGAATAATATAAATGCGTTATACTTTTCTACTTTAGTTTCTTTTTATTATTTATTTAGAATGGACGACCTTGTTTTGAGCCGGGATAATCTTACCTTTTATTAAAAAAAAATCTATTATGTTTTCACTAAGTGGATGTGAACCTTTATCCTTTTGAATTGATTTAAATTAAATGTGTTTAAAAAGAAAAATTATTAATTAAATTTTGCATGTTTTTTTTCCTTCTTTTATTATTATGTGTTTATAATCTTTTAATTAAATTTTGTATGATTTATTGAATTAGTTAGTTATAATTGTAAGGGTAGAGGGTGTCACATTTAGTGGTATCAGAGCAGGTCGAACCTTTCGGCCATGTGTGTTATGAGCTTTTGTGTTTCCTTGTGTACTCTGATGTGTTGTGTTTGTTTTGTTTGATTAGAGGTGTACTCTATTGTGTTGGTATATTTTTATTTTATTTTTTTTCTTCAAAGTTTTGTTTCTTGCGTGACATAGGAAGTAATGGCTTCGAGAAATGAGCGAGAACGACTTCTTATTGACTTAGTTGTTCTACCTTTGAGTCAGATTGATGTTATTCTTGGTATGGACTGGTTATCTTCCAATCATGTCTTATTAAATTGTTTTGAGAAATTTGTTGTCTTTCCTGAGTCTGGTGTGAGTGAAGGTGATATGTTTTTGTCTGCTAACCAAGTTTAGGCATCTTTAAGGGAGGATGCACAGGTATACATTGTAACATCCCAATTTTCGTAAACTAGATTAAAAAGGATTGTTATTTATAAATAAATAGAGTTCTATAAAAAATGATGAGATTTTGTAAATAAATAAATAAGGAGATATAAATATTAATTAAAATAATGATTTGAGAGAAAATAAAAAGGATATTTTATTTATTTGTTTGATAGAGAATAAAATAAAGTTTGCTTTTATAAAATAATAAATAAATAAATAGAGTAAACCTAGCTATAAATAGCGTTAGGTCAGTTTTCACACTGACGGTGTCTCTTCTTTCCCTCATTCTCGTTTTTTCTCCTTCTCCTCTCAAAACCCTTTCTTTTTCCCGCAGCCCACCAAATCTGTCTCAGAAAAACAACGATCTCGAACTCATTAACCGTTGGATCGTCGTGACATTTTAGTACCAGGTTTGCAACCCAATTCTGAGCATTCTCACCGTTGGGAATTTTGATATCATGTCTGAGCTAAGAGAAATACCCCTCGCATTGTAGCATTTCCTTTCCCGCAAAAACCCAAAGCTGTCTCGGTAAAACTACGATCCCGGTTTCGTTAACCGTTGGATTGTCGTAAAATTTGGATATATTGTTTGAGTTTCAATTACGCACACTTCCACCGTTGGGATTTTTGAGATAATATTCGTGGAGGGAGAAAAAGGAATCGCATGAAGACAGTACAATTGGAGGTTTCAATCTCTTCTCCGTCTCTCTGACGTTTGGAATTCTATCGGAGCAGTCGGAGGAATAACTGAAGGAATCTCAGGGAACCGCTAGAATGTTACTATCGCTAGCTGAAGACACGTGATCCGCTCAGAGGTAAGGGATGAGTTTATCACAATTGGGATTAGAATGAACATGTGTAGGGATCCTTAGAGAACTAAATTTGGGTTTATTTTGGGATGTTTATTGAATTATAATTTTCTCTTTATGATTATAAATATAATATTATTGTGTTCTATGTACCAATTGATGTCCTGATGAGAATTGATTGATAAACTTGAGTGCTCTTGATGTCTTTGTGTTTAACCCATGATTTGATTAATTGATTTGGATATAATTGTGAGAAACTATTTCAGGGATTTTATACCCCATGTTGTGAAGAAATCTTTTGTATAAATTGTTATGTTGAGGTTATGAAATGATGATTCAAACTGTGAGTATGTGATAAATTGAACATGTGACGGATGATGAAATACATGTGTATTGAGATGAGATGTGTGTATTGAGTTGTGAACTATGAACTGTGCAATCACACAATTGTAAGACCCTTTAAGGGCGACGAGTATTGTGATGGGATCCACTGTGGAAACCCGACGAGTTAAAATGATTTTGAAAACAATTGAGTAGATGTGTGTATTGCATAGTTCATAGGTAAAGTGTACATGATTCATGAGGTGTGATAACATGTTAAATTGAGATTATACCATTGTGATTGGGATTAAGTGTATGTGATAAATTGAGTATGTATATGATTGAGATATATATGTGCATCGAGTTGTGAACTATGAATTGTACAATCACACGATCATAAGTCCCTTCAAGGGCGACGAGTTAATGCTAAGTCTCTTTTAGGGCGACGAGTTGATGCTAAGTCCCTTTTAGGGCGACGAGTTGATGCTAAGTCCCTTTTTGGCGACGAGTTAATGTTAAGTCCCTTTAAGGGCGACGAGTTAATGATAAGACCCTTAAAGGGCGACGAGTTAAAATTATTTTGAGAATAATTGAGGAGTCGTGTGTTTTGTACATTTCATAGATAGAGTCTGTGTGCTAAAATATTTTAGGGGTTGGACCTGAATCAGGAGGGAGAGGCCTGACGGACTCTTCGGAGTGTAGGCCTTGGGGGTCACTGGGTTTGAGTGCTCCTTTAAGCCTATGTTGATCCCATATGGTTGGAGCATTCTCGCAAAACATCGTGACCCTGACTGGTCTCCCTATGATCTTACTTAGTGAGAGTGACCTGACAAACCATTGTGTGGTGTGTCTTGTTATGTACTCCTAAGCGCCCCAGGGTGGTTTTTCACTGACATGGTATCACATTGCATATAGGTTTGAGTCTTAGCATAACTGTCGCATACGCTTGCTAATTGTTTATTATGAAATTGATGTGTTATTATGTCTTGATCGGAGTGTGTGATTCCTGTGTATAATGATTGATGATTGAAAGGTGTGATTGATGGATGAAAAGTGTGATTGATGAATGACAAAGTGATGAAATATTGTGAGATATGCTAAGTAAATTGTATTTGGCTACTATATGTTGTGTTGTTTCTCTCTAGTAGTTAGCAATGTGATAACTCACTCCCGGTTTGTTGTTTGTGTTTGGATCCTGTGATGATCTTGAACTTTGTGTTCGGGGGAGCAGATGAATAGGTGGATGACTATGAAGAATCTCATGCTAGAGGACACGGGAACACCACGCTCTGATAGGATGTGACATTAGGATATAGGTTATATATTAATTGTATGAGACTTATATGACTTTCTTTGAGTCGAGATGACTTTATTATTTATTTGAACAAGTTTGAATATGATGTAGAAGAAAGTGAATGTGAGCCTTTTACCCATTTGAAAGCTTGTATTTAAAAATGTTTTAAAAATACTTTTAATTAATATTTTACTTTTTATTCCTTTATTAATATATATGTGAGGGGTAGAGGGTGTCACATACATGATCTTAGCTAGTATGAGTGTTGAGACCAAAACCCCTGTGAGTGATATACCATTGGTGAGAGAGTTTCCAGAGGTGTTTGAAGAGGTGTCAGGATTACCACCTGAGAGAGAGGTCGAGTTCTCAATAGACCTAGTGCCCGGTACTGGACCCATATCCATAGCACCTTATAGGATGTCCCCTGTGGAGTTGAGTGAGCTTAAGAAACAGTTAGAGGAACTTTTAGAGAAACAATTTGTGAGGCCTAGTGTGTCACCCTGGGGAGCACCGGTGTTGTTAGTTAAGAAGAAGGATGGGACTATGAGGCTATGTGTAGATTATCGTCAGTTGAATAAGGTAACGATTAAGAATAGGTACCCTTTGCCTAGGATAGATGACCTGATGGACCAATTAGTAGGGGCTTGTGTGTTCAGTAAGATAGATCTTAGGTCAGGTTACCACCAGATTAGAGTGAAGCCTGAAGATGTTCCGAAGACTGCCTTTAGGACCCGTTACGGTCATTATGAGTACTTGGTTATGCCTTTTGGTGTGACCAACGCCCCTGGTGTGTTCATGGATTATATGAATAGGATCTTTCACCCCTACCTAGATAGTTTTGTAGTGGTCTTCATAGATGATATCTTGGTGTATTCTAAGACTAGAGAGGAACATGAGGAGCATTGAGAGTTGTGTTGCAAACCCTCAAAGACAATAGACTGTATGCTAAGTTGTCCAAGTGTGATTTTTGGCTAGAGGAGGTGAGCTTCTTAGGGCACGTTATATCTAAGGGAGGGATAGCAGTAGATCCTTCCAAGGTAGAGGCGTGATGAGTTGGGAGAGTCCTAAGTCAGTGTTTGAGATTAGGAGCTTTCTTGGCTTAGCAGGATACTACCGTAGATTCATAGAGGGTTTTTCTAAGCTAGCCTTACCTTTGACTAAGCTTACTCGTAAGGGTCAAGTTTTTGTGTGGGATGCCCAATGTGAGAGTAGTTTCCGTACCCTTAAGGAAAGGTTGACCACTGCACCAGTTTAGTGTTACCTAACTGAGTGAATCTTTTGTGGTGTATTGTGATGCGTCCAAGATGGGTTTGGGTGGAGTGCTTATGCAACGGGACAGGTAGTGGCCTATGCTTCTCGACAGCTTAAGATACATGAAAGGAATTATCCCACACACGATCTTGAGTTAGCAGCCGTAGTTTTTGCTCTTAAGCTTTGGAGGCATTACCTTTATGGATCTAAATTTGAGGTGTTTAGTGACCATAAGAGCCTTAGATATTTGTTTGATCAAAAAGAGCTTAACATGAGGCAGAGGAGATGGTTAGAGTTCCTTAAGGATTACGATTTTGAGCTTAGCTATCACCCAGGTAAAGCCAATGTAGTAGCTGATGCCTTAAGTAGAAAATCCCTTCAAATGTCTGCTTTGATGGTTAGAGAGTTGGACCTCTTAGAGCAGTTTAGAGACATGAGTTTGGCATGTAGATCACCTCTAGTAGCATTAAGTTGGGTATGTTGAGAGTCACCAGCGAACTCTTGAGCGAGATCCGTGAGGGTCAGAAGTCTGACCTATTCTTGTCAACCTAGTTAGAGTCCATAGTCGCAGGGAGAGAGAGTAGTTTTAGAGTGGGAACTGATGGAGTCTTGAGGTTTCAGGATAGGGTGTGCGTTCCTAGTGTACCCAAGCTTAGAAGAACGATTTTGGAAGAGGGCCATAGAAGTAGTCTGAGTATCCACCCGGGAGCGACTAAGATGTACTAGGACCTTAGGCAGATGTTTTGGTGGCCAGGTCTGAAGAAAGAAGTTAATGAGTTTGTCCTTGCATGCCTAGTGTGTCAGAAAGCTAAGATAGAACACCAGAAGCCTTCAGGGAAGTTGCAACCTTTAGAGATACCTGAGTGGAAGTGGGATAACATCTCCATGGATTTCGTAGTGGGGTTACCTAGGACCCCCAAAGGTTTAGATTCCATTTGGGTTATTGTAGACAGGTTGACCAAATCTGCTCACTTCATTCCAATTAACATCAGATATTCTTTAGAGAGGTTGACTAGCTTGTACGTCAGTGAGATAGTTAGACTACACAGTGTTCCTTCTAGCATAGTCTCTGATAGAGATCCCAGATTTACCTCTAGATTTTGGGAGAGTCTTCATAAAACCTTAGGGGCCAAGCTTAGGTTGAGTTCTGCTTACCACCCACAGACTGACGGTCAAACCGAGCGCACCATCCAATCCTTAGAGGACCTCTTGAGAGCCTGTGTGTTAGAGTAGAGGGGTAGTTGGGATAGTTTCTTACCCTTGATAGAGTTTACATACAACAATAGTTTTCACTCTAGTATAGGTATGGCGCCTTACGAGGCATTGTATGATAGAAGATGTAGGACACCTTTATGTTGGGTAGATTCCAGTGAAAGCATTGCCTTAGGACCTGAGGTAGTTCAGCAGACCACAGAAAAGGTCAAGTTGATCCAAGAAAGGATGAGAGCAGCCCAAAGTAGGCAGAAGAGCTACTATGATAAGAGAAGAAAGGATCTTGAATTTGTTGTAGGTGATCATGTATTTCTGAGAGTCACTCCGGGGACTGGGGTTGGTAGGGCGTTGAAGTCCCGTAAGCTCACACCTAGATTCATTGGTCCCTTTGAAATCCTAAAGCGTGTCGGCCCAGTTGCGTATCAGGTGGCTTTGCCACTATTTCTCTCAAATATCCATAGTGTCTTCCATATCTCTCAACTCAGAAAATATGTCCATGATCCGTCGCACGTGATCGAGTTGGACAATGTCCAAGTGAAAGAGAACTTGACATATGAAACACAACCACTGAGGATCGACGATCGTATGGTTAAGCAGCTAAGGGGGAAAGAGATTCCCTTGGTCAAAGTAGTATGGGGAAGTGCTTCGGGCGAGGATGCCACCTGAGAACTAGAGGGTCAGATGCGTGATGCATATCCTACCTTATTCGATACTGGTAAGTTTCGAGGACGAAACTTTTTTTAGGGGGGTGGAATTGTAACAGCCGTAACTTTAATAAGTAAATAAGAAAATAATAAATTAATAAATAAATAAATAAATAAGTAAAAATAAAATAAAAATTATTAGGTCATAAATTCCCAATATATAAGCCAAATGTTAACCTAGAGCAGCTTTTTGGAAAACACATTCTATTCCTTTCTTCTTTTCTGACGCACAAGAACCCTAACAGAGCAACCAGAGGAGGAGCTCTAGAGAGCACCAGAGACGCCACCATTGCTAACAGAGAATATTTAAGCGACTACATCGAGGTAAGGGATGAGTTACTCACGCTTGGGGATTAGAATGAATATGTGTAGGGATCCCTAGAGGATCAATTTTTGGGTTATTTTGGGGTGTTTATGAATTTAATTATGTTTTCATGTTTAATCGCGGATTGAGTGTGTTTGATGAACCAATTGGTGTTCTGTTGCGAGTTTGTTGTAGAATTGATGTGTTCCCGTGTTAGGTGCATACCTTAGAAATTAGAATTCTTTATAATTAGCATAAAAATTGTGTGGTGGTGATTTTGTTTATACCAGATATGTTGGCCTTTCAATCTTGTTCTTTTTATTTTTTTTCACACCGCAGTGTATACGTGTACATATATATTGATACTGTTTTTTTTTACAAACTTTATATTTTATTTCATGTGGGTGATTTCTCGTCATGAAATTCATATGTGTAGGGATTGTCATGAAATTCATATGTGTAGGGATTGTTGGATAATTGAACTGGCTAAAATCATTTAAAGAAATTAACTAAAGTTGTATTCACATTGTAATTAGGCATTTTCTTGATGTTGATAACTTAGTTGAAATATATTTAGAATATAGGTATACATGTTGTTCATAGAAATCAATAAGAGTATATATTTTATTGTTATATATAATTTGTATTTACTTAATGATATATTTAATATTATTGTGATTATTTTATATTAATATATATTTAATACTTTTTATATGTTATATATATATATATATATATATATAATATGTACGTTTACGTTAATATATATATATATATATATATATATATATATATATATATATATATATATTTTACGTGTATTTTATAGTTATTTGTTTATAAGCCTTGAAGTTAAATATTGTATGTTATTATTGTTATGATATATTGTTATTTAATTGTTGAGTATATTTTGTAATTAGTTAAAGTGTGAAATGTTAAACTCTGGACATGAAATATGGTTGTGAATGAGTGTGTGATTGATATTTGTAGTGATATTACTTGTCATGTGAGTTATGAGTTATATAGTAACTTGACCAGAGTTTACCTTGAGAGAACTTTTATGCGCAGTGTTAAAGGAAATTGTAGGATTCCTAGTTAGGATCTTGAAGGGTTAAACTATAGCACAATGTGTTAAATATGTTTGAAATATAAGTGTGAGGTCGTGGGTATTATATAACTCATAAACAGTGTCTGCGTGCAAAAAAGAAAATATTTTAGGGGTTGGACCTGAATCAGGAAGGTGAGGCCCAAACGCATTCTTCGGAATCTAGGCCTTGGGGGTAAAGATACTCGGTTTGAGTGCTCCTTTAAGCCCATGTTGATCCCATGTGGTTGGGGCATTCTTGCAAAACAGAGTAACCCTGACTGGTCACCTTATGATGTTACTTAGTGAGAGTGACCGAGTATACCCATTGTGTGGTGTGCTTTGTCATGTACTCCAAAGCGCCCCAGTGTTGTTTTCCACTGACATGGTACCACATTGCATATAGGCTTGAATCTTAGTATAATTGTTGCATAACACTTGTGTTTGAATTTCATTGAGTTAACAATTGTGGTTGATGTTATTTTATGGAGTGTGTAAACTTGAATGAGTGTGAATAATGTGTGCGATTTTGTGTAGTAATGTTATTTATATACATTCAGCCTTAAGTATTATATGTTTCACATGCTCTAATGTTTTATTATATACGAATGTGATAACTCACTCCCGGTGTGTGTTTGTGTTTGGGCTGATTGCCACTTTGTTTTAGGTGAGGCTTCATATGATGAGTCACATGCTAGAGATGGAGAGACTTAGTCTATGATAGGGATATGCTCTGATAAGTGTGACATTGGGGCATAGGATTTTACTTCGCATATTATGATTTTCACATGTTATGATTTACTGAATAATATAAATGCGTTATACTTTTCTACTTTAGTTTCTTTTTATTATTTATTTAGAATGGACGACCTTGTTTTGAGCCGGGATAATCTTACCTTTTATTAAAAAAAAAATCTATTATGTTTTCACTAAGTGGATGTGAACCTTTATCCTTTTGAATTGATTTAAATTAAATGTGTTTAAAAAGAAAAATTATTAATTAAATTTTGCATGTTTTTTTTCCTTCTTTTATTATTATGTGTTTATAATCTTTTAATTAAATTTTGTATGATTTATTGAATTAGTTAGTTATAATTGTAAGGGTAGAGGGTGTCACAATGTAAGCTCCATTGGAGCTTGTAGGCCTACGATCTTCTTCATCAATGGATTTCTTTGCTTCTTGGAAGATTAATGGCAGCAGAATGGAGAAGGAAGAGAGAAAGGAGATGCCACTTCAAGTAGAAGATAAGTCTAGAAGAAGCTCACCACCATAGGAGGTCATGGATAAGAGCTTGAAGGAAGAAGGAGATGAATGAAGGGAGAGGGAGAGAAGAGCACAAAATTTTATGCTCTAAGAGAGCTCTGAAATCTGAAGTTTAATTTTCAAAAGATCAAAGTTGAAAAAATGCACTCACATGACCTCTATTTATAGCCTAAGTGTCACACAAAATTGGAAGGAAATTTGAATTTCTATTCAAATTTCACTTAAATTTGAAATTGAATTTGTGGAGCCAAATTTTCACTAATTATGATTAGTGAATTTTAGCTATGATTCATCCCACTAATCCAAGATCAAGTCCAAGATTCTCCACTAAGTGTCCTTAGGTGTCATGAGACATGTAAAACATGAAGGACATGCACAAAGTGTGACTATATGATGTGACAATGGGATGTAGTAAGCAAATGCTCACCTTCCCCTCTAAAATTTAATTGGATTGGGCTTCTCCCAATTCAATTAAATTTATTTCTCAACACACATCAAATATTCACTTAATGCATGTGAAATTACAAAAATACCCCTAATACAAAAACTAGTCTAAGTGCCTTAAAATACAAGGGCTGAAAATTCCTACATTTCTAGGGTACCCTACCTACATTATGGAGCCCTAAATACAAGGTCCAAAATAATGAAATCCTTATCTAATATGTACAAAGATAAGTGGACTCATACTTAGCCCATGGACCCAAAATCTACCCTAAGGCTCATGAAAACCTTAGGGCATTCTCTTGCATCTCTAGCCTAATCTTCTAGGAGTCTTCTATCCAATGCACTTGGGGGGTAGGATTGCATCAAAGAACAACCGACAACCCTACGTCGTCAATCGTCGTGCCGGCCACCAGACCTATATTGAGTCGTGGCGGCAAAATCACTATGCTGGCTATGGAGCCATCAGAAACTTGTGTCGTGGTGGATGTTTGTTTTCCCCGACCAAGATTTGGCACCACTGACACAAGAAAATCAACGTGAACTTGAATCATACGTTGTCGTCGTCATCAACTTTGTCTCGAAGCTCCCACTCTTCGTTAGCGACTCTATCAAGAGCGTCAAGAAAACAAAAGAAACAATCAAAGTCCTTATGCAAATCGGAGCATTCCCTAACATAGAGAAAGAAAAAGACAACCACAACATTCGTGAGATTCAAAATTGTAGTAATTTTTGTTCATGAGATTTGAAATTGAGGAAATGGCAAAAACATGATGCATGTGTGGAAACCGTTAAGGTAGATCTATCGTTGAACAAAGTGAATAAACCTGACATCATCTCAACTTCGCCGAAAAAAGAAGTTGTTGTTGCAAAAAAACCATTGAAGAAGAAGGTTGAAGAGAAGAAACCTGAGGAGAAAAAATCAGGAAAAAAACCTAAAGAGGTAATTAATTAGTAATCAATCTTCATTTTCCTCTAATTGAACAAATTTATTAAGTCTTGACAAAAGTAGGTGTTCAATCGATGAGTTTTGACGAAAGTAAGGACTTGATGACGATGAAGGGAACAATAGACGTGAAGGAGATGGTGTCGTACCTAAATCCAAATGACGTTGTTTTTACTTTTTTTAAAACAAAATTCTATCTGTAATTCCACTTAAACAAAAATTACATGTAACATACCTAGATGTTAGATTAATGGTCATGTAATAATTAAGCGTAAGTAACTCGAACAAAAACTTTAAAATATTAGAAATCTAAGTCAAAAAAAAAAATTATCATAAATCAAAGAAAATATATATATATATCAGGCATAAAAATAAATTTAAGCCTTAAAAGAAAAATCTTATTTAACTTTTTATTTATTTTCATCTAGTTTCTTTCTTTCTTTTCCCGGTCACTCACTCCTCGTGCACCCGAATCGAGAGTATTCGAGTATGAATAATAATAATAATAATACGTGTATCATCCAATGAAACACCACCACGTAAGATCAAAACTTTGACCTCCTCGCTGTTTCTCTGCACCAGAGTGGTTGGCATTGCCACCTTGTTTGGTTCCACACTTCAATTACTTACCATTATTAAATTCTCTTCACCTCTGTCTGATAACTCTCTTCTTCTCATCAACAAAAACAAAACTTCAATTTCTCTATGATTATGATAATGATGGGTTCAAACCCAAAACCCCTTGTGCACCTTTCTCTTCTTCTCCTGGTCCTCTTTTCTTCCTCAACCGAATCCCTGAGATTTGAAATCCAATCCGGGCACACCAAATGCATCTCCGAGGATATCAAGAGCAATTCCATGACCGTTGGCAAGTACCAAATCGTTAGCCCCAACGAGGGTCAACCTCTGCCAGATGCCCACAGATTCACCGTCAGGGTACTGCAACAATAAAAATCGAAACTTGCTCATACCCAGTATCGAATGAGATCGTGTTCGGTATTTTTCGGTTAATGGGTAATTTTGTTTCTGATTTTTTCTTCTTTTTTTTTGGGTTAGGTGACTTCGTCTTATGGGAACAACTATCACTACGGGGATCGCGTTCAGACGGGGCAGTTTGCGTTTGCTGCAGTGGAGGCTGGAGATTACATGACTTGCTTCTGGGCTGTGGATCACAACCCTGTGGAAACGTTGACTGTGGATTTTGATTGGAAAACGGGTGTTGCGGCCAAGGATTGGTCAAATGTTGCTAAAAAAGGCCAAGTTGATGTGAGTACTGTGTAGAGTAGTTACTAGTCGCTACTACGTGTCACTTAACTTTTTTTTTTTGTTTTAAACCTCTGGTTCATCGGGGGAAAGGATTTCCCCGACTAATTCGAAGTTCGGTTAGGAGATAAATAAAGCCCCGCGAATAATTTATCGAACTCGGGTAGTATCCAAATAGTATCCAAATGATTAAATCTTAATTTCAATACATTAACTACTTGTGCCCAATCAGTTGAATCTATGTGTCACTTAACTAACTCTCTATATCATACACTCTACAGTTGATTTGATTGTTGAATATAGTGTTTACTTTGTGGTGCTGTGATGTGAGTAGAGTAGTTCACTACTATGTGTCACTTAACTAACTCTCGGTATGATATATCCCATATAGTTTATTTGGTTTGTTAAGTATAGTGTTGTTTGTTTCCTTGGTGTCTTTTTGTGTGTGTGGGGGGGGGGGGGGGGGGGAATTAGTGTATTGTGTTTTGCTAGATTTACTTGTGTTAGTTAGTTTTCTAAGGAGAGCTGATTTGGACTAAATTCAGTGTTACTATGTGGTATTTGTTCCTATGTTAAGATTATTTTAGGTTAGGATATCTTGCAAGGTACTTGATCTGGTTCTTGATGATTAGGAATTTGAAATTGTAGAAAGTTGCTACTGATGGGGCTGCACCTCCACCCATGATATTGCAGCTGCAATTGTAGTTGTGGACCACAATTTAAAACCTTGATAAGCACACTTGGTATTAGTGTGTGTGCCCTAGGGAAAAGTACAAAATAGTAGACAATAGCACACGTTTTGCTTCTCTAATTTAGTGATTGGAGGAAGTTGTTTAGAGAGATCTCATGGTAAATAATATCTTTGAAGATTTAGTCTTTAACTTGAGAGGAATGACGTTGTGTCATGTGATTCATGTAGTGGGTCCCACTTGTTAGGATAAGGTTCTTGTTCTTGTCGTTGATTGTGCCACTCATGTACTCACGAGGAAATTAAGGTTGACTCTTTTAGTCCATCCCCTATCTAATGCAGCATATACTGATGTGAGGTGAATGTGTCCTATGTGAGATTTACTGGCTGAAGCTCAATCTAATCTGATTGATCAACTAGTGTCTGGCGTCAGTTACCAGTTAGATGTACTGAGATTTGTATTAGGACTTGAGAGTAACCTTACTTATGAATTTCTAATCATGGTAAGCATACAGGGGCACTGTAGGTTTCTTATTTTGGCAAGCTTTTATGGAGACAACATAATCACCAATCATCCTTGCAAATTTGTAACTTATTTTCCCTACTTGTAACTTTTTGTTTGCTTTCCACTTATCTTAAATTGATAAGCGATAGTTAGCTCTTTTTGGTTGCTTATTTTTCTGTTGACAAAATTGGCTTTCTTGAATAATTGCTAAAATTCATTCTTTTTTTTTTTGGTATTATTTCTCTCTAGTACCAAGGGGGTCTAGCTTAGTTGGTTAAGTGAGTGTGTAAGTGTTGTAAACCTCCTGGTACTGTGTTCAATTCCTATGTATAAAAAAATTATTCCTCCCCAATATATTTTTTCTGGACTTTACAGTAATCCTGCTGATATCACTAAAATCATTGGCATATTCTTGACCCAAAAATAAAAACCTACTCAAAACCTCACCATCCCATGACTCCCACCATTTCTCATTTGAGGAATAAACGAACTCATGACTCATTTTGGTTTTTCAGTTACTTGGCTTAACTTGTAATCTTCGCTGACATAATGTTTGGCAAAAGAAAAAAAAAATTCTTACATCTATTTCATTCACCTGTACTAGGTAATGGAGCTAGAGCTAAAGAAGTTGCAGGATACTGTTTCTTCCATTCATGAGGAGATGTTTTATCTTCGTGAAAAGTAAGTGCGTTACAATTGCTGAAATTTTTTAATTTTTTTTTCTGAATACTTTAATTCTATACATTGGCATAGGAAATTATAATAAGCATTATTCTTATTTTTGTTGAAATACTTAAGAAATATATTTTGTAACTGAGTTGAATGGCATTGTGTACACCAATAACGGTTGTCACTAGTGGTAGCGGCTTGTATTTCTTAACCAAGTGATCCAGAGTTCTAATCTTGGTTAGCCCTTGGATATGAAATAAATTGTGTAAGAAGGAGAATATTCACCTTGTGTGGACTCAATGTCTCCGACGAAGATTTGTCATTGGTGGTTTTGATGGGAACAACTTCATATTAATACCATGATTACCAAAAGGAGAAAATGACATTGTGTAATCTTTGTAGCCGTCTGCAATTAGTAGGATAAGGCTTTACAGTTGATGTACTTAATTAAATACATTGACACGATATAATGTAACAATCACTATTCTTACGTTGGTTTTAATTTTGTATTTCCAGAGAAGAAGAAATGCAAGAACTTAACAGAACAACCAGCAGCAGAATGTTCTGGTTGAGTTTGCTTTCCCTCTTTGTCTGCTTATCAGTAGCAGGGATGCAAATATGGCACTTGAAGACCTTCTTCGAGAAAAAGAAACTCATTTGAAATTTTGTGATAGTGATTTTACATTTTTCTTCATCCGTGCGCTTGTAAAATATACCAGCATTAATTTATCCTGAGGATACACATAACGGTAGTCAGTATAATCTCAGAATACTTCCTTTGTTAAACGCAAATCAGAGTTATGGCAACGAGTTTCAGACGAAATGTTGACTTTCTTTAATTTAGGGCCTTTCTTCGTCTTCTTGTTTATGACGATTACCTTGTAGATGATTACGTAACAAAACTTATTATATTCATAACCATCTCGAATCAAATCAGAGGGTGAATGAATAGATTGTCCAAAGTTTGTAATTAACATTCCATTTCCTATGATAGGCACTTCAAAAATAAATTTGATAAATAAAAAAAAGACCATGAATGAATAAAATAAGTTAAACTCAAGTTCTATAATTTAAAGTTAAATTTTGAATTTAATTTGCTTAAATAGATGAGTTAAGGTTGGTTATGACGTCTTCTTTTGCAATTACTTTAATATACTTTTTAGCATATTAATTATGGTCTGAGTAAGAAAAAAAGAGCATATTAATTATGGTATAATTTTAATGGTGTATAGATTAGACTTTATTGAGAAAAAGTAAGGTTCAATCAATGGGTAATCTTTATAGTTTATACAGTACTTTAAGAGGGATTAATTTTTCACTGTAAGAGAATTAAGACTGGAGGTAAATTTAGTTAACTTTCCAATTATTTGTGCCTTAGTTATTGTAAGTTAAATAAGTTAGATTTAGGGATTTATAAATATAGTGATTTAAAAGAATAAATTAAATTTTGAGCTAAGGAGCAACCAGAAGATTTAGGGGTTAAAAAAATAAATTAAGTTTGAGCTAAATTACTATATTTTTTAAGATTTATATACTTCATTTAATATAGTGAAGTAAACCTAGGTCCCTAGTTTTAGTTCATATAGTATTTATTACTTTAATCTTCTCGTTTTATAAAATGTTATTATTTTAATCCTTAATATAATAATATCAACCAAAAATACAGTGAAAATGAATTAAAATTCAATTCAAATATTTTTTTAACGCCATCAATTTGTTAGCATACTTATAAAGAAAAAAGCTGATATCTACTGAGTAAATGGATCAATGAGTATGACGCATAACACAACAAGTGGACCATACTTTTGCTGTAGAGCTGTAGACACCAAGTGCGAGCGAGACTCTGAACTTAGGCCGTGTTTGGTTTAGGGAGGATAGACAGAAATTTGGTAGGTCTCATGTAGGATTCACATCTTTTACATTTTTGTATTTTAATTAAAATTTATTTTCTATTTCTATCATCTTTATTTTCATCTAGCATTAGCAATGTATGAATCCACTTAAAGAGATAAAATGAGTTGTTTATACAAAGAGCACCGGAGATCCTCTTATAGCTCCATGAAACTAAAGAGATCGTAAGCCACATCTGTCATTTTCTTTTCTTCCACTTCTGCAATTAGGCAGAAAGTGGGATTGAAGCTTGCACATTATGGTCCCCAGTGCACAATTTATTAAGTTTAACATTTATTCTCGTGAAACCAGCGAAAAGAAACTCCCATGAGAAACGCAATCCCAAAAAAGTTGTTAGCATCTATACCAGAGGAATTGGTAAGAGAAAATAGAAGAGTGAAAACTATAACTAGTATTAATTTTTAAATGAAAAAACAAGGAACATAAAAAACCGATAGCATGAAGTGACCTACTTCCTCAATTAGTTTGTACACTTGAAACGCTTTTTACACTTATGCAACAACTTGCATATGCTCGCTTGAATGAAACAAGAGCTTTAATGAGAAAAAAAACGTAGAAACCAAAGGCAGGGCAATCAACATCACCTTTTCTGCTCATTAATCCAAACAGTTGAAAACAAGTATTGACTTTGCAGGTTGGTTGGCTCAACCAATCCATATATCCGGCACCAAACCAGAGAATGGTAATGGTAAATAAATCATCTTAATTTCTGAACAAATTATTGCTATTAGACATTTATGAGGTAAACAAGTGCCAGTGATGCTCTGTAGGTAAATTCTCCTTGATCTTTTCAAGCCGTTTAAGGATCTCTATGAAGGATGGTCTCTGACTCATGTCATGAGCCCAACACTGCTCTGTTAACCTAATAAGAACATGAAAGGCCAAAGTCTATAAGATTTAATTATATGATCGAGGCATGCTTTAAACGAAATAAATGTTTACTTGCTATAACTTCTAATAGCCTAATTTACATAGCATTTCAGAACCTCTAAATAAATGATCACAAAAAGAGTTAAATCATATTTATGGCTATGCTAGTCACACTTGGGGTTTGTGAAATAGGAAGTACTAAGCTGCAACAATAATCATATAATTGGTCAATGTTCTTCCATGTATGGTGAACGCGGGAAAAATCATAACCATTATTAACCACCCCTTTAATTTTTTTATAGTCTATAATAATTAGTCAGACTTCAGAGATAAAGCATGCTGCCCACACAAAGTAAGATCATAGATGCCGAATAAGTGTAATAAAGGTAAAAGATGGGACAACAAACTAAGATGCCTTTCGTGATTTTAAAGGCAATATACAACAGTAAGCCTAGTAATGGCGTATCACATGGCTTAGATATCACAGAACATTTAAAAACACACTAGAGCATGTGCAGTTGAAAATCTCAAATCAAACCAAAACGAGTTTGAAACAAAGCAAAGAAGAAAGTAATCCCAAGTCAGATGTTGAACAAATGGGAGGTCATATTTTGAATGTCGAGGATATGATTAATTGTAGGAATGAATTGCTCTGACATGAGATATCTTCTCTAATGAAAGCATGTTGGAAAGTACTCATATAAGACCCATCTAAGTAGGTGCTTCCAATAGTACCATTTTTAAGATATCAACTTTCCTTTTCATAGCTCCTCCCAAAGTGAAATTAGACCACATTATCCACCTAATTTTAAGCCAGGACGCATGTGGCCTACATTTGAGACCTTTTTTTTAGAGTTGTAAAGGACCTAGTCGCTTAAAAGCTTCAACTATTTGGTGCAAGCCTAGAAATGATTTATATGTCGCAAAAATGGCTTGTTATGTGAAAGCCATTTTAGGCTTCAAGTGTGAACAATCATAGAAACCCACTTAGAAGAATGATAACAAGCTCTTGACCACTTGGTCAAAGAGAGCATGATACCATGTCAAGAACTAGCGTTCATAATAGAGTGCTGTGAAATTGGATAAAAGAAATGTATCAGACTTACTCTTGCA
This sequence comes from Glycine max, assembly GCF_000004515.6. Lineage (NCBI taxonomy): Eukaryota > Viridiplantae > Streptophyta > Magnoliopsida > Fabales > Fabaceae > Glycine > Glycine max. The sequence continues at coordinate 3,843,059 of NC_038256.2, read as the reverse complement.
ATTCAGGGGTATAACCCTTTGCCCGAAAATGAGGCCTGTGTCCCTCTGCAGCGTATTTTGCTCCTTCATAAGGTTCACGACTTGCAAAAGGTGGTTCACCTTCAAGCATCTGCACGAGATAAGGATATCATGCATTAAAATTAGCTTCAAATTGTATCACATAAAACTTTAGTATTTAAGCAAGCAGAATTACCTCATATAAAATCATTGCAAAGGAGTACACATCAACCTTCTTATCATATCTCCGATGTTTGAAAACTTCAGGAGCCATGTAGCGGTCTTTTTTTTTTAATCCCCGAGAAGAAGGAAATTAAATTAAGTTTTGCACAAGAATGGGAACTAACACTTAAAAAGAAACTCTGAGAATACTCACAGCTCCCAGTTTCACCAGTCATCTTGTATACATCATGAGAACTCTGGACCGTGATAAGCTTACTCAATCCAAAATCTCCAACTTTTAAATGGTCGGCACTAGAATTGACTAAAAGAACATTCCTGAAATTTCAGAAAATAAACTTCAACATATAATACAAAGGCTTCTTAATTCCAGCTGCATGTGTTTTACGACATAAAATTTTGTCGATCTAGTTTCTTCAATTTGTTCATAAGCAATACATCATAACATAATGTATGTAGCAGCCTAGCAGGCTATCCATAATAATATTTTCATATATAGGTTGCAAATAACCAACTTACCTTGGCTTTAAGTCTCGATGAATTATAACATTTGGTTCATTGTGAAGATAGGCCATTCCTCTACAAAAACAATATTCACAAAATGTATATTAGCATCGTGAATTCGTGATGAGATTAAGTGAAGCTGAATTTAAACAAATTCTTCTAGATTTCCTAATTCTATTATCTCAGATGATAAAATACAGAATGCTATGAATTTGGATTAGTGATACACTGGTCATAGTATTCTATAGGGATCAAGGAGGCTAGCCAAAGCCAAATACAACTGATACATTTGTGATTCATGTTGGTCCAATGACAAGAGCTTGGGCTATGAGAGGTAAAGGCACTATGGCAAACCTAGTTGCTAAAATTCGTACAACAGTCATGGTTAGGCCATGTTTTTTTTTTTAAAGTCGTTTAGGCCATGTTTTTTTTTTTAAAGTCGTTTAGGCTATGTTATAAAGTGAAGCAAGACATAATGAGGTGAAATTAATATGAGCCTTGCAAAGTCAACAAGGCCATGTTGGTCCAATGACAAGAGCTTGGGCTATGAGAGGTAAAGGGACTATGGCAAACCTAGTTGCTAAAATTCGTACAACAGTCATGGTAGCAATGGGACAGCATGGGTCTACTAGATTGAAGCTTTGAAAGACTAAACGGAGTAGTTTAGGCTATTTTTTTTTAAAAGTCGTTTAGGCTATGTTATAAAGTGATCAAGACATAAATAATGAGGTGAAATTAATATGAGCCTTGCAAAGTCAACAAGGCCATGTTAGTCCAATGACAAGAGCTTGGGCTATGAGAAGTAAAGGGACTATGGCAAACATAGTTGCTAAAATTCGTACAACAGTCATGGTAGCAATGGGACAGCATGGGTCTACTAGATTGAAGCTTTGAAAGACTAACGGAGTAGTTTAGGCCATGTTTTTTTTTTAAAAGTCGTTTAGGCTATGTTATAAAGTGAAGCAAGACATAAATAATGCGGTGAAATTAATATGAGCCTTGCAAAGTCAACAAGGCCTAATTTGGGCTGCTAGTAGTTTAGGAATACTTTTGTTAGTTAATTATGAATTTTGGACTTGTAATAGTTTAGGACTTATTTTAATTTGTTGGTTAAGGATTTTAGGTTAGCTTCCATGTTTTGAGCTTTAATTAAGACCAAAATTGTATTGGTTATGTTTTGCCTATATAAAGTAAGAAAAACATCGCCTTTAGGAGTTCAACATTACTTTGAATAAGAAATTTTGGATTCTCTTCTTAGGGGTTGTAAAATTCTACTAGAATGTTATTGAGAATCATGAGTAGAATCTTGTGGAAAGTTTCTCTCCTTAGAGTATGTGATTGCAAAAATTCTCACTGGGTCAACAAAGTTGATCAATTTTGGTTCGTCAGTGAATATTATTATGGGATTTAGGAATTAGACTCATACGTAGTCAGAATCAAATTTCAAGATTTTCTTGTGTCCACATATCTTTTATTCATCTTCTTTTCTGTATCAGTTTGGTATCTGAGGTTCCTGATTGTTAGCTAAATGTTATTTGTTTTGTGGCTTCATATTTTTAAAAAGAATAACAAAAACAATAAAGGAAAAAAACACTTCTGCATTTGATATTTATTCCTTCGAGTCATCAAATTATTTTCTTGTTTCTACATCCTTTTCTGTTAGTTGACAGTTTGCCATAGAATTGTATTGTACCTATCTCTTCTGTATCCTTATTAATTATTATGACATGGTCCTTATCAATTCTTCTTGTTTCTATTCGTAGATATCCTCATCAATTCTTCTTGTTTATGCATCATTATCTATTAGTTGTTAGTTTGTGACCATATAGTTCTCGAGCTCATCTCTTTCTTGTCCATCATTATCTATTATTTGCTCACACATGTGATAATCCAAATAATTTCCCTTATCTTTCTATAATTCTGAATTGTTTAACTTTTACTATAGCATTCTAAAAAGGAAATGAGAAAAAACGAAAATATAAATAAAAAATATTCTATTTTGATTTTTAGACCATAATAGTGTTTGGAGTGGTCCTTAGAGTGGTTTGATTGTTACTCCTTTCTAGTTTTCTTGTGCTCATAATTTTTTGTTTAGTGATCCTCTTGATTTCTCAGAAAACTTGCTACCAGGATCATACTCTTCTTGATCTTATTTAGTGAGATTTGAGCTCTCCTTTGAAGAAATTGAGTGGTGGAACTCAAATCTAGAGTGTGACATATTAGAGGGTAAGAGCCAAATCAGGTGAATAAATATGAGCGTGTGAGATCATTATTTGAGTGCATACACATGAAAATATTATTGTGTGACTTTCTTTTTTGTTCACTAACATTTTATGCAGAGATTTTATCATGACTTCTAAATCAAGATACATGAAAGAATAAGATGTTGCATTATCTTGAAAGCTATGCATCAACAATTAGAACACATGATACTGTGTTATAAGAAATAAAGGAAGGACTGCATAGGAAGAGTAAGCAAATTACAAACTTAAAATGAAATTTAGGACGGATAACGGTGGAAGTTGGCAAGTTAGCTGATATCCTGATTATAGAGAGGACTTTGAACAATAAGAGTGAATTTGAAGGTTTCTAGCCTAGAAGGGGTAGAAGAGAAACAAGGAGCTTCTGTGGCAGGAGCAAATGTCACAGTTCTTCAACAAACTGCCAGGTGTTATATAACAGATGTAAAGATAATAGGAGAGCACTTTTGGGCTAATTTGTTTTTTATGTGCTTAATTGTTCATAGGTAAGATAATTTTCTCCTATCCTCCTCTTATGTATTTCTCTTCTATTCTTAATAATTTCCTTTTAGAAGATAAAAATAAGAAAAGATAAATATGGTAAGACACCATACCTGACAATATCCATGGAAAAGCTGATAGCAGTTGCAGGACTAAGCGCGCCTTTTTCTTTGAGGTACTGATGAAGATCACCCTATATATGAATGAAACAGAAATTCAATTTAAAGCATAAGTTTGTTAAACCAAAAACTAGGTGTACATCTGAAGGAATTATGTTTTATTTGCATACCCCTCTTAGATACTCAGTAATTAGCATAAGGGGTTTCCTGTCAGTAACAGCTCCAAGAAACTGAACAATATTGGGGTGCCGAAGCTTCACCAACAAATTAACCTCATGCCTGAAGTCCTGACTGTATAAAAATTAACACACAAAATATGAGATATCATAAAAAAAAAACTGGGACAGAGAAAATATGATTTATATTGCTGCAACCCCCCTCCCCTTCCCATGGTTTTGATAATTCATCATACACAGACATAACTAACCATCCAAATATCCAATCTGTTAGAATAAATCATTTGGCCCTAAAGAGGTAGTAGGTTTAATCTGAGCAAAATGCATTTAGCAAAAACAGTTCAATTACTAGCCAATATCTCTCCATATAGCCCCGAGTAAAACTTGACAGATGACAGGTAAGAGAAAGTCATTAGACCTTAGTTTTAACAATTTCTCCAGTCACAATCACAAGCAATCAAAAGACATTCACATCACAGATAACAACTAACTAGCAGCAACCAAATTGAAGACAAAATACTAGAGACGAAAGAAAGAATCTCACATCACCAATCTATCTTCGGAAAGAGATGGAAGAATACGTTTAACAGCAACTGGTGTTCCACGCCAATGGGCTTTTAAAATCTCACCAAAAGACCCCTTCACGAAACATACAAGAAAATAATTTAAGTCATTGAAAAAAAAAAAGCTAAAGTCTTGTACTCTTGTTTGTTTATTATTTTTTTAAAAACAGTTTTGTATTTTCTAAAATTTGCTTGTCCCCTGAGCACCGATCGAGCACATTTGAAAGTGCTTGTCTCTTGACCACATTTCTATTTTCTAAAATCTTGTCCTCTGAACAATTAAAACAGAGCATTTGAACAAAACAGAAGAAGATGAAAAGAAAACATCTCTTTCAGTTGTTTCTGTTTTTTGGTTTTTAAAACACTTGTTTTGTAAAAAGAAAAAGAATTGAAGCTTAGAGTGTTTGGTTTGGTGGTGAGGGACCCAAAATCAAGGTGGCACCTTGAAAAAGCTGGAAGCAACTTAGTGTTGCTTTGCCTTCAATGTAGAAAATCATAACTGATTTTGGCAAAAGTGAAAGCATTAATAGATTGCTGATTAGTGTAAATTTGTTTTCAATATAAAAAAAAAGTGAGAGGGATCAAACAGGCCGCAAGTTGTTCTTTTCTTCCCACAATCAGCCATAAACAAAGCTGAAAACCGATGACTGTCCTTCGATGATGATTTCACAACAACAATTCAACTCACTATCAAACTTGCAACTCTAGGTACTAAAGCATACAATTAATCTAAGTTTAAGAAACACTTGCTGAAATGTAATAGTGGAACAAAGAGTTGACCAAAATAAACTCCACGGAAACAGAGAAAAAACGCAGAGGCGAAACCTACCTTCCCGATTCGCACCGAGTTGGAGAAGTCAAGCTCGGTCGGCTCGACTTCCCAATCACACTTGTTTGGCAACGGCGGCGCCACCGGCTTCGGCTCGAAATGGCTTCCATTTTGCCCCTGCCACCATCCATCATCACAGTTTAAATCTCAACAACTTCACTCATAATCCAAGGTTTTAAATATCGGTTGTGATTTCGTCGCGTGTGTTAATATCGAGGCAAATCGCGGATAAATGTGAACCGTTTTTTAAAATCTTGATCATCACTGAATACAAAAGTTAGACACAAAAAAAAAAAAAAGAAAGAAAAGAAACTCACAAAAGACAAGCCACCATGCGATTGCAAAAGCTCGATCACATTACTCTTCTTAGCTCCCTCCGCATCCGCCAGAGGCTGTCCAAAATTTCCAAAACCTAAATTTCATTCACTCATTTCTTCTTCACAACGAATCATACTATCATACAGTAACAAAAATAATTATAATAAATTAATAATAATAATAATAATTAGGAATGTTATTAGTATGTATGATGATTACGGTGTTTTTCCAGCGATCTTGCGCGTTGACGTCGGCGCCGAACTCGATGAGACAGGTGGCGACGTCGATCCAGCCGTGGAGCGACGCCACGTGGAGCGGCGTGCGGTTGTCGTAGTCTCTGGCCTTGACGAGCGAGGGATCCTCCTGGAGGAGCTTCCGCACAGCTGCGGCGTCGTTTTGGTGCGCGTGCCAGAGTATCAGCGACGTGCGACTCACTCTCTGCTTCTCCTTCTCCTTCTCACTGCTGTGGCTGCTGCTACTACCCGAACTCATCGCTTTTCTTCTTCGAACTTGAACCCGAATCGAAGAACGGTTCGGTTTATTCAAGCGTCGGTTACTTCTTCTTCTTCTTCCGCGTTCTATTATAATTTGGTTTTGGTTGGTGTTGGTCCTTTACCTCAACGATATCTTTAATGTCAACTCAGAAACTACTTTTTTTCTTCTCGTAATTCGTAAATTTCGTCGGGGGGGAATAAAGCGCGTGGGGTATATTATGTGTATATGCTTTGCTTACGCTGTCACAGGGTCACCTTGTCAGTTACCGTTTAACTTTAACTGCTTCAACTGTATCTTAAAAAAAAAAAAGCTTTAACCTCTTCAACTGAAACCGGGGATTTACTTGAATGGATAATTTTACTGTTTCACCTTGTCTCATCGTAGTTATGAATCAACGATAATATGCATTTTAATATAATATACGTCACATTAATTATATAAATTACGTAATCCTTACTCATCGAACTTATCACTTGTTTATGAAGTCTCTCTGGACCGTGACGAATGACGACGAAGTTAAAAGATTTGGATTGGAGAGATTTTGGCCTTATCGTTAACTTACTTCTTTAAAACATGCTGTTAGATTTCTATGTGAATTATGGCAAATGGATTTCAGATGCTTTGAATGATGCAGTAGGCAAGTAAACATTTTTTACGCTAGATGTTGCTATTAGATTGTGGTGCTGTTATTGAGGCTTGTAAATGATTTAGTTTTGTTAAGGTGCTTTTACATCAAGATCTGTCTTTTTTTTAATTAATTCTGGTACTTTTTAACCGTTAAAAATTATAATTTAAATTTTAAAATAAATATTAGCGGTTTTTAAAATCACCACAATTTTTTTTTAAAATTTCAGCAGTCATGCATGTTATTGCTTAAGAAATATGACATGAATTATTTCAAGAAGATAAAAGTAAACTAACTTTGCTTCGTGAATGAATTTTTTATCATTTTTTAATCAATATTTTCAATCTTTTACATGCCAAGTACCCAATTATTACTTCTTACACTAAAAAGCCTCCCTGGACATTGCATTCATTCAAAGCAGCCGTTTGCTCATTCAATGTATGCTATCATTAATTCAAGACTTCCTTGAGACAAACCGTAAATATATACTTTTGTGACATATTGAAGGATAGACATAAAAAGTAATTATTTTTTATTCATAAAAATTAAAATATGATATTATAAAATTTACAACATTCAAATACTCTGTTCAATTAAGACTCTCTTAATCACAAAAGCAATTATAAATTCCAAGAAGTCAAACCATCCGTTTTGAGCTTTGACTTTTGTAAGTTGCAATAGCAATTAGCAACATCTAACTTTGGAAATGCAAGAACTTGGATTTATCTTTAGTAAAAAAAAAAAATAGATGTTTCACCTGTTTGACCAGAATGCAAACACCGCGAGAATCTTGGTTTTATCATAACTGGCATCTTGCATCGTGTTGCAGTTGACTATTCCTAGGGAGGAAAAATAGTTTCAGAGGAGGATTGGGGAATGGAGTGCATAAAGTATATTAAGGTAGCAGTCAACCAAATTACAAGTTGCTTAGTTACCAATTGTTGTTTTCCCTTGCACAATTTGCTTCTTTTTATTAATGTTATAAAATGGAAACATATATAGATTACATATCATATAAGAGAAAAATATCTTATATGAAAATAAAATAATTAAATTTAGATCATATAAAAAATATAAATAATTAAAATTTAATATCATGTGAATTTTTTTTAAAAATCATGTGATTTGTTTACATTAAATTTTAATATTTCATATATGATTATATGATTAATCATCTTATTTTCATGCATGGATATACCAATTATTGCTCTCGGGTCTAATTATCAAGTACATGCTTATGGGGAAAAAAACTATAGTCATACATGAAAATAATGCCCACGTCTTATTTCCCTAGCTTGTAAATATCCTTTGCTACTCTAGTGGGATATTTTCGCTAGCGAATGGTGCGATGGGTTTACACGAAAATAATGGAGTTTTCATTTACCAGCTCTATTTTCTGACGCATTTTCATAGAGGATATATTAAAGTAGGAGTTAACTAATGAAATATAAGATTGATTAATAGGTTAAAGAAAGAAAAAAAAATCATAAATTTGATTCCTCCAACTATAAAAAAATTAACAATTAAAATTTATCGATATAAAAAAAGTAGAAGTTGCATCAAATAAAATAATACAATAATATAATTTCTTCCGTGGCTAATCTTTATTTAGTAATTAATAATGCCCACATTTCTATGATTCAAATTCCTATAGTTAGGGCGTTCTTTTCTTAGGTGAGACACGGCTATCAGTCTATCACCTTTATTATAGAAAAAATATGGACCGCAGACTCAGCTTCAAATTCTTAATGAAAGCGAAATTTATAATTTTCGAAATGTAATCAACCAAGTAAATCAAACCAAATAGTTCAAAGATAACGATCTATTTAATCAAAAAAATCATATTAGATTTTTTATTTGTGCAAAATTCTACTGTGTGTTTGGATAAGGCATTCAAAGAAAGTTACGTAATTTGTAAGAGTATTTAAATTATTTTATAATTCTTTTCTTATGTAACAAAAAAAATTGCTATAGAATGCTCGCTCCATCTGGATTTTTCTAGTACATTCCATCTGGATATTTGACGGAGGAGCTTACAAAAATCGTATTGAACACGAGAGTTTAAAGAGTTTAATTTTAATAGTGTAAAATTTCTTATATATATTGTTATAATTAATTAACAGTTACCATACATATAACTTTTAAATAATTATTATAAAATTAAAAATTTTATTATATACAGTAATTTGTGATTCGAGTAATTTATTATATACAGTAATTTTATTAAAACATTCTAATTAAAGTGAATGTATATTTATATTTATTAATAAACTTTTTTGTTATAAATTTGGATTGTAGCAGCTTCCTTGATAGATAAGGAATTTGTTACTTCATACTAGTATATTTATTTTATTTTTTCATTTTTTATTTAAAAATATCAATTAATTATAGTAGATTTTTTATTTAAAAATTATATATCCAAAAAAATGCGTAAAACAAATAATTTATTAAATGATTAACGATACCTTAGGTCTTGGGGTACAAATATAGGTTGGTAATTAAATCAAGGAGGCTGCTGTATATGGATCCTTTTTAACCTTTTTATGAATAAATTCAATATATAAACTCTTACAAGTTTTAAGTTTTTTTTATTGGAGTCATTAGTTTGGGGTGGTTGTGAGTTTTTGGGTTTAGGGTTTTAAATGTAATTTTTAAAAGAAAACGTGTTTAGTAAAAATGGAGCTAAAATAATTTTTAAATCATTTTTAAAATATTTTTACACTTATTTTCAAAATCAAGAAAAAAGTTTTGTGAATTTAATTTTTAATTTAAAAAACATACATTTCTCACATTTGATATTTGATAATGATATTTGTTGTTGTCATCCGCTACTACCACTATCACAATTGTCATCACTACCAATACCACCTTGGTCATTATCACCATCACATCATTACCCATCATCATGATTATTATCATTGCCATAGCTAGTTACCACCTCCACGACCACTAGTACTGTCATCGCCATCACCATCAACATCAATATTGTCACTTCCATTGTCATCGCTATTGTCATCGTCATTGTAACACCTTGAAATCCTTTCTTTTGAAATATTTTTTTAAAATCATATAAATAATAAATATTGTGGAATACGCGTCATTAAATCTAGTTTCTATTTCTAATTTTTCAGTTGATAAAATATCTCAATATTTTTTTTCTGAGAAAAGAAGAAACACGTATTCATATAATGTTGTGCTTGATTAAAACATGTACTTATAATTAAAATGCTCGTGAATAAAGGGTATTGTCAAAACATGTTTTCTATTTAAAAACTATTTCAAAAGTTGTTGTCATTTTTCTTCTACCTTTACACAATGCTATAAAAAAATAACTTATAAAGAATTAACTTGCACAAAACTAAATACTAATAAATTAAAAGAAATACGTACATACATAATGACCCTCTGTGGTCCTTAAGATATAAACATATATGTATCGAAGTCATTACAGGTGTTAACAAGAAAATAAAATATCCACCACCCCTCAAAACTATTACACAACATCCCCAAAATATTTAATACAACAAAATATCATGACACGGAGTATAGAAATCTTCTCACCCAAAATATACATTAAAAAGGGAAAACAATCCTACACTTACAGTAGTCATTACCCAAGACCTACAAGTGACATGTAGCATGTGCCTCTAAAGTGATCAGTGGTATCCGGGGCTCATCTAACAACAAAAAGTGGCGCCGGATGTAACCAAAGTGTGTGTGGAAGTGCACTTCTTCCTCCACCGTGTAGCTGTAGCGATAGCTATTGATCCAAGTGAATATCCTTCGTGAATGCTCCATGACCTCCCCCTGAAATTGGAGGTTGCAAGGGTGAGTCCTACGCTCCTCGAACACCACAAACAATAGGCAATAGTAAAACAAAATTAAAACATACAATATATGTAATCATTGCATGTGGTTATCTAAACAAACAATACTCTCATATCCCAAGCATGTAACTATCACACTTCTTTCACTATATGGCCCAATCACTGCCACCAATCCTTCCGGGTCTTGATGATATTACAAAATCATGTGGATGACAGTAGGGAGTGATTGCTACATATGGATATATCGTACATCGACCCCTCATCTCTTAACTCAAAAAACATAGTCTCGGAGCCCATCAAGAGTAGCAAAGTGAGACCTGTGGGTTACATGCACTAAATGAGTGCACCAAATGTTGGGTAGTCATCGCTCGCTAATTCCCCTAGGTTTTTCAAATCTCTCTACCCACTATACCCTGTGTATCTCTCTGTCCATCATCCACTTTCTCAATGCAACCTCACTTTCTCACAAAAGGAAATAGAACCACTAGTTCTTTTACTCTCTATCCAGTTCTCTTGAATCTTGCTACCATATCGCGTGCGCAGTCCTCATACCATGTACATCAACAAACACGTACAAACAAACAAACAAGAAAGAGAGGCGAGGCTCAAACCTACATACTACTCTCAGGGAACCAATTGTGATCCCTTAAGTGGTAGAAACCACTTGTCACACTAACAAAAGCATAAGAATTGTAATTATAACTATCTAACCAATCATAACAAACAATTTGTCGTGGGTCGAACACCCTCGGACCAAACCACAACACATACGAATAAAAATGACAATATATATATATATATATATATATATATATATATATATATATATATATATATATTCATATGCCACATATATAATTATCAAAGTTCACACTCTACCGATCTTATCATTCAATAATCATAATAGAATACATGCATGCATTTCAATAATTTTATCAGCAAAGAATTATCACAATTTTAGAACATACATCAGTTATTAGATCTTGCATTTATCTTAGCAATATACTAGTGAATAAACCAATAACTCTAAAAAATAAACAATTCTAAGATAATTTATACGGAGACATGGATTCCAAAGTTAAGCTATTTACTGTCTAAAATCACTTTGTTGCTTAGTTTTTCACAATTTTGCTCCTAACTTATTTTTAGCGCTCTTGGTGCTCTAGGAGTCGGATTTTTGCAAATCTTCTATGTTATCCTATATTTTAAAACCTAACAAACTCATTTTTGAGGTCAAAACTTTAATAAAAAAATTCATACTTCTCTAACTCTCGGTCCAAATTTTTGACAAATTTTTCATTTTACTAAAGGTTCTTAAACTTGTTTTATTTGTAACTTTTGCTAGGAAACTCCGATTTGGGTGAAATTTTAGGCTAGCTCTATGTTTTAACATGCAAAAAACTCATTTTTGGCATAAAAAATCAAGGAAAAAAACTCAGCACACAGATTCAGGACATGACAATAAGCTCAAAAATTACAAAGCAATAACATGTTCAAGGAAGTTCAACAACAAGCATATGGTTCAAGAGTTGGAGAGACCCCGCTTACCTCTTATAGTCTCCATGAAATTTAGAAGGAAGAATGAAGGAGTTTAGATTCAAGTTTCCAACCTTCAAGAGTGCAAAATCAGGTTTTGAAACTACAAGTGAGAATAAAGCAGGAAAATGAAGTGAAAATCAAGCTTAAAGTTGAAAATGGAGGTCACTTACCTAAGCTCGACGGAAGAAGGGCTCAAGAAAACTTGGATTTCCTTTGTTAGTCAAAGTTGTAATTTTTCAAGGTGTTACAACTCTAACTTATTTTAATTATTTTACATAATATAATTAGACACTTTAATTAGTTACCAACTGATTAAACTAAAATTCTATTTTTAAACTAGTGATATAGTCATTTATGAAAATGCCCTCCACTTTAAATTCTTATGACTCAATTACCCATTTTCTAATTCTATGAAATCTAAATCACCATTAATCAACCTTAATTATCTCCATCTAATTTCTAACTTTACTTACATTAATTACTAATTTTCTTTCAAGCTTCTAATTTCTATTTCTAGACCAAAATCCAATTATTAACATCTAGGTCATTAGTGAGTTGACCATTATTTGACAAGAAAATTTTCTCTGAATTATGCTTATTCTTTCTAGACTTTAGCTTAAAAACTTAAGAGTTTAACTATGCCTAGGTATCCTATGGTAACATCTCATTCTTTCACAATTTCAATAGTCTAAAAAACACTACTCAATCGCATAACAAAGCAAAAACATTGTCTACCACACAACATGGAAAATTGGGATGTTACAACCACTACCACCAATACCACCCTAGTCATTGCAACCACCACACCATCACCATTGGTGTCATTGCCATAGCCGATTGCCACCACCACAACCATCAGCATTGCTACCACCACTGTTATCGCCACTGACATCACCATCACCACTAACATTGCTACCGCCACCACCATTAGTGTCACCGCCACCACAACCACCACCAATATCCTCGCAACCATCACCATTGCCACCACTTGGTGCCACCACCATCACTATTACCATCGTCGCCATCAACATCACCATCACCATCGACATTGCTACCACCACCACTACCATCAATCTCACGATCATCATCATTGTTAGCACCACTACCAACAATATCACCTTTGTCACCACCACCACAATCACCACTAGCATCACAACAACAACCACCACCAATGTCGTAACTACCACCACCACCACACTGCCACCTCTTACTACCACTACCGCCACCAACATCATTGACATTAATATCACCTCTGTCATTGCCACCACCACCAACATTATCATCACCTTTGGTTGTCACCACCAACACCGCTATCACCACCACATTATCATCGCCACCAACATTATTGACATTAATACCAACTTTATCATCGTCGCCACCACCAACATCGTCATCACCTTTGGTTGTCACCACCAACACCGCTATCACAACCACATTATCATTGCCACCACCATCTACATCATCACCACTGTCACTGTCATCGTGACCACCACTAATATTTCTATCATTGTTGTTGCTGCTAATATCATCATTATTATCATTGTCATCACCACCACACAAACATTTTGAAACTAGTTTTAATATGATATGAAACTTTCAAAATAAATTTATTTGAAACTAATCATATTTTAAAAATTGATTTGTTTATTTTTTAAACTAAAACTAAAACTATTTGTTATTTTTAAAAATTTTGAAACTCAAAAATAAAAACTACCCCAAATAGGCCATAAATTTCTTACAATCCTGAAATTTTTTTTATGTGTTTGGATTAACATTGTTTATATATATAAAGCATTAACATTGTATTTAATTAATACAAGTTATAATCATTGTCATATTCAATTCCAATAAAATAATCATTTAATACAAATTAAAACAAGTTTAATTAATATACTTTGTGTTATAGTTTCAAATAGGATTTTAATATTTTCAAATTTTGATAAACTAATTTTTTTAGTGTATGTAATAGTAGAAACAATAGTAAATATTATTTTATAAGTTGTGCATGCATGAACAATACATTAGCAAAACAATTAGATGTTTCCAAATAACTTAATATCATAAAGTTTGATTTTCATTTATTGGTGAAGTTTGAATCATAACCATTGTAATTTTTTGTTCAAGAAATTTTATTACATAATTACATTAACGCTAATAGCAAAAGAAAGATGTCATCTTCAGAATATGGAGATGACTTGGAATGCCTCTAACTCAATGCATCAAAATGTTGTTGTTAATTCCAACTCGTAGCAATGGAGGGTGGACATGGAATCTTTCTGGGGAACAAATGATCATTCTTGTGCATAATATTAGAGAATGTAAAAGTTAATTGAGTATTTTGTTATGTTAGTGTTAATTGCTATCCATGAGTTTTAACTACATTAAAAATAAGTGAAAAAGTAGAAATGTGCCTCTAATTTATGGATTCTTTTGTGAGAATTGTTAATATTTTGTTCTTGTATGAATTTATAAAGTAGAAACTCCATTTTTGTTGACTAATGTTGAATTTAACTTGGTTTTTTAGGCTAAAGAAGAGAAGGTGTTGAAATGCTGTTGAAGGACTCGCTCAGTGAACCAGATTGGCTAAGCGTGGCTCATTCGCTTAGCGAGGCAGCTAGCTCGTTGAGCAAATACAAAACCCTGGAGAATGTTGAGCTAGAGACCAGCGCGCTTAGCACGCAACTAGCCCGCCTAGTGAGGACGTTGTCTTTTCTCGCGCTTAGTGTAGAAGCAAAGCTTCATGATGAATCAAGATTGATTCAAAGATGTTTTGATGATAACAAAGATGGTGACAAAGGTGATGACAAAAAGCTCAAAGGTCAATCAAAGAATGAGTTCAAGATGTTCAAGATAGAATCAAGGACACTTCAAGATTCAAGAGGAAAGTTGAAGAACACTTCAAGATTCAAGAGGAAAGTTGATTTCAAGAATCAAGAATCAAGATTCAAGGATCAAGCTTCCAAGAATCAAGATCAAAATTCAAGACTCAAGATTCAAGAATCAAGAGAAGACTTAATCAAGATAAGTATGAAAAGGTTTTTTCAAAAACTGAGTAGCACATGGATTTTTCTCAAAACATGTTTACCAAAGAGTTTTTACTCTCTGGTAATCGATTACCAGATTGATGTAATTGATTACCAGTAGCAAAATGGATTTGAAAAAGTTTTCAAATGAATTTACAACGTTCCAATTGATTTCAAAAAGCTATAATCGATTACAATGTTTTGGTAATCGATTACCAGTGCCTTTGAACGTTAAAATTCAAATTCAAATGTGAAGAGTCACATCCTTTCACATAAAAGCTTTGTGTAATCGATTACCAGTGATTGTTTCTGAATAAATCAAAAGATGTAACTCTTCAAATGGTTTTTTACTTTTTCAAATTGGTTTTAAGTTTTTCTAAAAGTCATAACTCTTCTAAATGGTTCTCTTGACCAGACATGAAGAGTCTATAAAAGCAAGGCTTTGTTTTGCATTTTCAATCAATCTTTATATCAATCCAATCAATCTTATACAATCCTTTACAAGCCTTGAATCTCTTTGAACTTCTTCTTCTTCTTTGTGCCAAAAGCTTTCCAAAGTTTTATGGTTTTCTAAACCTTGAAAACTTGTGCTATTCATTCTTTTTCATCTCTTCTCCCTTTGCCAAAAAGAATTTGCCAAGGCCTAACCGCCTGAAATCTTTTTGTGTCTCTCTTCTCCCTTTTCCAAAAGAACAAAGGACTAACCACCTGAATTCTTTTGTGTCTCCCTTCTCCCTTGTCAAAGAATTCAAAACGACACAGTCTGAGAATTTTTTTCATTCTTCCCTTTCCCTTATACAAAAGTTTTCAAAGGACTAACCGCCTGATAATTCTTTTGTATCCCCATTCACAAAGTATCAAAGGTTTAACCGCTTGAGATCTTTGTCTTAATACATTGGAGGGTACATCCTTTGTGGTACAAGCAGAGGGTACATCTACTTGGGTTGTTGACTGAGAACAAGAGAGGGTACATCTCTTGTGGATCAGTTCTAGTGGAGGGTACATCCACTAGGTTCAAAGAGAACAAGGGAGGGTACATCCCTTGTGGATCTTTGCTTGTAAAAGGATTTTTACAAGGTTGAAAGAAATCTCAAGGACCGCAGGTCGCTTGGGGACTAGATGTAGGCACGGGTTGTTGCCGAACCAGTATAAAAAGTCTTGTGTGTTTGTCTCATTCTTCCCTACTCTTTTACTTTCTGCTGTGCATTTTAATTTCCGCTTTTACTTTTGGTTAAGTTTCTCTTCTACTCCTTATTCTCTTAACAACATAGTAAAAGCCTTAGAAGAGTAAATTTTTAATTAGTAAAGGTTTAGGAATAATTAATTCAACCCCCCATTTTTAATTATTCTGAGGCCACTTGATCCAACACTTAGTGCGTTCAGGCTCGCTTAGCACATATCCACTTACTCTCGCTCAGCGAGACATGCTCGCTGAGCGCGCCTTCGTATGCTGAGAAGCCCAAGAGCCTTTAAAACATTGAGTTAGAGGGAAATGAAAAGACACTACCTGAAATAGAAGGAAGAAGGCACCTAGGCTGGAAAGAAGACATTTTCTTTATCCCTTTACTATTTTCTTTCATTTAAATACCATTTCCTCTTTGTATTAAATCCTCCTTGTTAATGGAGGGTTTGAAACTTCATTGTTGGGGAGTTATTCTACTGAGCACTCTTAATGTAAACTTCTAACTATCTGTTTAATGTTATTTCTAGTGTTCTATACTTCTATCTATGTTTATTTTACATACTTATGGCTTGATCATCCATTTGTATGTTTAGTTAGGTTTTGAGTGTTGGAAAATTCTTAGAATCCTTAGAACTTGGTAGAGCAGTTAGAGGTCTGTTTATCTAGGAATAGAATGCAGTAATCTAGTATATTTTGTACCCTGTGCGTATTGCAACTCCCTTAGAACGAGTTTGTTAAGGAATCAAGAACAAAAACTAAGAGAGTTAGGCTCGTTCATGTAAGGAATCATGGTCTAAGTAAATCGATGGTGCAAGAAAGCTAGAGTAATGTTAAATAGAGAAAAACCTTTTAGTACGACAAGAGAAAGTTCAAACCATTGATGAACCTTTATTCCATTTTATATCTTTGTGCTCATTTCGTAATTTGTTTAAGTAGCATAATTAATTACATAAAATCAAACCATTGATGAACCTTTATTTTCATTACCAAAGCAAAAAATGTTTACACACTTAATATACAACATCTAAGTAAAACAAATTTCTTGTGGATACGATACTCGGACTTACCATTTTAAATACTACTTGTGCAAATTGGTACACTTGCAATAGTTTAACAAGTTTTTGGCACCGTTGCCGGCGAATTTCTTTCTACTTAGATTGTGTAATACAGTTTGGAAACATTTATCCTTTATTCATTGTAAATATTTTCAATTCAATTTAATCTCTTGTCTTGGTTAACTGCTCTGTAGTAGCTTGCTTCTTGTATGCAAGGTAAAACTCCAGCAGGGGACTTAGCTTCACTGGATTTGGAGATCAAAGCTACTTGCAAGAGGAACAACGCAAAAAAGAAGAGAAGAGAGCTACAAGAGAGGACAGCTAACCCCAATGGCGAGAGAATTTTGTCGTCTGAATCTTCTTCATTTCCAGCTGATTTGAGAGGAACCAAAGTTGGTGCATCCGAAGGTAGCACCATGGCAGACGATCAACCGTAGGGGTAACTCTTGAAGATTATTCCACTCCACCGTGCCACAATTTTTCACCAGTATAGCGCGGTCAGAAGTCCAAGCTACAAATATCTCATATCCACATTCCTTGATTCAGCTAATTCAACGAATCTTTTCCATGGCTTGCCAAATGAAGATCCTTATGCTCACCTAGCAACATATATTGAGATTTGTAACACTGTGAAGATAGCAGGAGTTCCTGAAGATGCTATCAGACTAAATTTATTCTCATTCTCTTTAGCGGGTGAAGCTAAGAGATGGCTGCAATCTTTCAAAGGAAATAGTTTGAAGACATGGGAAGAAGTGGTGGAGAAATTTCTAAAGAAATATTTCCCTAAATCCAAGACAGTCGAAGGAAAAGCAGTAATTTCTTCATTCCATCAATTCCCCAACGAGTCTTTGAGTGAAGCTTTGGAGCATTTATGTGGTTTGCTCCGGAAGACTCCAACTCATGGATTCACTGAGCCAATTCAACTGAATATATTCATTGACGATTTGAGGCAACAATCTAAACAATTATTGGATGCTTCAATCAGAGGGAAGATAAAGTTGAAGACTCTAGAAGAAGCAATGGAGCTGATTGAGAACATGACAGCCAGTGACCATGCTATATTGTGTGACAAAACACATATCCCCACAAAAGAAAGTCCGTTGGAGCTTTCATCACAAGATGCACTATTGGCTCAGAATAAGCTGTTAGCTAAACATCTTGAGTCACTCACAAAAACCTTAAGCAAATTGCCAACACAGTTGTAAGCAGCTTAACCGACTCACTCAGCAGTTATGCAAGTTGGGGGTTGTAATATCTGTGGAGGGGCTCACGAATCTTGTTGCTGTATAGCCCAAGATGATTGTTAGTCGTCTTATACGACTAAATTTTGTATAGAAAACTTTTGCAAAATACGTATAGTTTTCCCCAATTTATAGTTCTTTTGTAGGAATTGTAAATAAACTTTGCTGTATTTTGATCTTTGTCATTAGGGTCTTCTTTATTGGAATTAATGTTAAAATCTATACAATTTCAGGTAAAAAGGAGCTAATTTCTTGAAGTACCAAAGTGACTATCGCGCTAAGCGAACTTAGTGGGCTTAGCGCGTATCCATTGCTAAGGGCGGCTTCAGCGTGCTTAGCGTGAAGAAGGAATCTGGAAGAGCACCTGAATCGAAGCAACGTGCTAAGCGCGAGATGTTCTTCTCTTGCCAGGCTCAGTGCACGACTGGCACCAAGCCCAAATCCACTTACTCGCGCTAAGCACAACGGTGGTGCTAAGCATGACATCGCGATTTTGGAGCCTATTTAAAGCCTGATGTGTTAGAATTAGGGGACACATTATTTTTTACCAGAGCTGCATACTTTTGCACGAAATTCGAGAACAATGCTCTGGAGGCAACAACTAAGCAAGGAAGCTAGGGTTCATCACTTTGAGAGATTGGAGAGTGTTTGAGTGATTGTGAGGTGCCAAGAAAAGGAGGAGGGATCCCCCTTCCTGTGTAAGCAACAATTGCTCTGTACTTTTTGCATCACTTGTATTAGGGTTCCTTGTATGGCTGGCTAAAAGCCCTAGTTGGGGATTTCTAATGAACAGTTGATGTAATTACTTTTCATATCTAATTAATTGTGTTTTGTGTGTTCAATGCTTCTTTAAATGCTTAAATACTTCATGCTCTTGGTCTAATCACCCACTTGTGTGTACTGTTAGGTGACTTTAGCATTGGGAAATGTACTGTTGCCTTAGAACTTGATAGAAGCAGGGCTAAATAACTGCATTACCAGGGATGGATTACGGGGTTTTAGTTTTCTTATTATGCTGTGATGATAATGCTGTTTAAGTTAAGCCTAGTCCAACAAGAGGGATCTAAGGATGAAGCTTGGGTTAAATTAGTCTAAACTTACGAGGGATCGAGGTTTAGTACTTTAGGCTTCAGCATAGAACATAAGAACATAATTAATTAGAGAAATATCTTCATATGCATCAACTCGTTTGTTAGAAAGACCCAACACTTTTTACCTATTGCTGTAAACTTTTAATTACTTGCATTTACTGCTTCTTAACATAAAATATAGTTTACTTTTGTTTATATTCTCAATTATCAATGTTGTTCACACAATGCCCTATTTTTGAATAAAACTCTGTCTAATAAGCAAGTTCCCTGAGTTCGATACTTGGCTTATTCCGTTTTAATTTTAAATACTTGGCGACCCGGTGCACTTGCCGGTATATCACTTACCCTTTGATATAAGTGTTTGTAAATTTAAGAAAAAGGAAATGTGTGGGGAAGCGAACAATGATGCAGCTAAAGAATTTAATTATATGGCCAACCATAACAGACAAGGATTTCACACAGGTGGTTTTTCAGGATACCAGCAGGGAGGAAACTTTAATAATAATCAAGGAGAAGGCTGGAGGTCACATTCAGGAAATCAATTCAACAAGGAACAAGGAGGGTTTTCTAATCGACCTCCTAACCAAGGGCCAAACCTATATGATCAAACCACTAAGTTGGAGGACACCTTGACTTAGTTTATGCAGGTCTCAATGTCCAATCATAAGAGTACTGAGTCAGCAATTAAGAACCTGGAAATCCAAGTGGGGCAGCTAGCCAAGCAAATAGCAAAAAATTCTTTAGGAAGTTTTGGAGCAAATACTGAAAAAAATCCCAATGAGGAATGCAAAGTTGTAGTCACTAGAAGCCAAAGGAGAGTGATAGTGGGTGATGAGAGTCAAAGCAATGAAGGAGAGTTAGGAGCAGAGGAAGAGAAATAGAAAGAGGAAGAACAAACGAGAGAAAAAGAAATAAGTGAGAACGAGGAAGCAGAAAATGAGAAAAAGAATAAAAAGAGAGAAAGTGAGGGAACAGAGAGAAAAAAGAGTGGAGATAGAAAGACTAAAAGTGAGTTGGTGAGAGAAAGAAAGAAAGAGGCTATCCCCAACTCGGGAAAGGAAGCACCATACCCTTTGGTGCCGTCTAAAAAATACAAGGAGTGATACTTTTCTCGCTTCCTTGATATTTTCAAGAAGTTGGAAATTACTATTCCCTTCGGGGAAGCCTTGCAAAAGATGCCACTTTACACTAAGTTTTTGAAGGATTTGTTCACCAAGAAGGGTAAATACATCAATAATGAAAACATCGTGGTAGAAGGTAATTGTAGCGTAGTTATTCAAAGAATCCTTCCACCAAAGTACAAAGATCCAGGGAGTGTGACTATCTCGTGCTCAATAGGTGTTGTATCAGTAGGAAAAGCACTAATCAATTTTGGGGGCTAGCATCAATCTGATGCCCCTGTCTATGTGCAGAAGCATTGGGAACTTAGAGATTGCACCAACCAGAATGACATTGCAGCTTTCTGATCGTTTAATTACAAGACCCTACGGTGTGGTGGAGGGTGTGTTGGTCAAGGTTCGTTAATTCACATTCCCTGTGGATTTTGTGATCATGGGTATAGAGGAAGATGCTGAAATTTCGTTGATCTTAGGCCGTCCTTTCATGTTGATGACTAAGTGTGTGGTGGATATGGGAAATGGTAACCTAGAAATGAGTGCCAATGATCAAAAGGTTACCTTTAATCTATTTGACACAATTAAGCATCCAAATGACCACAAGGCCTGTTTTAAGATGGAGGCAGTTGAGCATGAGGTGGCCATGGTAGTTCAAGGTATGGCATCTCAATCCCTATTAGAGAAAGCTCTGAATAATGTTGTGGAGTGCCTTACAAAGGAAGAAGAAAAAGAGTTGAAGAAGTGTCTAGAAGTGTTGGATGGGTTGAAAGGAAGCCCTTCGGAAAAATTTTTGTTTGAAGAATTGAAGAAAGACCCTCCTACAGAGAAAGCTAAGGTGGACCTGAAGATCTTGCCGGAGCATTTGAAGTATGTATTCTTAGAAAATAATGAGGCAAGACCAGTAGTGATTAGCAACTCTCTAACTCATGAGGAGGAATCTCGGCTGGTGAAAGTCTTGAAAAAGCATAGGGCAACGATCAAATGGCACAAATCAGACCTTAAGGGAATTAGCCCTTCCTAGTGCATGCAAAAAATCAATATGGAAGCTGAGTACAAACCTGTGAGACAACCATAGCGAAGACTTAATCCTTCTATGAAGGAAGAAGTGCGCAAAGAAGTGCTCAAGTTGCTTGAAGCAGGACTCATCTATCCTATTTTTTATAGTGGTTGGGTGAGCCCTGTACAAGTAGTCCCTAAGAAGGGTGACATGACAGTGATAAGAAGAAAAGAATGATTTGATTCCCATAAGAACAGTCACATGGTGGCGCATGTGCATCGACTCTAGGAAGCTGAATGATGCAACAAGGAAAGATCATTCTCCTCTTCTTTTCATGGATCAGATGCTTGAACGACTAGCTGATCAATCATTCTATTGTTTTCTGGATGGCTATTCGGGATATAATCAGATTGCTGTGGATCCAAATCATCAAGAGAATACCACATTCACTTGCCTATTTAGTGTGTTTGCTTATAGAAGAATGCCCTTTGGGCTCAGCAATGCTCTTGCTACTTGTTAAAGATGCATGATGGCAATATTTGCTGACATGGTAGAGAAGTGTATTGAAGTATTTATGGATGACTTCTCAGTGTTTGGCTCATCATTTGATTGTTGTCTAGCCAATTTGGAGCTGGTGTTGCAATGTTGTGAAGAGACAAATCTAGTGCTCAACTGGGAAAAAGGCCACTTCATGGTCTAAGAAGGGATCATTTTGGGGCACAAGATTTACGTAAGGGGAATCGAGGTGGATAAAGCAAAAATTGATGTTATTGAAAAACTGCCTCCACCAATTAATGTTAAGGGAGTAAGGAGCTTTCTGGGACATGTTGGATTCTATAGGCGGTTTATTAAAGACTTTTCGAAGATTTCCAAGCCTCTGAGTAATTTTCTCAATAAGGATGTTGTGTTCTTATTTGATGAAGAGTGTTTAAAGACATTCAACATTTTAAAGACCAGCCTAGTATCCGCTCCCGTAATTACAACATCAGATTGGAGCCAGGAATTTGAGCTTATGTGTGACGCAAGTGACTATGTCGTTGGTGTTGTGTTGGGCCAGAGGAAAGACATGGTTTTTCATGCCATCTACTATGTAAGCAAGGTTTTAAATGATGCTCAATTAAATTATGCCACCACAGAGAAATAGATTTTTGCAATTGTCTATGCCCTGGAAAAATTTAGATCATACCTGGTGGGATTGAAGGTCATTGTGTACATTGATCATGCAGTTATCAAATATCTGTTGACAAAGGTAGATTCTAAGCCCAAGCTAATTAGATGGATCCTATTGCTGCAAGAATTTGATCTAGTCATTCAAGACAAAAAGGGATCAGAAAACCTGGTAGCTGGCCACTTGTCAAGACTAGTAAATGAATAAGTTACCTTGAAGGAATTAGAAATAAGAGATGAGTTTCCAAATGAATCGCTATTGGTGGTGAACGAAAGGCCATGGTTCACTGATCTGACCAATTTTAAGGCAGCATGAATCCTTCCAAAGGATCTGAATTGGCAGCGGAAGAGGAAATTCTTGCATGATAACCTTTTAAGAAGATGTGTGACGAGAGAGGAATCTAAAAGCATATTGTGGCACTGCCATAATTCACCTTGTGGAGGTCATTATAGTGGGGACAAGACAGCAACGAAGGTCTTGCAATCGGGATTCTTTTGGTCTTCAGTTTTCAAGGATGCCCATGAGCATGCAACTCAGTGCGATCAATGTCAAAGGACGGGAAGCATATCAAGGTAGAATGAAATGCCCTTGCAAAGTATCATTGAGGTAGAAGTTTTTGATTGCTGGGGTATTGACTTTATAGGTCCACTTCCCCCATCTTATGGGAATGAATACATCCTTGTAGCTGTCGATTATGTGTCCAAATGGGTTGAAACAGTGGTTGCCCTAAAGAATGATGCCAAGTCTGTTGTAAAATTCTTGAAGAAGAATATTTTTTCTCGCTTTGGGGTACCAAGAGTTCTGATCAGTTATGATGGCTCTCATTTTTGCAATAGCCAACTTCAAAAGGTGTTGGGGCATTACAGTGTCACACATAAGGTGGCCTCACCATACCATCCACAGACAAACAGTCAAGCTAAGGTTTCCAACAGGGAACTGAAGAAGATACTAGAGAAAACTGTGGCTTCTACAAGAAGAGACTAGGCTATTAAGCTGGATGATGCCTTGTGGGATTATCGGACTGCCTTTAAAACCCCCATAGGACTATCTCCATTTCAAATGGTTTATGGCAAAGCTTGCCACTTGCCAGTAGAAATGGAGCATAAGACATATTGGGCTTTGAAGTTTCTGAATTTCGATGAAGTTTTGTCGGGGGAAAAGAGGAAGTTGCAGCTCTTGGAGCTGGAGGAAATGAGGCTGAATGCTTATGAGTCATCCAAGCTATACAAGCAGAAGATGAAGGCATACCACAATAAAAAGTTGTTGAAGAAGGACTTCCAGCCAGGCCAACAAGTTTTTCTTTTCAACTCAAGACTTAAGTTGTTTCCAGGCAAATTGAAGTCCAAATGGTCTGGACCATTTACCATCAAAGAAGTGAAGCCATATGGAGCAGTGGAGTTAATGGATCCTCAATCAAATAATCCTGAGAGAAGCAGGGTTGTGAACGGGCAAAGATTGAAGTTGTATCATGGTGGAAGCATTCAGAGATTAACCACCATGTTGCATTTACAAGACCCATAGAGATGATACACGTCAAGCTAGTGACGTTAAAGAAGCGCTTACTGGAAGGTAACCCAGCTTTCTTTCATTTTCAATGTTTTATTTTTGTGTTTTAATGCATGTTAGTTAGATTGTGTTTCAGTTGATACTACTAGGGAGAAGAGTGAAAGAGCATGAACTTAGAGGAAAAGGGTTGGCCATAAGCTTCTTTGAAGTTGTTTGGATAGGTTGAGTCTTAGAAAACTTTTAGTCATCCAACTCATTCAGCAAGACATAGCCTATGCGCTGAGTGAGTAATACTCTCGCTAAGCACACCAACCCTTCATCCAATGGCAGATGGTGCCTCACTAAGCGATTGCATGCACTAAGCCCAAAACCTTCTCGGGTTGTGCATTTAATGAAATTGGGCTAAGCGAGACACTTTTGCTAAGCGCATCAAATTGCCTCGCTAAGTGCACCAGCGCACTAAGCACAAAACCTTCTCTGTCTGAGCTTTTATGTTAATTGGGATAAGCGAGATCATCTCACTAAGCCCAAATGTCTCTCTGTAATGGCAATTGAGCTAAGCGAGACTACCTCGCTAAGCGCTCCACCACCACTACATTCACACTCACTTAATCCATTAAGCGCGCCATGGCCCGCTTAGTGGAAGTTGCAGACCAATCAGAGCTGCAGAACTCGCTAGGTGCATACCTACGCGCTAAGCCCAAAAACCTCTCGGGTTGACAATTTGGATAATTGGGCTAAGCGAGTCTTTCTCGCTAAGCGCATGAATTTAAATTTTGAAAATTCAAACGTCACAGAGTGCTCGCTCAGCATGACACTCGTGCTTAGCGAGCCAATCGTAACTACAAAAAGAAGACATAATTGTCTTAGGGCATTTACATTTCTCATCTCTAAACTGCAGTCTCCTTCTCTTCTGCCTCATCATTTTCTTGCATTCTACTCATTTTGTGTATTTCACTCACTCTTTGCATTCCAAGTAAGTTCCTTCTTCCTCTCTTGTTAATTTCTGTTATGAAAACCCTAGGGTAGAGGACTTGATTACTTAAGTGTGTATGTGTTGATGTTTGTTAGTTTCCTGTTTATTTCATGGATTGTTAGGAGTATATTAGGTTGCAATGTGCTATTAGGTGGTTAGGCTGAGCCTCAAGCTTCCAAGCTTGAATAGTGGCTTAAGGAGTTAAGGCTGACAAGCCTCAATTTTTGGGTTTGCGATGAACTCGCTAAGCGAGACGGCTCCGCTAAGCGAGTTCATACGTTTTTATGAATTTCTGGGTTTTTAGGATGAACTCGCTAAGCGCGCCTTGTTCCATTAAGCGAGTTCATTAAGTTTGTTTAAATTTATGCAGTTCAGGATGAACTCGCTAAGCCATTGTCTTAAGGCTTAGCGAGACTTTGAGGATTAGTTATATTTTCTGGGATTTTATCAAATCGCTAAGCCGGCCATCTGCGCTTAGCGAGCACATTCAGTTTGATCTGAAACTCTGAGGCTTTTTACATTCCATTAGTGGCTTAGCGTGTCTGTAATAACATTGGGCTAAGCGAGCCTGTCTCGCTAAGCCCAAAGAAATTTAGATTTCTGAATGTTTATTCATGCGCTAAGCGCGCCATGAGTGCTAAGCGCAAATACCTCTCTGCCTCACTAAGCCAGCATTGTTGTTGGATCAAGTGGCCTCAGAATAATTAAGAAAGGGGGGTTGAATTAATTATTAACGAACCTTTACTAATTAAAAATCTATCCTTCTTAATATTACCAAAAGTAAAAGCAATAATTAAAGTGCACAGCGGAAATTAAAAGAGTAGGGAAGAAGAAGACAAACACAAGAGATTTATACTTGTTCGACAACAACCCGTGCCTACATCCAGTCCCCAAGCGACCTGCGGTCCTTGAGATTTATTTTCAACCTTGTAAAAATCTTTTTACAAGCAAAGATCCACAAGGGATGTACCCTTCCTTGTTCTCTTTGAACAACCTAGTGGATGTACCTTCCACTAGAACTGATGCACAAGAGATGTAGCCTCTCTTGTTCTCAGTCACAACAACCCAAGTAGATGTACCCTCTACTTGTACCACAAAGGATGTACCCTCCAATGTGTTAAGACAAAGTTCTCAGGCGATTAGTCCTTTGAAACTTTGTGAAGGGGGAAACAAAAGAATTCTCAGGCGGTTAGTCCTTTGAAATCTTTTGTTTATGGGAAAGGGAAGAATCAGAAGAATTCTCAGACTGTGTCGTTTTGAATTCTTTGACAAGGGAGAAGGGAGACACAAAAGAGTTCAGGCGGTTAGTCCTTCATTCTTTTGGAAAAGGGAGAAGAGAGACACAAAAAGAATTCAGGCGGTTAGTCCTTGGCGAATTCTTTTTGACAAAAGAAGAAGGGAATGAAAAAGATGAATAGCACAAGTTTTTGAACAAAGAACTTTTCTTGGAAGAGAAAGTTTTGAACAAAAACTTTTAGAAAGATGAAGAGAAGATGAAACCAGAAAGTTCTGAAAGAAATGAAAGAAGATGTTGAAAGATAGATTGAAAGATAGAATGATTGAAAGAGATGATTGATCTTTTTCAAATTCATGCCATGGTCACATATTTATAATCTTTTGATGACTCAAGTCAAAGTTTGTGACTCTTGGCAATTTATTTTAAAACTAGTCACTTAGAAAAGTTGTGACTTTTGAAAGAATCTTCAGAAACAAGTCACTTGAAGAATTGTGACTTCTGGACATGAATTTTTCGAAAACAGTCACTGGTAATCGATTACCATTAAGGTGTAATCGATTACACATCAACAAATATGACTCTTCATTTTGAATTTTAAAAATCTTAACGTTTTAAAAACACTGGTAATCAATTACAGCTTTGTAAATCAATTTGAAAAACACTGCTGGCTACTGGTAATCGATTACCAAAGAGTAAAACTCTTTGGTAAAAGATTTTGTGAAAACTTTATGTGCTACTCAATGTTTTGAAAAACTTTTTAATACTTATCTTGATTGAGTCTTCTCTTGATTCATGAATCTTGAGTCTTGAATCTTGATCTTGATTCTTGAAACTTGATTCTTGAATCTTGAATCTTGAAACTTGAAACTTGATTCTTGAATCTTTGCTTGAAACTTTGCTTAACTCCTGATTCTTTGGCATCATCAAAATAACCTTGGAAGGCATTGCTTCCACAATTGTCATCTGTAGTGAGTCTCGCTAAGCGCCCACAGGCACTAAGCCTAGTTCTGTTTTAGTTCATAGTCGTGCTAAGCGCGTCCTACACGCTAAGCGCAATTCCTTCTCTATTATGAATAAAGCTTAGCGAGTCACACTCCCTTAGCCACTGTTATCTTCCGGCTAAGCGTGTTACTCACGCTAAGCCAATGTTGCTATTTTTCTGTTGTTGCGCTAAGCGCGTCCTGCGTGCTAAGCCACTTGCTATTATTTCTATAAGGTGCACTAAGCGAGCCCTTCTCACTTAGCGCCAACCCTATGTTACCACTTGTTTTCTTAGGTCAGTTTTCAATAAAACTCCTTACTAACTTCAATCTTTTTCTGTGTTTTGGTGCAGATGGCTTCTAAAAAGAGACTTGCTTCCTCTTCCAGGCCTCAAGAGCCATATGACACATCCAGATTTGTCTCTGAGATTTCATGGGAGAGATATGAGATGAATGTTCATCACAGGAACATCCTCCCAGAGCGAAACATGGAGCTGACATACTCACACTATGATGAATTCCTTCGGGAATTAGAGAGACGCCAGTGGCACAAGAACCTGACAAGGCAGATGGAGAATCACATAGACCTAGCCTTGATCAAGGAGTTCTACTCCAACCTATATGACCTAGAGGAACGCTCCCTCAGGCAGTGCAAAGTGCGGGGGAAGACTATCAAATTTGATGCCGCCACACTGAACACCTTTCTGGAGACACCGGTGGTACTAGAGCCTGGGGAGAGGTACTCAACATACTCTCGCTTCTGCCATACTCACCCTAACCCTCAGGCTATTGCATCCAAATTATGTATAGCAGGGTGGGGGTTTGTTCTAAATGTTGAGGGAGCACCTTGGAAGCTGTAGAGGAAGGACTTGACCACTCTCGCACAGACATGTAGTGTCCTTTCATACTCTAACCTCACTCCTACTTCTCTTACCTCTGACCTTAACATGGACAGAGTGAGGTTGGTATAAGGCTTAGTCATGAAGATGGACATGGACCTGGGCTCCATCATTTCTGGCCAGATATCTCAGATGGCCCAGTCCAACTCCTGTAGGTTGGGCTTCCCAGCCCTCATCACTGCTTTATGTTTGTCTAGGGGAGTAGTGTCTGATTCTTGGACTTTTGAGTCCCTCAGCCCAACCATTAATTTGGCATACATCAGGAAGAACTACTAGAACCTGGAGGATCCTTCCATCACATTCTCAGGGTCCCATAAGGCCAGGCCCGAACTCCTTCAGACGCTCCAGCACCTACACCTCTAGCACCTGTACCAGATTCAACCAACCCTTTTATGCCTAGTAGTGATGTGATTGTGCCTATGCTGCAGAGTATCCACCATGGCCTTTGCCTGGTGATTGTTGAACCCTCGGCAAGTGTATCGATTCACACAAGTAGTATATAAAATGGTAAGACCGAGCATCATATCCACAAGGAATTTGTTTCACCTAGACTATGTATATTCAGTATGTAAACACTTTTTAACTTTGAAACAAAGTAAAGATTGAATGGTAAATAAGTTTTCTGCAATATTAAACTA
The DNA here is from genome assembly GCF_000004515.6 of Glycine max. Taxonomy (NCBI): domain Eukaryota; kingdom Viridiplantae; phylum Streptophyta; class Magnoliopsida; order Fabales; family Fabaceae; genus Glycine; species Glycine max. The sequence goes on along the minus strand of NC_038256.2, from coordinate 3,814,037 downwards.
CTTAGACAATGGTAAAATACTCAAAATTGTAAAATGCGATAAATATCAAGATAAAAACGCTAGGGAGTTTCCTACTAAAATTTCTCTTGCCGTATAAAAAGGTTTTTCTCTATTTAACGTTATTTTAGCGTTCTTACACCGAGAAAATAATCAGACCATGATTCCTCACATGAATGAGCCTAACTCTCTTAGTTTTTGTTCTTGATTCCTCAACAAACTCGTTCTAAAAGAGTTGCAGTAGGCATACAGTGTAAAATATACTAGATTATGACATTCTATTCCTATACACACATGCCTCAAGCTTGCTCTATCAAGTTCTAAGGTTTTAAAGCATTTTCCAACATTAAAAAACCAAACATACAAATGGGTGATCAAGCCACAAGCATGTAATATAAGTGCAGTTAGAAGCAAAGAACACCAAAAAATAACATTAAATAGATAGTTAGAACATTACATCAAGAGTTTTAAGTAGTTCACTCCCCAACAAAGAAGCTCTAGCCTTCCATTACAAGCAAAGCTTCATACAAACTAAAAAGGAATGTTTTTGGTGAAAGAAAATGGAAAAAAGATGAAGGAGAATGTCTTCTCCAGCCTTTCTGCTCTTCTTCTCTCTATTTTTCACATAGTAGATGGTTGGCTAGACTGTGGTTGTGGTGGTCACCTTTGGTTTTCTGCCAACTCAGTGTTTTAAAGGCTCTTGGACTTCTCAGCACACAAAGGCTCACTCAGCAAGCATGTCTCACCGAGCGAGAGTAAGTGAAAATCCGCTAAGCGAGCTTGGGCGCGCTAAGCTCGAGAAGAGACAATGTCCTCGCTGGGCGGGTTGGCTATGCACTGAGCATGTTGATCTCTGACTTATCCTCTTTTGGGGTTTCACATCCGCTAAGTGAGTTGGCTGCTTCACTTAGCGGATGAGACTTGCTTAGCCAATCTACCTCGCTAAGCGAGTTCATCAGTAGCTTTTTGCACCTTCTCTTCTTTAGCCTACAAACTGAGTTGAATTCAACATTAGATCACAAAAATGGAGTTTCTACTCTATAAAATCACACAATAATGAAAATATTTACAATTTCTACAAAAGAACCATAAATTTGAGGCACATTTCTATTTTCTTGCAAATTTTCAATACACTAATAACTCATGAATAAAAATCAACAAACTCCCCTAAATTTATAGTTTTGCTTGTCCTCAAGCAAAGAAAATAACAGTTTGCTTGTCCTCAAGTGAAAGGAATCAACAATGGTTAACCAAAATTGTGTTTGTTTCAAATGTATCAATGACACAAACAGAGATGACTAGGCAATGCATCAACCAACAACCTTTCAAAGCAAAGTGCAGTATTTTCAAAGATATGAGCATGTCTATTAAGCAACACAAATGAAATAAGCTAGCAAGCATGACAAGTATCAAGGAAGGTTAACCAAGCTTAATCCTCACGGCCACTATTTCTCTCATATGCACCAGTGTTTAAGGTAATTCTTCAAATGGACAACCAACACAATTCCCAACTTTTGCATTTCATCTCATTCCATACAATCATAAACACACAAAATGAATCTGAAGGACTTTCTTTGGCTTGTAATGAGGCTGGGCTACAAACAATTCATGGTTTTTCTAGGATGCAAAACTTAGTTTCTAGGAGAGCATTCATCCATAGATCACCTTTTTCTTTAACCTCCCAACTTCTATTGACATGCCACAAGCACAATGAAGTTACAACATAATTAACAGCACACAGAGCTTCACTTATTTTTTATATTCTCTCTTTTTTATTCATTTTTTTCCTTTTTTTATTACTTGGCTCTCTGTGTGGCTGTTACCTTCATTCCTGCAACAAAAATCACCCAAACACACTCCCCCAAATTTGGGACAAATTTGTCTTAAACCATACAATGCTCTCCTATAACCTAAGGTAGCGTAAGTAGAGATCACAATTACATTTAGGTTCAGGGTTCAAAGACTCATTCATTCATATTCAAGCTCATAAAGTGTGCAAGGGTTTAATCATTCATGATCATGGTAAGGTTGTTTGGCTAAGTGGCTAAATCAATTCAATCATGACCTTCATCATTTCCAAGTCATGCATTCATTCAGTATTCAGAGATTCATGCAAAAATCGGTACTTGATGCTAGTCGCTCTCTCACAATTTAAGGTTCACACAACTCATCGGGTTACAATAATTGGTTACCTTCACTATTACCTGTCAATCAAGCTAACATTTTCACTCACGCCCCTAATTTTCATGTTTTTCCTCTTCTACATACAACAGACTTATTCGAGATATATGATCTAGCATCGCAAGTCACTCAATTCATGCAATCAATTCAGTTCAAACCTATATCAAACAAACACCACTTCTAAATAAATTCAAAAAGTGTATCATAAAACCATTGTGCACAATTCAAAACCAATAAAATGTTCAAAGGCAGTAAAAAAATTCTAAGTAAATAAATAAAAGCTAAACTAAAAACTGTCCATAAAGCAGCATAATTAAATCAAGTCATGTCATCAATTATCCTAGGCTAGTGTTGGATCATCCTAAGGTGGAGTGGGGTCATCATGAGCTGATGTGGGCCATGGGCCCCAAGTCCCCTAAGCCGTAGTGACATCCGCTACATAGTCTTCATCAATGCATGCCTCTGCTACGCCTCCTCCCTCAGTGATCTCCATGGGTGTGGCTGTAGGTGTCTCCTCAGGGGTCTTCTTAGCCTCCCTAGCCTCTAGAGTGTCCTCTGATGCCTGTGCCTATAGTTCCTGGGTTGTTGGAGCCTCACCTCCCCCCAAAAAAGAAGGCTGGACTCTGGGCCAGGCAACCTGAGTCATGAAGTCCTCCATGCTGATAATCGACCTCTGTTGAGCCAAGTCATGAATGCTCTGCATCACCAGGCAAAGGTTGTGGTGAAGGCTCTGCAGCATCGGCAAGATGGCATTACTGCTCGATGTGGAGGGGTTAGCTGGTGCTGGAGGTACTGGTGCTGGTGTGGGAGCAGGAGCTAAAGCTAAAGTTAAGGCATTTGAAGGAGCCCTAGCCCTGGCCTTGCGGGACCCATGAAATGTAATAGTGGGATCATCTGGGTTCCAAGAGTTCTTTCTAATGTAAGCCAGGTTAATGGCTGGGCTAAGGGATTCGAAGGTGAGTGAATCAGACACTACTCTTCTAGAGATGCATAAAGCCGGGATAAGTGTAGGAAAACCCAACCTAGAGGAGTTGGACTGAGCCATCTGAGAGATCTGACCTGAGATGATGGAGCCCACGTCCATGTCTGATGCAATCCTACCCCCCAATGGCATTGGATAGAAGACTCCAAGAAGATTGAGCTAGTGATGCAAGAGAAAGCCCTAAGGTTCTCATGAGCCTTAGGGTAGATTTTGGGCCCATAGGCTAAGTATGAACCCACTTATCTTTGTACATATTAGATTAGGATTTCATTATTTTTGGGTCTTGTATTTTGGGCTCCATAATGTAGGTAGGGTACCCTAGAAATGTAGGATTTTTCAGCCCTTGTATTTTAGGGCACCAATACTAGTTTTTGTATTAGGGATAGTTTTGTAATTTCACATGCATTAAGTGAATATTTGATGTGTGTTTTGAGAAATAAATTTAATTGAATTGGGAGAAGCCCAATCCAATTAATTTTAGAGGGGGAGGTGAGCATTTGCTTGCTACATCCCATTGCCACATCATATAGTCACACTTTGTGCATGTCCTTCATGCTTTACATGCCTCATGACACCTAAGCACACTTAGTGGAGAATCTTGGACTTGATCTTGGATTAGTGGGCTGAACCATAGCTAAAATTTACTAATCATAATTAGTGAAATTTTGGCTCCAAAATTCAATTTCAAATTCAAGTGAAATTTGAATAGAAATTCAAATTTCCCTCCAATTTTTTATGACACTTAGGCTATAAATAGAGGTCATGTGTGTGCATTTTTTTTAAACTTTGAACATTTGAAAATTAAACTTTAGATTTCAGAGCTCTTTTAGAGCACAAAATTTCATGCTCTTCTCTTCCTCTCCCTTCATTCATCTCCTTCTTCCTCCAAGCTCTTATCCATGGCCTCCTTTGCTGGTGAGCTTCTTCTAGACTCATCTTCTCCTTGAAGTGGCGTCTCCTCTCTCTCTTCCTTCTCCATTCTGCTGTCATTCATCTTCCAAGAAGCAAAGGAATCCATTGATGAAGAAGATCCTAGGCCTACAAGCTCCAATGGAGCTTACATCAATGTCCATCTTTATAACAATTCCGTACACCAACCTCGCTCTGTCCATATTAAGGTCAGAGGTATGAGAAGTGGGGGCAAGGTTGAAGTAGGAAAGGACACTCCATGTCTGCGCGAGAGTGGTCAGGTCCTTCCTAAGGAGCTTCTATGGTGCCCCCTTAGCATTTAATACAAATCCTAGCCCTGGAATACAAAGTTTTGCTGCAAGCTCCTGAGGTTCTGGATAGGTCTAACAGAATCGTGAGTAAGCCGAGTACCTCTCCCCAGGCTCTAGGACCATTGGGGTCTCCAAAAACTCCTTAAGTGTAGCAGCATCAAACTTGATCAGCTTCCCCCGCACCTTGCATTGCCTGGGGGAGCGATCCTCTAGATCATAGAGGTTGGCATAGAATTCCATGACCAAGGCAAGGTCTATGTGGTTATCTGGCTGCCTGGTCAAGGCCCTATGCCACCAGCGCCTCTCGAGCTCCTTGAGAAACTCGTCATAGTGTGAATAGGCTAGCTCTACAATCCTCTCTGGAAGGATGTTCTTGTTGTGCATGTTTGTTTCATATCGCTCCCAGGTGACCTCAAACACAAACCTAGATGTGTCATATGGCTCTTAAGGTTTATAGGGACATGATCTTCTCTTCTTTGAGGCCATCTGCATCAAAACATAGCAAATTAATGAAATTCGATAAGTTTTTATTGAAAAACAGACTTAAGAAAAACAAGTAGTAACATAGGTTGGGCACTAAGCGAGATGGGCTCGCTTAGCGCACCTATAGAAATGATAGACATGCGCTTAGCGTGCAGGGTGCGCTTAGCGCGACAACAGAAAAACACTAACAGAGGCTAAGCGAGACACTCTCGCTTAGCTGGAACACAACTATGGCTAAGCGAGAGTGACTTGCTAACCTTTATTCTCAGACGAAGAGCTAATTGCACTTAGCGTGCAGGGCGCGCTTAGCGCGACATACTATCTAGGCTTAGCGCCAGTGAGTGCTTAGCAGAACTGACTACTACCAACACTAAGGGCTTAGCGAGACAAGCTCGCTAAGCCTTATTCTAGAACAGAGAGGTATTTGTGCTTAGCGAGCATGGCTCGCTTAGCGCATGAACAAAACCTACAGAAACTAAATTACCTTGGGCTTAGCGAGACAGACTCGCTTAGCCCAATTTTATTCCAGAGGCACTTTTGGGCTTAGCGAGCATGGCTCACTTAGCCGCGATAGGAATACAAAAAGCCTCTAAGTATCAGACTCAACTAAGTATACTCGCTAAGCGCGGATGGCCAACTTAGCGAGTTGATGCAAACCCAGAAATAAAAGACAGAAATTCAAAGGCTCGCTAAGCCGTAGTGTAGTGGCTTAGCGAGTTCATACAAAAATACAGAAAATTTAAACAAATTGATGAACTAGCTTAGCGGAGCATGGCTTGCTTAGCGTGTTCATCAGAAAACCCAAAAATTCATCAAATTGGATGAACTTGCTTAGCGGTCGGGGCTCACTTAGCGAGTTCATTGAAAAATCAAAAAATTGGGGCTTCTTAGCCTCAACTCCCTAAGCCACTATTCAAGTTAGGAAGCTTGAGACTTAACCCTTAAATCAAACCACATTACAACCTACATTATAGTCCTAACATCAACCTCACTATATAGAGAACTAACAATCATCATAATCCACAACTTACATAATCAAAACAAAATTCTTCAAGTCCTCCATTCAAAAATTGAAAATAAACAAGAGAAGTAAAAGGAAACTTACTTGGATTGTAGAGATCAAGTGAAAGCAGAGATGCAAGAAGCAGAATGCAAGTGTGAGCACAGTGCAAATAAGTACAGAAGAAATGATGAGGTGCCGTTATAATAATTTTTTAAAATGTAACTGCCCTAAGGCAGTTATGTTTTTCTTTTCCAGTTTCGATCTGCTCGCTAAGCACGCGTGACTCACTAAGCGAGCACTCTATGACATTTGAATTTTTAGAATTTAAATTCATGCGCTTAGCGAGACTAACTTGCTTAGCCCAATTCCATAGAATTGAGAACCCGAGAGATTCTTGGGCTTAGTGTGCAAATGCGCGCTTAGCGAGTTTTGTAGCTCTGATTGGTCTGAAACTTTCGCTAAGCGGGCCATGGCTCACTCAGTGGATTAAATGAATGAGGATGCAGTAGTGGGGTGGCACTTAGCGAGATGGTCTTGCTTAGCGTAATTTCCATTCAAGAGAGACTTTTGGGCTTAGCGAGCTGGTTAGCTCAGCCCAATTACCATTAAAGCCCAGATGGAGAGACTTTTGCGCTTAGCGCACAGATGCACTTAACGAGAAACTATGTTGCGCTTAACGAGATGACTCGCTTAGCCCAATTTCAATAAATGCACAACCCGAGAAGGTTTTGGGCTTAGCGCAACTGTCTCACTTAGAGAGACCCCAACAACCAATAGATGGGAGTTGGCATGCTTAGCAAGAGTATTACTCGCTCAACGCATAAGTTGTGGCTCGCTTAGCGTGGGTATCGCGTTGAGCGAGTTGGATGACTGAAATTTTTTCTAAAAGTTCTTTCTCATCCTTAGCTTCAAAAAATCTTGTGGCTAACCCCTTTCTCATTAAAAACATGCTTTAACACTCTACTCAAGCAGTCTTAAGTGAACAAAACCTAACTACATGCATTAAACACATAAAAAATGACTAAGAAAAGTAAGAAAAAGCTGGGTTGCCTCCCAGTAAGCGCTTCTTTAATGTCACTAGCTTGATGTTCGATACCTCTAAGGGTCTTGTGATACCTTAGCCCTAGCCACCATAGCTGCCTCATGTTCAACCTTCTCTACCTTGAAATAGGCCTTGTGGTCAGTTGGATGCTTCACTGAATCAAATAAATTGAAGGTAACCTTTTGATCATCAACGCTTATTTCTAGGTTACCCTTTCCCATATCAACCATGCATTTGGCCGTCAACATGAATGGGCGGCCTAGGATCAATGGAATCTCAACATCTTCTTCTATGTCCATGACCACAAAATCAGCTGGGAATGTGAAGTGACGCATTTTGACCAATACATCTTCCACTACTCCATATGGTCTTGTGATTGAGCAATCCGCTAACTGTAGTGTCATTCTAGTAGGTAGAATCTCCAAATTTCCTATCCTTCTGCACATGGATAGGGCATTAAATTTATGTTGGCCCCTAAATCAATAAGCGCCTTTCCAACTGACACAACACCAATTGAGCATGGGATAGTGACACTCCCTGGATCCTTGTATTTTGGTGGAAGGATCCTCTGAATAACTGCATTGCAATTGCCTTCCACCACAATGTTGTCACAGTGGGTATACTTGCGCTTCTTGGTTAGCAGATCTTTGAGAAATTTTGTGTAGAGTGGCATCTGTTGTAAGGCTTCTCCAAAAGGAATAGTGATTTCCAATTTCTTGAAAATATCAAGGAAACGAACAAAGTATCGCTCCTTGTTTTTTTTAGACGGCACCAAAGGATATGGTGCTTCCCTTTCTGAATTAGGGACAACCTCTTTTTTCTTTTCCCTCACCAGCTTACTCTTGGTCTTTTTCTCGTGCTCTCTTGTCTCTCATCCCCTTCACTATCTCTCTTTCTGTTATTTTTCTCCTCTTCTTCCTCATCAACTTCATTTATTTTTCTCTCCTTCATCTGATCTTCCTCTTTTTCTTTTTCTTTTTCTTTCTCAGCTTCTAACTCCTCTTCTTTATTGGTCCTACTCTCATTCTCCATAACTCCTCTTCTTTATTTTCTCAGCTTCTAGTGATAACAGCTTTGCACTCTTCTTTGGGATTCTTTTTTGTATTAGCTCTGAAACCTCTAGAAGAATTCTCAGCTATTTGTTTGGCCAGCTGCCCCACTTGGATTTCCAGGTTCTTGATGGCTGACTCAATACTCTTGTGATTGGACATTGAGATTTGCATAAACTGAGCCAAATTGTCTTCCAGCTTGGTGGTTCTCTCATACAAGTTAGGCCCTTGATTAGGAGGTTTGTTGGAAGGTCCTCCTTACTCCTTGTTGAACTGATTGCCTGGATGAGATCACCACCCTTGACCTTGATTTTGATTGAAATTTCCTCCTTGTTGGTAGCCTGAAAAATCTCCTGAATGAAATCCAGGTTTGTTTTGATTTCCCATGTAATTTACCTCTTTAGCTGCATCATCTGGGGCTATACAATAACAAGATTCATGAGCACCTCTTCAAATACTGCAGCCTCCAACCTGTATAATTGCTGAGTGAGGTGGTTGAGCTACTTACAGTTGTGTTGGCAATTTGCTAAGTGTCTCCGTGAGTGATTCAAGTTGTTTGGCTAACAGCTTGTTCTGAGCCAACAATGCGTCTTGTGAAGAAAGCTCCAACAGACTTCTTTTGGTGGGTGTGGGTGTCCTATCATGCAAAATAGCGTGATCACTAGCTGCCATGTTCTCAATGAGCTCCATTGCTTCCTCTGGAGTCTTCAACTTAATCTTCCCTTCGGTTGAAGCATCTAACAACTGTTTTGACTGCGGCCTCAAACCATCAATGAATATATTCAGTTAAATGGGTTCAGTGAATCCGTAAGTCGGTGTCTTCCGCAGCAATCCATGGAATCGTTCTAAAGCTTCACTCAAAGACTCATCCGGGAATTGATGAAATGGGGAAATTGCTACTTTGCCTTCATCTGTGTTGGATTTAGGGAAATATTTCTTCAAGAATTTGTCTACCACTTCCTACCATGTCTTTAGACTATTACCCTTGAAAGATTGCAACCATCTCTTAGCTTCACCCGCTAGAGAGAATGAAAACAGATTCAATCTAATAGCATCTTCCGGCACCCTTGCTATCTTCACTGTGTTGCAAATCTCTATATAAGTTTCTAGGTGTGCATAAGGGTCTTCACTAGGAAGACCATGAAAAAGATTTCCTTGAATCAGCTAAATCAAGGAGTGTGGATAGGAAATATTATTTGCTTGGACTTCTGGTCGCATAATACTTGTGAAAAACTGCAGCTTGGTGGAGCTGGAATAGTCTTTAAAAGTTACCCTCCACGGTTGATCGCCTGCCATGATGTGAGCTTCGGAGGCACCAACTTTAGACTCTTTTAAGTGTGTTGGAAATGATGATGAAGATTCAGACGAAAGTGTTCTCTCGCCACTTGAATTTGTTGTCCTCTCTTGTAATGCCTTGCTCCTTTTTTCTGCGTTGTTTCTCCTGCAAGTAACTTCAATCTCCAAATCTAATGGAGCTAAATCCCTTACGGAGTTTTACCTCGCATACAAGAAGCAACTAAACAGAGCAGCAGTTAACTAAGTCAAGAGATAAAATTTGAATTAAAAATATTCACAAGAAAAAAATCAAAGAATAAAGAATTAATGTTTCCACACTGACTTACACAATCTAAGTGGAAATAAAATTCCGCGACAATGGCGCCAAAAACTTGTTGAACCCTCGGCAAGTGTACCGATTCGCACAAGTAGTATATAAAACGGTAAGACTGAGTATCGTATCCACAAGGAATTTATTTCACCTAGACTATGTATATTCAGTATGTAAACACTTTTTAACTTTGAAACAAAGTAAAGATTGAATGGTAAATAAGTTTTCTGCAATATTAAACTACTTAGACAATGGTAAAATACTCAAAATTGTAAAATGCGATAAATATCAAGATAAAAATGTCGGGGAGTTTCCTACTGAAATTTCTCTTTCCGTATAAAAAGGTTTTTCTCTATTTAATGTTATTCTAGCATTCTTACACCGAGAAAATACTCAGACCATGATTCCTCACATGAATGAGCCTAACTCTCTTAGCTTTTGTTCTTGATTCCTCAACAAACTCGTTCTAAAAGAGTTGCAGTAGGCATACAATGTAAAACATACTAGATTACGACATTCTATTCCTAGACGCACATGCCTCTAGCTTGCTCTATCAAGTTCTAAGGTTTTAAAGCATTTCCCAACACTAAAAAACCAAACATACAAATGGATGATCAAGCCACAAGCATGTAAAATAAGTGTTGATAGAAGCAAAGAACACCATAAAAAAACATTAAATAGATAGTTAGAACATTACATCAAGAGTTTTTAGTAGTTTACTCCCCAACCAAGAAGTTCTAGCCTTCCATTACAAGCAAAGCTTCATACAAACTACAAAGGAATGTTTTTGGAGAAAGAAAATGGAAAAAAGATAAAGGAGAATGTCTTCTCCAGCCTCTCTGCCCTTCTTCTCTCTGTTTTTCACATAGTAGATGGTTGGCAAGACTGTGGTTGTGGTGGTCACCTTTGGTTTTCTACCAACTCAGTGTTTTGAAGGCTCTTGGACTTCTAAGCACACAAAGGCTTGCTCAGCAAGCATGCTCGTCGAGCGAGAGTAAGTGAAAATCCGCTAAGCTAGCTTGGGCACACTAAGCGCGAGAAGAGACAACGTCCTCGCTGGGCGAGCTGGCTGCATGCTGAGCACACTGATCTCTGACTTATCCTCTTCTATTGTTTCGCATCAGCTAAGTGAGTTGGATGCCTTGCTAAGCGAATGAGGCTCGCTTAGCCAATCTACCTCGCTAAGCGAGTTTATCAGCAACTTTTTGCACCTTCTCTTCTTTAGCTTACAAACTGAGTTGAATTCAACATTAGATCTCAAAAATGGAGTTTCTAGTCTATAAAATCACACAAGAATGAAAATATTTACAATTTCCACAAAAGAACCATAAATTGGAGGCACATTTCTATTTTCTTGCAAATTTTCAATACATTAATAACTCATGAATAACATGTAGAAGCAAATGACTTTGGTGGTTTGATGATGATCATGATGATTTGATGCAAATGATGCAAATGGGCTTTTCAAGTTTAAATTCAAGACAATGATTCAAGAATACAAGCCACAACATCAAGATGATCACTAGTATGTTAGGAATGGAATTCCTATTTGATATAGCAAAAGGTTTGGCCAAGTAATTTAAGTTAAAAAGTATTTTTCAAAAGATTTACTCTCTGGTAATCGATTACCAAAGGATGCAATCGATTACCAGTGGCCAAAAATGTTTACAACAACTATTAAAAATTTGAATTCAAATTTCAAATTGTGTAATCGATTACACAATATTGGTAATCGATTACCAATAATTAATAAACATTTTAATTCAAATTTTAAAACCTGTAATCGATTACACAAATCCTGTAATCGATTACCAGATGAGATTTTCTGAAAATAACTTTCAAGAGTCACATCTATTCAAATGGTTTATGAATGACCATCAAAGGTCTTTATTTATATGTGACTTGGAAACACGAATTAGAGAGAGTTTTGATTGCTCAAAAAGTTTTATCCTCTCAAAAGATTAAAAGAGTTTTTCTGAATTGAAATGTCTTATCCTCTCAAAGATTCCTTGGTCAAACACTTGCATATTCAATAAGGAATTGTGATTGATCTTTATTGTACAATCTATCTCTTTCAAGAGAGATTTCTTCTTCTCTTCTTCTTACTTCTGAAAAGGGATTAAGAGACCGAGGGTCTCATGTTGTAAAGGATTCCTGAACACAAGGGAAGGGTTATCCCTATGTGGTTCAGACTTTGTAAAAGGAGTTTTACAAAGAGAGTGGAAAATCTCAAGTGGGTTGCTTGAGGACTGGACGTAGGCACGGGAAGTGGCCGAACCAGTATAAATCAAGTTTGTATTTCTCTCTTCCCTTAAACTTCTTTTATTTATTGCTATTTATCTTTGGCTTGAAATAAGTTTATTTGGAATTGTCTTTTGAGTAATTCATGTTAAGGGTGCATTGTTAATCCAAAAAGAGAGAGTGAAATTTTAATTGGGGAATAGTTCTTGTTATCTTAATTCAACCCCCCCCCCCCCCCTTCTTAAGATAACTGAGACCATTTGTTCAACATAGCAATCAACAGTGATGCAAAGCATGCAAAATCTATCTCAGCAGCAGCCGATGATGAGCATGGAAGACTTTTTAGCACAGGTAGCTTGTCCTGGAGTCCAGCCTTTCTTTTTGGGGGGAAGTGAGGCTCCTGTGGTCCAGGATCCATCATTTCATGCTACTGAAGACACCCTAGAGGCTGGGGAGGCTGAAGACACCCCAGAGGCTAAGGCAGAGGCTGAGGACACTTCAGTGGAGGCTCCTGAGGAAGCTTCAGGCGCAACAGATGTAGACATGGATGAAGATTATGTAGCAGACATCACTACAGGCAGGGGACTTGGGATCCATGGCCCATTCCTGCTCAGGATTGAAGCTTGACAGGATTCCATTTAATTATCTTTTTTTTCGAACAATTTTTATTTATTTATTTATTTACTTAGTATTTTACTATAGAAGCAAAGCTTCATGGTGAATCAAAGATGATTCAAAGGTGTTTTGATAATAACAATGATGATAACAAAAGATGATGACAAAAATCTCAAAGATCAATCAAAGAACAACTCAAGTGAATCAAGAACAATTCAAGAGTTCAAGATAACAATCAAGAAGAATTCAAGACTCAAGAAGAAAGTCTAGAGACAAGGATCAAGATTCAAGGTTCAAAGATCTCAAGAATCAAGATCAAGATTCAAGACTCAAGATTCAAGAATGAAGAGAAGACTTAATCAAGATAAGTATTAAAAAGTTTTTCAAAACTTTGAATAGCACATGAGTTTTTGACAAAACCTTTTACCAAAGAGTTTTTACTCTCTGGTAATCGATTATCAGATTGTTGTAATCGATTACCAGTAGCAAAATTGTTTTGAAAAAGTTTTCAAATTGAATTTACAACGTTCCAATTATTTTCAAAAAGCTGTAATCGATTACAATGTTTTGGTAATCGATTACCAGTGCCTTTGAACGTTGAATTTCAAATTCAAATGTGAAGAGTCGCATCCTTTCACACAAAAGCTTTGTGTAATCGATTACACTAATTTGGTAATCGATTACCAGTGTTTGTTTCTGAATAAATCAAAAGATGTAACTCTTCAAAAGGTTTTTGACTTTTTCAAATTGGTTTTAAGTTTTTCTAAAAGTTATAACTCTTCTAAATGATCTTCTTGACCAGACATGAAGAGTCTATAAAAGCAAGGCTTCGTTTTGCATTTAAAAAAATTAAATTCATTCTTTCACACTTTTTCACATTCATTCGATCAATCCTTTACAAGCCTTGAATCTCTTTGAACTTCTTCTTCTTCTTTGTACCAAAAGCTTTCTGAAGTTTTCTGGTTTTCCAAACCTTGAAAACTTGTGCTATTCATCTTTTCATTCTCTTCTCCCTTTGCCAAAAAGAATTCACCAAGGACTAACCGCCTGAATTCTTTTTGTGTCTCTCTTCTCCCTTTTCCAAAAGAACAAAGGACTAACCGCCTGAATTCTTTTGTGTCTCCCTTCTCCCTTGTCAAAGAATTCAAAACGACACAGTCTGAGAATTCTTTTGATTCTTCCCTTTCCCTAATAAAAAAGTGTTCAAAGGACTAACCGCCTGAGAATTCTTTTGTATCCTCATTCACAAAGTATCAAAGGTTTAACAGCCTGAGATCTTTGTCTTAACACTCCTTTGTGGTACAAGTAGAGGGTACATCTACTTGGGTTCGGCTGAGAACAAGAGAGGGTACATCTCTTGTGGATCAGTTCTAGTGGAGGATACATCCACTAGGTTCAAAGAGAACAAGGGAGGGTACATCCCTTGTGGATCTTTGCTTGTAAAAGGATTTTTACAAGGTTGAAAGAAATCTCAAGGACCGCAGGTCGCTTGGGGACTGGATGTAGGCACGGGTTGTTGTCGAACCAGTATAAAAACTCTTGTGTGTTTGTTTCCTTCTTCCCTACTCTTTTATTTTCCGTTGTGTATTTAATTTCCGCTTTTACTTTCTGTTAAGTTTCTCTTCTACTCCATATTCTCTTAACAACATAAGTAAAAGCCTTAGAAGAGTAATTTTTTAATTAGTAAAGGTTTAGGAATAATTAATTCAACCCCCCCTTCTTAATTATTCTGAGGCTACTCGATCCAACATTTACAGCTTTTGAAGTTGAGTAGTGGTTTAATCTAGCATTTTCATGATTTTACTCAGTAAATGGTGTTTTTTTTATATCTTGTTTGAACTGAATTGATTGCATGACATGAGTGACCTGCGCTGTGAAATCATATACCTCGAATAAGTTTGCCTTATTTAGAAGAGAAAGGGCATGAAAATTAGGGGCATGAGTGAAAATGTTAGCTTGCATGACAGGAAAATAGTGAAGGTGTAACCAATTGCTGTAACCTAGTGAGTTGTGTGAATCTTAAACTGTGAGAGGACGACTCACATCAAGTTCTGATTTTTGCATGAATCTTTGAATGCTGAATGAATGCATGATTTGGAAATGATGAAGGCCATGTTGAATTGATTTTAGCCACTTAGCCAAACAGCTTTCCCAGGTTAATGAATGATTGAAACCCATACACCCCTTTTGAGCTTGGATGTGAATGAATGAGTCATTGAACCCTGAGCCTAAATGTAAATGCTATCTTTGTATACCTTATCTTAGGCTATAGGAGAGTATTGTATGGTTTAAGATAATTTTTTCCCAAATTTGGGGGAGTGTTTTGGGTGAATTATATTTCAGGAATATAAGTAATAGCTACACAGTGAATCAGAACCACAGCCTTTAGCAGTATCTATAAACTGCTAAAATAAAAAAAAATAAAAAAAGAAAGGAGAGTGAAAGAACATCAAAAATGAAGAAAACTCTGTGTGTTGTTAATTGTGGCATGTCAATAAAAGCTGGAAAGTTAAAGAAAAGGTGATTAATGGATGAATGCTCTCCTAGAACCTAAGTTTTGCATCCTAGAAAAACAATGAATTGTTCTCAGCCCAACCTCATTACAAGCCAAATAAAGTCCTTCAGATCCACTTTTTGTGTTCATAAGTGTATGGAATGAGATGAAATGCAAAAGTTGGGAATTATGTTAGTCGTCTATATGAAGAATTACCTGATACTTTTCATGCATAAGTTGAGGATTAAGCTTGGTTAACCTTCCTTGATACTTGTCATGCCTGCTAGCTTATTTCATTTTTGCTACTTAATGCACATGCTCATGTCTTTGAATATAATGCACTTCACTTCGGAAGGTTGTTGGTTGATGCGTGTTTAATCATCTCTGATCATGTGATTGATACTAATGAGACAAGCACCATTTTGATTTGTTGCTTTCTTTTGCTTGAGGACAAGAAAATTGTTATTTTCTTTGCTTGAGGACAAACAAAATTGTAAATTTGGGGGAGTTTGTTAACTGCTATCCATGAGTTTTAACTGCATTAAAAATAAGTGAAAAAGTAGCAATGTGCCTCTAATTTACGATTTCTTCTGTGAGAATTGTTAATATTTTGTTCTTGTATGAATTTATAAAGTAGAAACTCCATTTTTGTTGACTAATGTTGAATTTAACTTGGTTTTTTAAGCTAAAGAAGAGAAGGCGTTGAAATGTTGCTGAAGGACTCGCTCAGCGAGCCAGATTGGCTAAGCGAGGCTTATTCGCTTAGTGAGGCAGCTAGCTCGCTGAGCAAATGCAAAACCCTAGAGAATTTTGAGCCAGAGAGCAGCGCGTTTAGCGCGCAGCCAGCCCGCCCAACGAGAACGTTGTCTCTTCTCGTGCTTAGCATGTTCAGGCCTGCTTAGCGCATATCCACTTACTCTCGCTCAGCGAGACATGCTCGCTAAGTGCACCTTCGTATGCTAAGAAGCCCAAGAGCCTTTAAAACACTGAGTTAGAAGGAAATGATAACACACTACATGAAACAAAAGGAAGAAGGCACCTAGGCTGGAGAAAAGACATTTTCTTCATCCCTTTACTATTTTCTTTCATTCAAACACCATTTCCTCTTGTATTAAGTCCTCCTTGTTAATGGAGGGCTAGAAACTTCATTGTTGGGGAGTTATTCTACTAAGCACTCTTAATGTAAACTTCTAACTATCTATTTAATGTTATTTCTAGTGTTCTCTACTTCTATCTGTGTTTATTTTACGTACTTGTGGTTTGATCATCCATTTGTATGTTTAGTAATCCTTAGGACTTGGTAGAGCAGCTAGAGGTCTGTTTATCTAGGAACAAAATGCAGTAATCTAGTATATTTTGTACCGTGTGCGTACTGCAACTCCCTTTGAATGAGTTTGTTGAGGAATCAAAAACAAAAACTAAGAGAGTTAGGCTCGTTCATGTGAGGAATCATGGTCTAAGTAAATCGATGGTGCAAGAACGTTAGGGTAATGTTAAATAGAGAAAAACCTTTTAGTACGGCAAGAGGAAGTTCAGTAGAAAACTCCCCAACACTTTTATTTTGATATTATTTCGTTTTACAGCTTTGTGTTCATTTCGTCATTTGTTTAAGTAGCATAATTAATTACAAAAAATCAAACCATTGATGGACCTTTATTTTCATTACCAAAGCAAAAAATGTTTACACACAGAATATGCAACATCTAAGTAAAACAAATTCCCTACTACTTGTGCAAATTGGTACGCTTGCCAATAGTTTAACAATTAGTCAAAGTAGTTAGCTTGAGCTTGAAATTAGTTAGTTAACTTGATCTTGTATATAAGCATCAACATAAGCTCAAAAGTGAAAGAGAATTCTAAAGCCAACAATGTTGTCATTACGATGCCAAGCAACATGATTTGCATGACCCAAAGTGTAACATACCTGATTTTTAACTTCTTGACGACTCTCATACTACGACACTTTACACGGTGACACTTCACTCATCATCCTAGTTGGTTAGAATCCTCCACCGGTTAGAACCCTCCATAGGTAGCCCTTTTCCAAGAACTTGAAAATCAACTTTTTCTGCTTCTAAGATCAATGACTGGCCTTACAAACCAACACAATATTTTTTAGCGTGTTTTATCCTTATTCACACGCTTTTCGAGAAACTTTACAGAAGGTCACCTATCCCATTACTACTTCAAGCCAAACATGCTTAACTATAAAGTTCTTAAGTGATGGGCTACTGAAAAATAGATGCATCTTGTTGGTATAGGTAGTATTAATTAATGCGTTTAAGTCATCCTTAACTGTACAGTCCCAAACCTGCACAGTCTCCAGATCCTTCTCTTTCTGGTGTTATTCGTTGAGGTGTTACACAAAGTAGGTTCAACAATTGAACCATCAATGAAACCAAATTTTTTCTTGCCAAGAAGAGTCATCTTCATTGGCAAGAACAAATTTGGTTTCGTTGATGGTTCAATTATTGAACCTGCTTTGGGTCATGCGAATCATGTTGCTTGGCATTGCAATGACAACATTCTTCTTGGCTTCTTAATTCTTTTTCACTTGTCAACTTATACTGATGCTTATATACAAGGTCAAACTAACTAATTAATTTCAAGCCCATAATTTAACTAACATAACAGAATACTCAACTAACATAACAAAATACTCAACTAACTTTTACATTATCTAATAACACTTGGTCTCTGGTCCCTTTACTTGTTGACAAACGTTGTATTGGCTGCAGATGGGTCTACAAGCTCAAATATAAACATGATAGATACAAAGCTTGGTTAGTAGCTAAAGGCAACACACAACAAGCTGAAATAGATTTTTCAAACACTTTTTCACCTGATTCCAAGCTTACCTAGGTGAGAGTGCCTCTAGGGGTAGCAGATACTAGGAATTGGTGTTTACAACAATTGGATGTTAACAATGCTTTCCTCTATAAGAATCTATTTGAGGAATTTTATATGGACTTGCCTCATGGATGCTAAACCATTGCTCCTGTTCTTGTATGTAAACTCAATAAGTCCTTGTATGACCTTAGGCAAGTCTTAAGGCAATGGTTTTACAAGTTTTCTTCTACCCTATTATAGTAGGGTTTCGTTCAATCAAAAAATGATTATTATTTTTTCACTTATGCCTTTGGATCCTCATTAGTAGTGCTCTTTGTATATGTTGATGACATTATACTTACTGGCCCAAGTTCTTCATGTGTTGTTGAGGTCCTAACCAAGTTACAATCCATGTTCAAGTTGAAGGTTTTGGGCTCTTTGAAATATTTCTTAGGCCATGAAATTGCTAAATTTAGTAAAGACATTTAACTTTTTCAAAGAAAGTACAAACTAACTCACTAATTTCAAGCCCAAGCTAACTACTTTATCTAACATAACAAAATACTTTAACTTTTACATTCTCTGATAAGCAGTTAGTGAATGATATTCATTAGACTACAGTTGGTTCAATGGTTGCAACCTTCAAGCATATCAATTGCAAATGCAATACTACTGCAAATGTTTTAGAAAAATTTGGTTTGTCCTTAGAAGAGGGAATTGTGTTCTACATTTCTCCTCCTACTTTTGTTATGAATTTGTTAAGTGTTGACTTACTTGAATGCCTTGATAGGTTCTGTGTAATTCTATTGGGGCTTTTGCCATAAATATTCATAAAAAATAACAATAGAAGGAAATATTATGTTATATTTTTCTCTTTTACAGTAACAGTATTGTACCTAAATTGTTAATTATTTTTGTCAAAATTGTGAATAAAATTTGTTGATAAATGAAAATATCACCATTAATTAACTAATCACTAATATTGTTTCCTTAACCCTCTGTTTGATTGATTCGCTATAGTAGTGATTTGTGTGAATTTTTTTAAAAAAAATTGATGTGGGTCTACATTTTCTTACACTACCTTAATTCAAATATTTATTTATACTTTCATTTGTTTCCTTTCCATTCTACTCTAGCAAACAATACCTAAAAGAAATCAATTGAAAATTATTTTATTTTTATAGTAAATTTTTTACATAATTTTATAATTATATAAAACTTTTTTTTAATATTTATTTGAACTATATAAAAAAATTGATCTCACTTTAATAATTTTTACCTCTTAAAGGTTAATTCTATGACTTCTGACTACGTGGATACTTTGTCTTCAGAAAAAAAAAAAATTGATGTTCCTTTAAAATTGTGATCTTGGACGGTCGGCCACCTAGACTGTTTATATATATAATTCACCTTAGTTAGTATTTTTTATAACAAATGATTAAATATATGTTTATGTTGCATTTCAAATCAGTGAATTATTTATAAGAATACAACTATTTATTTATGAAGATATATATTGAGCAGTGAGCACCTTTATACTGCTCACCTTTATACGTAAATGTAAAGTTACAAGCTCATATACAATTTACAATACTACGTAAATACTGCAAAACTGGCATCAGTTGATTTGATGCACCAGAACCTTGCGACGAGATGACAACATTTCGTTTAATTGTGCAATCTGAAATAAGAGTTGGCTAATCTTCTGCACAAATTAACAAAGTGCATATTCAGGATAATGATATTCAATGTAAATACCTCATTTTTCAAATGAGACCAGATTATGCAATTAAATGTACAACTAAAAGTACTAGGCTTAACGTACAACTGTCGAGAACAACTATATTTTATATAAATTAAAGAACATTATAAGATAAATTAAAAATGAAGATATTAGTGTATCAATGAAGATGGACACTCCGCTTAAACAAAAAAATAAATAAAAGAAAAACGCTTAGTAAATTAGGGCAATATCTTGTGCTAGTTGACTATAAATTTACATACATTTAATTTTATCAAAATTTTAATTATTTAGAATTGACTTAAGGGTAAGACTACTAAAACTTAACCTTTTAATTCATTAACAAAAATATTACTTATTATTAATTTTTAAAAGGCAACTAATATATTTTTGGACTAAATTAAATTTATTTATTTCCTTATCTAATTTAGGCAGGTTGAATTAATGTTTATTTTATTTATTATAATAGCCTATTTTCCTATTCTTAATGATTATTGACTAAAATTTATTAGAAATCACTCATTTTAGTGAGTCACAAATAATATATACATATACATAATTTTGTTCTTTTTAAGAAATAACTGTGTATCTTTACAACCATGTCTTAAAATTTAGCATAGTATAATTTTTTATACTATATAGAAATTAAGCTCTTAAATTTAATAATAAAAATATCACCCTATTTTTACTAACTCACTCCATAATAAACCTAGTTTTACTTCCAAACTTCAATAATGCATATGACAAAAAACTTTCAAAAGTGGTAGTCATGCAGAAATAGCAAAGAATGTTGTAAATCGAGTATTTTCATGTGGGAATATTCTCATTCTCATGCACTTTCTATTATAGTATTATTTGCATGTACTTACCTAATCTTTTTCTTTAAGAAGATAAACTCATTCTATTACCTACCTAGGATTTTTTGAAGCTGATTGTGAAATTTAGCGACGGGGGTTTCAGTGAGGGAGAAGGAGTCGTCTGTAAACCGTCCGTTTAGAGTGGGTGTTTCCTATTGTATGGTTCCTTTGATAAGAGAGAAAGTAAGAGGAAAGAAAATAAAGAAAAAAAATATGATTAATAAAACATTTTCCTCTATTTGTTTGAAAAGAAAATAGAAATAAAAGTTATTTCTGTAGATACAAAAATTTAATTTTTTCTTTTCTGTCAATTTTTTTTTCAATTCAAATTTTAAATTTTTTTCTTCCTTTCCTTTTTTTCCATCAATCCAACCAAACATACTAATAATTTGATTCAATGTAATAACGAAAATTCTTTTAATGTATGCAACTAATAGAAATATCTTTATATACTCACCTCATCTTTCTCTTTAAGAAGATAAACCCAAGGATCCACCACCACGTTCCGCCGACCAACCCTCCTCCGCCGCCGTCGAATCCCCACGTAAACAAGCGACAGCAACACCGCCGCGGCCGCCGCAGCTCCGGCAACCTGCGTAAATGACCAAAACGCCCCCGCACACATTGCCCAATTACCAACCTTAGAAGCCACCCCAACAACGCGCTCTCTCACACCCTCCAATCGCACCTTCAACACCTTCTTGGCTTCGCTAACCACCCTCACCCTCCAATCTAACGGCGCCGTCTCACCCTCCGAACTCGACACCGTTAACGGCGACGAAGTTCCGTCGACTTCCGGGTCCGTCACCGTTGTTGGAACGATTTGTAACAATGAGAGTTCGTTATTAGTGGAAGAAGCTTGGTCACCAACAAGGTAGTTTTCGTTGATCACTACCATGTTCCATTCGGAGAGTTCGGGGAATTGTTCGATTTGTTGCCACTCGTTAATGTTCTCTTTGTTTTCCATTATGTTCGGAGTTTTTGCGTGCAGCTAAGGGGTTACTTAGAGGTTTGCCGGCTTAAATACATATTTTTGGTTTTTATAATTTAGTTTTTCTTTTGTTCTGTAATTTTTTTAGTTATTACAAAATATGATTGGTTTATTATTGTTCTTAAAATGTTTTAAATAATATTTTTTTACTATTTAAAATGTTATTAAAAACACTTTAAAAATAAAATAAACATATTTTGAAGGATTAAAATGATTTTTTTTTTCAAAATTAAAAAAGAAAAAACATTAAATTTAAAAGAGAAAAAATATATTCAAATCGGTTTTGCATGTCTTAATCGTACTAGAGAAATATCTATGTAGGAAAGTAGAAAATATCTTGGGTTTTGTGTTTTTTCTATTATTTGGGGTGGTTTGGGATAAATAAATAAATTGGTGCCTTATGTTTAGAGGATATGGTGGGCCAGGGCTTTATCGGATTCTTCTGAAACTATCTTTCATTATCAGTACAATTGGACATGTACTTTTTCATATGGTATAATTTGATGGATAATTCGAAAATGCTCTAGTTGGGAGAGAGAATTTGACTTTTTCAATTAAATAAAAATAATAATATGATTACTGTGTAGGAAAAATTATTCATTAAAAATAGCAACATCCAAAGGGTGAGTGAGGTCATTAATAAAATGAAGGAACTTTAAAAATGAAGAAATCTAATATTTTATCCAAACGCAAAATTTTAGAAATGAAAGAATTTAAATTGAAGTATTTGAAATTCTCAGAATTTAAAATTCTTTAAAATTTTAAATTTCTTTGTCCAAATACACTTGATAAAGAATTTTTTCATGTTATTTTATTTTACACAAAAGGAAAAGTAGTACTCTTTCTTGTTGGAAGGTATGGGCTTGTATGAATATTTGTAGGGTAACTTAAATAGCTACAAAAAATTGTTTGGAGCAACAAGTGTCTTCACTAACCTGCCTTTTTTATAGCATTGGTTGAATCATCAATGAAGTTTATAGGGACACATAAAGATAATAAATAACATTACTGTATTTTTGGTAGCATAAAGTAGTAGTTACAGGAAAAAAACTTTGAGCCCCGGAGACATATATCACTTATGGAAAGGGCCTAACCATATTATTTAGTGCCCAAATAAATTAATTTCGTACCCAAAGTATGTGGAGACACCTTGGGAAATCAACAAGGAAAAGTAAATTTCAATAAATTGAATATTTATTAGCAGTCCCATGAATAGGCTAACATGAAATTCTTGAATCTTGATTCTACCAGGAGAATTTTGATTTTGGATATACTCAAGTAACAACCGCTATTCCAATGTAGAAAGCTAGATATAAAACCAATATTAAGCCCCCACTATTCCAATATAGAAAGTTTAAACATTTGGTTTGGGTTAGTTTTTAACATATCAAAGCCTTTATGACCAAATTATATTAAAATCCTTCCCATCCTTATTCTTCAGCTGTTTCTGAAATTAGTGCCTCCTGCTATGGAGTTCCTTTACTCCGTTTCACATAGTCGAAGAGAAACCTAAACAAGTTGAAGAGAAACCTAAACAAGTTGCATAATGATATCCAGGGTCGGTGATTCTATAATATTTTGCTTAAGTTAAGGATAATTATGATGAGGTTAGATTCTATAAAAATTTTGAAGAAGAAAATATGGACATTAGATGATCATGAGAACATTCAGCACAGGAATGAAGGTAACTTTCCATAGCCTTTATTATGTCTTGCCATGCTCTATGGTTCAGTGTGTTGGAATAGACATAGTAATAGAGGTGCATCCTTTGGATTAGTTGTGTGAAGAAACAAGAGATAGATACACACATTTGACCAAGCAATTGATGTTAGGTTCAATCAAAGATAAAATGGAAATTGTTCAAAAAATAATTTGAATTTATACTTCCTATAGATGTGTCATTATTCAGGAAATGCTTGTGGCTATGGTTGACTTGTGTAAGTAGTTATATAATCTTAATTTTAGGCAAGGATCAGTTTCTTTAGATTGACTCTGTAATCTGACAATGTTAATGTCATTTTATTCATGAGAATGTGAGACTCACTGTTGCTCTGCCTGTGTTATGCAGTTTATAAATGTACATAGACCAAAGCAAGCAACTGCAAAGAAATTTTGGCTTATTGTGCACAATTCAATGATATTTTCTATAGTGCTCACTCATGCACATCCCATTGCTGTTCCAGAACGGGTTCTTGCCTTTCATCCTGTGAGTTTCCTGTAATTAGGTTCATGTGAACATTTTGAAAACCTTGGTGTTTTTATTGGATATATGATAGGTCAGTAAGTTATGCTAGTAATTAGTTATGTTAGCCAAAGAAATACAGAGTTATGTTAAAAAGAAGGGGAAAGAGGCCGCAACTTATTAGGCACCTTAAGGGTGGGTTTATGTTAGTAGACCAGTAACTGTTTATAAATAAGAAGAGGAGTTAAGAAGAGTCAGTCATCATGGGTGACATTGAATTGGGATTATTGAGAGAATTTTTGTAGAGTTAAACACAATAAATAAAGAAGTTATGTTTTTTTTCTCTGTCTGATCCAGTTTCTATCAATATATTTCTCTTTGAATTGCAAGTACATGCAGTAAAAGTGGATAAACTATAAACAGTCTAGTTTTTATTGGATGCCTGTAGCTTGAATTACAATTACATTTCAACAGATAAAACAGTGTAGCACATAAAATTACATGGAAGAAAAGCATAACATTGCTGTAAACAAACTTCCCACAAAAAGTGAAACCAGTGATTTCAATTTTGAGTTTCTTTAAGGGTATTCTAAAGACAGATTACACTTCATCCTTTTATTGTGTCACAGACACGAGAAACCTAAATCCCAAGGAAAATGGAATATTGAAGCTGATAATGTATTACTAAGTTTCCCCATCAAATAGATCAGGAAGCGGGAATGCTGCTGTTCCGTACTTGAACATACGCTCCTGTTTGACTTGATTAATCTTTTCATGGTCATCTTTGGTGAGTGACCAATCAAATATCTCTAAATTTTCCTTTAATCTCTCTTTATTGTAGCTCTTTGGTATGAAAGTCACACCTTGCTCAAATAACCATCTAAGACATACCTATTGCATCAGAAAGGGTTGATTGTATTAGCATCCAAGTAGCTTCCAAAGTAAACTCAGTACAGTGACAATTATGATTTATGAGGTTTGAATTCGTGATTTGGGATGTATTAGGAGAACTTATTTACATGTTAGACTTACCTTATATTCTTATGACATAAATACTCGGGTAAGTATTCCAAAGAGCTTATGAAAATATCATAAGATCTGTCCATAAATTGTGTTTAGCTTATTTTAATAAGTTCTCCAAGATAACTTATGAAAACAGTTTACAACTTATTTGAAAACAGTTAAGTCTTGTTTTTTTATTTGATTACAGACAAAATTATACTTAAAAGCTTATATGATAATAAACACTTATTCAACAAGTGCTAAGTTAAGCTATTTACCCAAATTTTAGTGCAGCTTGCTAAACAATTTATTTTTAACTTCACTGTTGGTGACTCAATTTTACTAGTGTAATTGTCGTTGAGCTTTAAAAACACAAATAAATCTGAAAAATGGTAACCTGAGCTGCAGTTTTGCCATGAGCCTGTGCAATCTGCTTGGTCAATTCATTGTCCAAAATTTGATTGATATCCCATTTGCTCCCTTTGGCTCCCAAAGGAGAGTAGGCAGTCACAATTATACCCTTTGCCTTGCAGTATGCTCTAAGATTCTTTTGCTGCCAGGCAATATTCATCTCCACCTGTTTGGGGTGGAAAATAAGATGTGTGAAATAAACAAAATGTGCAGGATAGATGATAGATGATGGACTTACTTGATTGACAGAAGGAGGAATTGTAGCAAAAGAGAGAAGATTTTCAAGTTTCTTGCAAGAGAAGTTGCTAACTCCAATTGATTTGGTAAGGCCAAGTTTGTGACATTCTTCCATTGCTGCCCACACACTCTTTAAGTCAAATGGAACAAGGCTCTCTTCAGAATAAGGCATCTCCCACATTCCAGGCTTTGCAGTAATTGGCCAATGAATTAAATATAGGTCCAAATAATCTAATTTAAGAGACCTGCATCAATTTAGGTTCTGACAAAACTTCAATACAGTTTTTCATATTGTTCTCTGATTAGAATTAGAGTTTCACTTTGAGAACCTATGTTGACCTTTAATGAAAATGTTTATAACAGGATTATTGAAGTGCAACTCTAATTCTAATTGGAGAATATAGTCAAAAGCATTTAAGGAATTGGAGAATGTAAAAAAAATTGCCTTAAAGGAACTGCTTCTAGGTTTTATCTGGCTTATCCCATCAGGGTCATAGACTAGTAAATGAACACTGATACATGGACACCTAATCACTTCACAAGGAGTGTTACCAATACACTCTCTAACACACTCTTTCTAACACATACTCACAGAAATTTGTGATTGCAATAAACTTGAACCAATTCAAAGTGTGTGTTGCTAACATTTCAAATCATCCAAATACCTCTTTAACACCTATCATTCCTTCCATTCTCTTTCTCCTTATCTTGTCATATTACCTATTATATTTATCATTTCTCTTTATCTCTGTCTCTCCATATCTCTAGGTAAGTAGAATGTGGTGTTAACCAATTATTTTCATTAGTAAATTACACAATTAGATTAAACCATCAATTTGATCCCTGAAGTATCATCATCTCTCTTAAATAGTCCTTAAACTAACGAAATTTATAAAATAGTCTTTAAAATATTAGAAATCTTGCTACAAAATCACTCAAGTATAGACTTGTTTTTTCAATTTGGTCTCTTAAAGTTAGTAAAATATATTAACTTGCAAGTAAATTGATGGATATTCAATCATTTAAAACTACCTACTTCTTTCTCCTATATGTAAAACCCATTTACCTAACTCATCAAGATTAAGGAAAGTGGTTAATTTAGTTGATAACAATAAATTTGTCTTAAATTTATAACTTTTTTCAAAACTATTGTTGTCATTAATACTTTTCTTTCTTCTTTGTCAGCACATTCTTTTTCTTCTTTTAATAAAGAGTATTTCTAGTATAAAAATAATTAATACAAGAAATATTATAGATTGAGGCTTATAAAAAGAAACAAGAACGTTTCAAACCTTATAGGAATGGAGGAAGTATACAATTTCATTAATATAAGGACAATTTAGGAGAAAGGGTGATACTTGATGGACTTAATACATGGTTTATAGGGGTTTCATTAATTCCTTACCGAAGCGAATTTTGTAGAGCAGGAAGAACAAGATGGGGATGATTATCACAACACCATAACTTGGAAGTGATGAAAAGCTCGTCTCTTGAGGCTATGAGACCAACACGAAGTGCTTCGGCAATGGCTTCTCCAAGAGCCTGCTCCGATCCGTACTGTGCCGCGGTGTCGAAGTGTCTGTAACCGAGTTTGATAGCCTCTATGACTGCAGCCTTCACCGTGTCACCGTCGTTGTGGACCGCGGCGGTGCCGAGTCCTATCACCGGCACGCAGAGTGGGTTCGATTTGGAGGGTGGTTGTAGTTGTAACAGCACTTTGGGGACGTTTGTTGCAGACATGATACGATGTTGCGATGTGTCGCGGGTCTTCTTTTGCTTATGCTTGTATTTCTGTTTACTACTGGTGGAAGTTGGTTGGAGGTGGGGGAGTTGGGAAGAGACCCGATAAATCAGATTTTTGGATCCGAATTGAACACGGTGTCACAGATACGAGTGCCGGCAGGTTTTTTGACCGAGGTGCACACTTTCTCAGGTTGTTTCCCTGGAGTATACAACTCTCTCCATAATGCCTGAACTATATTATGAAATTTTTTTTTCAAAGTACACCTCTTTTTGTTTTGCCTTTGGTCACCCCGACTTCCGTATTTAGTCTTTTTCTTTCTTTCTTTTATTTATTTATTATTTATTATAAATTAAAATTTAATTAAAGTTAAATATTATGTTATATAAAATTACTTTTAATAGATTTTAAAATTATTTATTTAATAAATTAATTTTAGAAAAATTATTTTATATTTTTTTATTAAAAATGATATTATTAAATTTAATTATTTTTGTTATATTATTTAATTTATTTAAGATATTTTTGGTTAAATATTTGTTTTAAAAACTGAATTTTGTATATAATATATTGATTTTAGTAAAAATTGTAAATTTTAAATTTAATTATTTTACTAAATATAATTACTTTATTTATTTAATTAGATTTAATTAAAAATGATAAAACTAAAGCTTTTAATAATTTATCTATGGAAGAATATTACATTGTATTATCCATAAAATATTTAAACAATGATAATTGACTAAGGAAAAACTTAAGATGAGAATATATTTGGACAATTGTTTCTACTATGACCATGTTATCCGCAAAGTCCATATTTTTTTTACTTAGTCGTTCATTGTCGTCTTCGTCCATCTCAGTAGGAATGCAAGTTGAAATAGGACGATCCTTTGCAGTTCTCTTTCTCCTTGGATCAGGACCCCACTGATCTCCTTCATATTCTTGCAACATTGATTTGTGTGGCAATAAACCAAAGGAGTTATCGTAAATGTGCAAAATGTGTTGTAAAGTGAATAACATCGGCACATAGGTCATGGGATCAACATTGACAAATTTACAGGCAGCCATGACGTGAGAACACGGTAAGTGTTTAGCCTGATATTCACCACAATCACACTTTTGGGATCGTAACATTACTCTAAATCTTCCAGGTGGTCTTGGTGTTTCAAGTGGGGATTGAGTATTTGTTATAATAAAAGTGTGAGTGTGTCTGTATTCATTTACAATGTGTATATTAGATTTTTTTTTACTGTTATTCATTGCATCGAAGACGACTTCAGAATACTGTGAGCCAAAGTTGATCATTGCCTAAGTTTGTCGACCTCTATTAGCAAAAAGTTGTGCGGTCTTGAAATACGTCTCTTCAACCAACGATGACACCGACAAATGTCTTGTGTTTTTTAACATGGAATTAACAGACTCCGACAAATTGGTAGTCATATGTCCCCAACGTTTCCCCTCATCGAAGCATTGTACCCATTTTTGTTTGGATAATTGATCAAGCCATTCAGCTGCACTTGGCTTATTCGCACGGATATCCCTAAGATGTCGCCAGTGCATCTTCTCCGTGTATGCGTAACCTGTAAGGATTCAATGAATGTATTATGTTATAAAATTTAATTGAAAGAAAATTTTAAGGAATAAATAAAATAGATTCTCACCAGCCAACATGAGTGGTTTCTTTAAATGTTTGCAGTTTGAGTTACCGCGAACAAAGTTTTGTGCAATGTGGCACAGACAAAAGAAATGGGATGTGTCCTGGACCCATAAGTTACTTGGGTTGTTGTAGGCACTTATAATTAAGGGGTGTCGGTCTGAAATGAGAGAAATGTTAATTTGCGGAGTAACATGTCTTCTCAAATTCTTTAGAAAAAACCCCAAGATGAAGTTGTCTCTCCTTCTACAATAGCGTAGGCAATTGGGAAGATATGATTAGCTCTATCTTGTGCGGTAGCTATCAACAATGTGTCAGTATACTTCCTGTAAAGCCATGTACCATCTACTTGTACTATGAGTTTACAATATGCAAAACCATTAATGCATGAACCAAATGACCAAAAGACACGTTTAAACAATCTTTTGCCCGGTACTATTTGTCCCCCCTCATACAAGTATTTTGTTTAAGCAGCGACCGTAGTCCCAAGAATACAAGATTGCAAAGCTCCGAAAAGTTTTGGCAGTTTGGAATATGATTCTTCCCAGTTTCCATGAATCATCTCCAACACTCTTTGCTTTGTTAACCATGTCTTCTTGTAGGATGGGGTATAATTCATGAACGTTTTGATCTCTACAATCAACGTCTTGATGGAGACGGTTGGGTTTTGTTTTGACAATTGGTTGGATAATTTGTACTATGACGTGTTTGTCGAGTTGGCGATGATCTTGTCTGTGCATTGGCACGAGACACGTGTGATGACCTCTGATACTCTTGATAATCCATTTGTAATTCCTTTTTGAATTACATGTTCCTAAGCTCCATGTACAACCATTTTCATGTAACTTACATACGAAGTTTAGCCTTCTCTGGTCAGAGTAAACTGTTGTGTAATCAAAATGATTTCTGATGTTGTATTCTTTGATCGCTCGAATACATTGTGCTTTTTCATCGAAGGTCATGACAACCTCGAGTATACCGATTGTTAATTGTACATTGTGTTGTTGATGAACAAAATGTTGTCGATCAATGTAGTGTGGTAGGTGGTCAAAGTTCAAGTCTACTAGACACCTAGGTTGGTGATATTGTAATGGAGGTGACGGAGGTGTTGTTGGTCTCCCAACACCCTCGTCATCAGTTTGGTCATCGCTTTGGTGATTGATGTGATCAAAGAACTGTTGATCCTCATCCTCACTAAAATCATTCATGTTTTCATCATGAAATCGTATAATGGGATCTTCGTTAGCAATGGGATGTTCATCTCAGTTTGATGTTTGCATTTGTGGTAGTTGTGAAAGTGGCGTAAAGGGGGATGAAGGATGATTTTGTTGGTCAAAGGAGGATGAAGGATGGTTTTGTTGGTCAAAAGAGGTTTGTTGGGCATTGAGAAAAGAATCATTTTCGGATAATAGTTGTGTGTATGAAGTATACATGTCAAAGGGGTCTTGTGATTCAAGGTTGTTGCATGAAGATACAAGATTATTGAGGTCTATGTTGTTGTACGGTAACTGTTGCAGAGACGGTAGTTATAGTTGTGGACATGAGGGTTGTGGAGACGATGGTTGTGGTTGAGGAATAAGCTCAGTAAACAGCATAGAATTCGACAAAATTCAATTGTGGATTTTGGAGAATTGTTTCCATCGCGCCTCTAAGATCATCATTGTCGAATAGTTGAGCTGAAATAAAACGTGTCTGACCGAGATGAAATGAAATAGGGACACGAAATAACAATTGAGCAACTTGTTTAGTTGCTCGAGCAGGGAGACGATTGTTAATTTTTCGAATGAATTGTGTAAACGTAATAGAACGAATGGCGTAAAAAAATATTGGGGTCCTGGCGTGTACATCTATCCTTGAACTGGATCGTCTACAATGTGACCATTGTGATAAATGATGGTCGCAATTTCTTTAGGTGGAGCCATGGTGGTGCTTATGGGATATGAGTGGAAATGGTGTGAGAGTTACAAATCGAGTTTTGTTTTGTGAGAAAATTATTGTGTGTGATATGTTGTTGTCAAATGGTGATATTATATATAGGCTGAGAAAGTTTATTAAGAGAGTTATGTTGGATCAAGTGGCCTCAGAATAATTAAGAAGGGGGGGTTGAATTAATTATTCTTAAACCTTTACTAATTAAAAATTTACTCTTCTAAGGTTTTTACTTATGTTGTTAAGAGAATAAGGAGTAGAAGAGAAACTTAACCAAAAGTAAAAGCGGAAATTAAAATGCACAACAGAAAGTAAAAGAGTAGGGAAGAAGGAGAAAAACACACAAGAGTTTTTATACTAGTTCGGTAACAACCCGTGCCTACATCCAGTCCCCAAGCAACCTGCGGTCCTTGAGATTTCTTTTCAACCTTGTAAAAATCCTTTTATAAGAAAAGATCCACAAGGGATGTACCCTCCCTTGTTCTCTTTGAACCTAGTGGATGTACCCTCCACTAGAACTGATCCACAAGAGATGTACCCTCTCTTGTTCTCAGTCAACAACCCAAGTAGATGTGCTCTCTACTTGTACCACAAAGGATGTACCCTCCAATGTGTTAAGACAAAGATCTCAGGCGGTTAAACCTTTGATACTTTGTGAATGGGGATACAAAAAAATTCTCAGGCGGTTAGTCCTTTGAACACTTTTGTATAAGGGAAAGGGAAGAATCAAAAGAATTCTCAGACTGTGTCATTTTGACTTCTTTGGCAAAAGGAGAAGAGATGAAAAGAAAGAAAAACACAAGTTTTCAAGGTTTAGAAAAACCAGAAAACTTTGGAAAGCTTTTGGCACAAAGAAGAAGAAAAAGTTCAAAGAGATTCAAGGCTTGTAAAGGATTGTATAAGATTGATTGGAAAAGTGTATTGAAAAGCAAATCAAAGCCTTGCTTTTATAGACTCTTCATGTCTGGCCAAGAGGACCATTTAGAAGAGTTATAACTTTTAGGAAAACTTAAAACCAATTTGAAAAAGTAAAAAAATCATTTGAAGAGTTACATCTTTTGATTTATTCAGAAATAATCACTGGTAATCGATTACCAAATCAGTGTAATCGATTACACAAAGCTTTTATGTGAAAGGATGTGACTCTTCACTTTTGAATTTGAATTTCAATGTTCAAAGGCACTGGTAATTGATTACCAAAACATTGTAATCAATTACAACTTTTTGAAATCAATTGGAACATTGTAAATTCATTTGAAAACAAAGGCCACACGATGACATCATGCATGAGCATAAATGCATTGGTCCTCTATGCCGTGAACAAAGGCCACACGATGAAAGGCATGTCATTCACCACGTGTTTTAAGGAACACGAAGCAATGGAGAGTGCAACAAGAAAGGGAAACGAAGAAGGAAGCATGATGGGTTCAATGCTGGAGAGTAAGAGGGAGAGTAAGAAACAGAGTGCAAGGTAGAGGGGGAGTCAGAGGGTAAGAAATGTTAACAAAGAGTGCAAGAGAGTAGAGGGAGAGATCAAAAATTAAAAACACACTCACGGTTGTGGAAAACCTTCTAAGATGGTTTTTACAAGACAGTATAGGGAGAGATAAAAAATTCGAACGTCAGTCTTCTAAGCCGGTTTTCGAGAAACCTTCTTGGAATGACAACAATTCTAAGAGGATTTCCTCGAAATTTTCGTGGAATGGTAGTTTCTAAGGCAATTTTTGAAAAAACCGTCGTGAAATGGTTGTATTATTTACAAAAATACCACTGCATTTTATTCCATGACAGTTTTTTCTCAATCGACGTTAAATCAATGTCGTAGAAACACATTTTTGTAGTAGTGAAATTTCATTCATCAAGGATTGAATTGTGGAAGGAGCATTCATTTGTTGGATCAAGTGGCCTCGGAATAATTAAGAAGGGGGGGTTGAATTAATTATTAATGAACATTTACTAATTAAAATCTATCATTCTTAATGTTACTAGATTCAATTAGGCTTTTACTATAATGTAAAGAAAGTAAAGAACAGAAATAGAAACTTAACCAAAAGTAAAAGCGATAATTAAAGTGCACAACGGAAATTAAAGAGTGTAGGGAAGAAGAAGACAAACACAAGAATTTTATACTGGTTCGGCAACAACTCGTGCCTACATCTAGTCCCCAAGCAACCTGCGATCCTTGAGATTTCTTTTCAACCTTGTAAAAACCTTTACAAGCAAAGATCCACAAGGGATGTACCCTCCCTTGTTCTCTTTGAACAACCAAGTGGGTGTACCCTCCACTTGAATTGATCCACAAGAGATGTACCCTCTCTTGTTCTCAGTTACAACAACCCAAGTAGATGTACCCTCTACTTGTACCACAAAGGATGTATCCTCCAATGTGTTAAGACAAAGTTCTCAGGCGGTTAGTCCTTTGAATCTTTGTGAAGGGGAAACAAAAGATATCTCAGGCGATTAGTCCTTTGAAATCTTTTGTTTACCCAAGTAGATGTACCCTCTACTTGTACCACAAAGGATGTACCCTCCAATGTGTTAAGACAAAGTTTTCAGGCGGTTAGTCCTTTGAATCTTTGTGAAGGGGAAACAAAAGATATCTTAAGCGGTTAGTCCTTTGAATTCTCAGACTATGTCTTTTTGAATTATTTGAAAAGGGAGAAGGGAGACACAAAAGAATTCAGACGATTAGTCCTTCGTTCTTTTGGAAAAGGGAGAAGAGAGACACAAAAAGAATTCAGGCGATTAGTCCTTGTTGAATTCTTTTTGGCAAAGGGAGAAGAGAATGAAAAGACATAGCACACTTTTGTTTTCTACAAAAGAACAAGGTTTGGAAAACAGAAAACTTGGAAAGCTTTTTGGCAAAGGAAGAAGAAGAAGGATGAGAAGCAAAGGTTTCAAGATTTCTCAAAAGTAGTTCAAGAAATTCTAAAAGTTGTAAGTGTTTTCTAAAATGCAAGTCAAGGTTTTGCTTTTATAGACTCTTCATGTCTGGTCAAGAAAACCATTAGAAGAGTTATAACCTTGAGAAAATCTTGAGAAAACCATTGGAAGAGTTACATCTCTTTTTTATTCAGAACTTGTCACTGGTAATCGATTATCAAAACCATGTAATCGATTACACAAAGCATTTTATGAAAAGATATGACTCTTCACAATTTAATTTGAATTTCAACGTTCAGATACATTGGTAATCGATACCAATATATTGTAATCGATTACACCATTTAAAAATCAATTGGAAAGTTGCAAATTCATTTAAAAGCTTTTGAAATCAAACTTTGCCACTAGTAATCGATTACAGGAAACTGGTAATCGATTACCAAAGAGTAAAAACTCTGGTAACTTAGAAAAATTTGGAAAAACTTTTCTTGTAAAACAAAACTGTGCTATGTTTATTTTTTGAAAAATCTTTTCAATACTTCCCTTGTGAAGTCTTCTTGATTTCTTCTCTTGAATCTTGAATTCATCTTCTCTTGAATCTTGAAATCAAACTTCTCTTGAATCTTGAATCTTCTTGATTTCTTCTCATGAAACTTGAAATTAATCTTGATCTTGAACTTGTTGACTCAATCTTGAAATCGTTCTCTTGGGCTTTTTGTCATCATCAAAACTACTTGAATCGACTTGATTCATCATCATAAAGCTTGCTTCTACATCATTAACCTAGAAAGAATTATTAAATGCTCATAATTTCCTTCATGAGTCTTGAAAGTAGCTTTATGAATATCCTCATCCCTCCCCCTTACTTTTTGATAGCCCAATTTAAGATTTAATTTACGAAAAACCTTGCACTATGTAACTTATCCAATAACTCATCAATAAGTTTAAGATGGGGTGCAATTATGAATTTCCTAGGTCAAAACAAAAAGTTCAAGTTCAATTCAAGTTTCTAAAATAAGATCCATGTTCATTAAAAGCTTAATTTGGATGAAATTTTTATGGGTTAAGCCTTGATCGAGTTAAAAAGACCTTTATTTAATCCATACTCAAAGTTTAAAGCCCAAGTCCAATATTTCATCAAGCATATTTTAGATAGGCCAATGTGGGTCACATGTTATAGTAGATTTAGGGCTTGCTTGCAATTTGGACTACTATAATGAGTCCTATGCTTTTTGTAAGCATGATTTTATAAGGATTTTTTTTTTTGTGGTGGGGAAGGGGGGTATTAGGCCATAACACATTAGGTAATTTGTGCTCAAAATTTAAAGTCCAAGTTTGATGAAATTAATTCTAATTTGTGTAGAATTTTTGTGGGCTAAGCTCAAATTGGGAAATGATTGTATCAGACTATCACGCTAAAAAAACTCAAATTTAAATTGTGTTCAAAATTTAAAGCATAAATCCTATGTTTGGTTGGCTTGACTTGGATCATTTTGTCACCTCTAGCAAAGACTAAATAGGAAGAGAAGAAGACTAGGCGAGAGGTAGACAAGAGTGGAAGGAAATATAAAATAGAGTCAAACAATTCTTACAATTTTAAAACTAAAACATCAAACACGTGGATCAACTGACACAAGGTTGTTCCAACTTAATTGGTAGTCTTGAGTTCAAGTCTTGAGTATATAATTGCATTAAATACTTGAAGAAAGAACTTTATTACCATGATAATTTTATCCAACTCAAATATGATTATTTCCTGTAGAAAATACTTCTAAGATACTTGTAGTTCATGCCAAAAAGACTTAAAACTAGATTTATTTTTTCAAAATCGAGTTAAAATAAAATCAAATTCATTTAAAAATCATTTCAATATATTTTTACTTCAAACAATTTTTTTTTCAAATTTAAATTAGAAAACTGAAAGGAAAACATTTAATAGACACCACCCCATATGCTAATATAGACTTAGAGAGAGACAGAAAATAGAGAAAAATGATAAATGTAATAGATATTTGATATGATAAGAAAATTAAAAAAGTAAAAACAAATAAAAGATGGTAGTTGATTGTCTATAATATTGGGATGTACAAGTATTACTACTCACCTGAAAACTTATATTTATTCTCAAGGGTTTAATATAGCTTTTATTTCTCAACTAATACGTAGTTTTCACTCAGTGTTCTAGTTTTTGGTTATCCTTGTAACATCCCATTTTTTCATAAATTAATTTAAAAAGGATTGTTATTAATAAATAAGGATAAATAACTTTATTAATTAAAATAATGGTTTGAAAGAAAATAAAAAAAGTATTTTATTTATTCATTTGATAAGAAATAAAATAGAGTTCTTTTTTATAAAATAAATAAATAGAGTAAATAATAGGTTGAGAGTACTCTAGCTATAAATAGAGACATCTTAGGTAAGATTGATGATACGTCTCTACGCTTTCTCTTCCTCTCAAATTCGTTTTCCCTTCTCCCACTCCGAAAACCATATCTTTTTCCCGCATACGCTCAAACTTGTCTCGGTAAAATAAAGATCCCGGACTCGTTCACCGTTGGATCGTCATGAAATTTAAATACGAGGTTCGTAACATATTTTCGGATAGACCCATCGTTGGGATTTTGAAATAATGTCTGTGTTAAAAGAAATGTCCCTCGCACTGAGCTTTTCCTTTTCCCACAGACACCCAAAAACCTGTTTGGGTAAAACTATGATCCCTGACTCGTTAACTGTTAGATCATCGTGAAATTTGGGTACTGGGCTCACAATTGATTGCTGCACATTTGCACTGTTGGGATTTTCAATTAAATGTTTGGAGAGGGAGAAGTACTCATCACACATAGACAGTGGAATGAAGACTTCAATTTCTTCTCCTTCTCTCTAACGCTTGAAAACCCTATCAGAGCAAATTAGAGGAAAAACTAGAGGAATCTCAGGAAATTGCTAGAGATGTCGCTATCACTTTTAAAAGACACGTGAGCTCTCTTAGAGGTAAGGGATGAGTTTATTGCAATTGGGGTTAGAATGAACATGTGTAAGGATCCTTAGAAGATTAAATTGGGGTTTATTTTGGGATGTTTATTGAATTATAATTTTTCTTTATGATTATAAATACAATATTGTTGTGTTTGATAGACCAATTGATGTTTTGATGTGAATTGGTAGATAAATTTGAGTGCTCTTGATATTTTCGTATTTTTTTTATTTATGATTTTGATTCATTGATTTTAATATGATTGTGTGGAATTGTTTGGGGGGTTTTACTCCCCATGTTGTGAGAAACATTTTTTATAAATTGTTATATTGAGATTATGAGATGGTGATTCGAATTGTGAGTAAGTGACAAATTGAACCTATGATGAATGGTGAGATACATGTGTATTGAGATATTATATGTATTGAGTTGTGAGCTATGAACTGTGCAATCACACAATTGTAAGACCCTTTAAGGGCGACAAGTTTTTGTACGACGAATATTATGATGGAATCCATTGTGGGAACCCGACGAGTTGAATCACTTTGAGACGCGGCGAGTTAAAATGATTTTGAAAACAATTGAGTAGTTGTGTGTATTGCATAGTTCATAAGTAAAGTGTATATGATTCATGAGGTGTGATAACATGCTACTTTGAGATTATACCATTGTGATTAAGACCAAGTGTATGTGGTAAATTGAGTATGTATTGACTTGCAATATATATGAGCATTGAGATGTTGTGTGTATTGAGTTGTGAGCTATAAATCGTACAATCACACGACTATAAGACCCTTTAAGGGCGACCAGTTAATGCGCGATGAGTATTGTGATGGGAACCACAGTGGGGACTCGACAAGTTTAATCATAAGCGCAACGAGATAAAATTATTTTGAGAACAATTGAGGAATCGTGTGTTTTGTACAATTCATAGATAGAGTCTGTGTGCTAAAATATTTTTTGGGTTAGACCTGAATCAGGAGGGAGAAGCCCTAATGGACTTTTCAGAGTGTAGGCCTTGGGGGTAAATACACCCGGTTTGAGTGCTCATTTAAGTTTGTGCTGATCCCACATGGTTGGAGCATTCTCGCAAAACAACGTGATCCTGACTGGTCTCCCTATGATTTTACCTTGTGAAAGTGACCTGACCTACTAGTGTATGGTTTGTCTTGTCATGTACTCCTAGACGCTCGACGAGGTTTTTCATTGACATGGTACCACATTACATATAAAATTGAGTCTTAGTGTATCTATTGCATAACTCTTGTGTATTAATCGATATTGATTGATTTAGTGATATTGTGTTTTGATCTTTGAGTACATGAATGATGTGAAAATGAATGAGACGTGTTGTGTTGTGATGTGATGTTATGCGACAAAGTGATAGAATGACGTGAGCTATGTTTAAGTAAGTTATATGTCGTTTATATGATATGTATATCTACATGTTGTCTTGTTTCTCTCTATTAGCTAGGAATGTAATAACTCACTCCCCGTGTGCTATTTGTGTTTGGATCCTGTGATGATCTCAAACCTTGTGTTCGTGGGAGCAAATAGTTAGGTGAATGATTATGAAAAACCTCATGCTAGAGGACACGAGAAGACAATGCTCTGATAGGATGTGTGACATTGGAGTATAGGTTTCAATATTAATTGTATGAAGTCGTGGACGACCTTGTTTTGAACCGAGATGATTTATTATTTATTTGAACAAGTTTTATTATGATGTTAGATAAGTGAATGTGAGCCTTTTATCCTTTTAAAAGATTTATATTTAAATGTATTTTAAAAACTTTTAATTAATTATGATTTCTTATTCCTTCTATTATTAGTATATATATGTGAAGGATAGAAGGCGTCACAATCCTTCCTCGTGGCTTTCATTTCAAACAAATTGAATGATTTTTGTGAAAGAACTTTTATGACAGTTTGAAAGACTAAACAAACAAAAGGAGCAACGCCAAAACAGGGAATATTGGAGACAGTTGAGCTGCCGTTTGTCATTTCTTTAGGAATTTTCTGTGGATTTATTATGCAACTTACGAGGGAGGTATAATCCTAATCTGATTATGTTCACAATATCTTAAGAGTACGCAAGCTTCAAATACATGGCTGTATTTGATTCCGATTTGCCCAAAAACATAATTTAATTTTTTGTCTTAATCTTTTAGATTATTAGGAAAAAGAGACTTGAATTAATCCAAAGTTCGATCGAGAGGTAAATAAAATTTGATTTTTCTAACAATTGGGGTTTAGTTTTCCTATTTAAATATGTTTTTTTCTGCAATTATATTAAATTTTAATTTTAATCTCTAAAAAAATTGAGGTTTAGATTGCGTTACTTATTTTTAAGAAATAAACAAATTTAAATCCCATCATTATGATGGATTCATTAATTGACATGTCAAATAAATTTCAAGTGACATGTTAAAATCTAATGGATTTATAATGACTCTAACATAACTGTTATAGGTTCCTTTTTTCAAAATAATAAATAAACCAAAGCTCAAATTATATAGAGATTAAAACGTTACCAAGAAATGTAGAGATTAAAAGCACAATTAATGTGTTTATAAAAATTAAAAATATACCAATGATGAAAAAATAAAAAATATATTTAAACTTTTTCATAAATATTTAGGACAAATAAAATTTATTTTAAAATGGATTAAGATTATCTAATTTTATTATAATTAATGAACATGATCATATAATTCATATTATAATAGAAAAATAATAATAACATGATATAATATCATCAATAAATTTATTATACATAATGAGTTGTAATTACATGATGGATTAAGATTGAATGATGTGTAAATTTTATATAATTCTTTTTCTCAAATAATAAAGCAATAATTCTTAAGATAAATAATAATAAACGGGTGCAAATAGATATGGCAAGAAAACCCGTACCCGTGGGTACCCGCCCAAATCCTTCCCGACTTTGAGGGGTAATACCCGAGTTGACCAGGTATGGATTCGGATTCGGGTTTTCCCCGATAATCAAACGTCGGGTACGAGTATGAGATTACTAGATTCGTCCCGATCCCAAACTCAAACTCGCCTAATTACTTAAAATCTTTAGAATTTTTGCATAATTTAATCAAAAGGCATAAAATTTTTATTACTAGTTAATTTTATTTTAGAATTTTTACATAATTATTTAATATTATTTTCTTAATGATTTTTGTAAACACATGCGTTGTAATAAATTTATTGATATATAAGTAGTTAAAAATAAATGTTTAACAATCAATTTATTTTTTCTAAAATCAAATTTTTAATATTTTTTTACAAAAATAAATATTTTTCTAATTTGAATCGGATATGGGACAGAATCGGGGATACCCGATATCCAACGGGTATCCGACAGGTACAGGAATGAAATAATAAACTTAAATAAACCTGTCGGATATCAAATACGGGTATGGGAATAGAGATTGGGAAGACAATACTTATACCTGCGTTGTCCCATTGCCATGTCTAGGTGCAAAATTAAAAACTGCTCCGCAGCAGATTTCAGTTGATATAATCGTACAAGCATCACGCTAAGGTATATGCTTTTGTGACTGATAAGGGGTGATTTCTACAAGGTTTTTGACATTGGCAAAGGATTCTCGTATGCCGGAAACTAATCTTACTTTATTAGCCGAAGAAAGTCCAACACAAAAATCAGCTACAAGTAGTATGGGAAGAATATATATGGGTGTACAAAATATGTTTTATGGTGAACAAAAACTTAATGGCTATAGCAAATGTGTGAAGGAACCAGATAACTCAAAACACGAAAAACATACATTTTTCTAATTTACTAAATTCTATTTGGATAGAACGTGGGGTAAATAACATTTGAAAATTTTGAAACCTTAATTCTGTATTTTCTTTCTCATCCTTTTCTCCATCTAAAGTTGACAAATTTTCTTAAAGTCCACTTATGTAAAAGGATATTTCTATTAATTTTTTGGCGTGTATAAACCACAAGTGTTTTATATTGAAGATAATTATGCTCAATCACGTATGATAGTACCACCATATTCTTTTAAATATTTAACAAACTGTATATCTATTAAATTCAAAATTCTGGTTCAGCTAGAAGAATATCAAAGCCAGTTATCTTTATACTGAATCCAAAATCTAAAAATGCAAACAAAAATCACCTTCTCAAGCCTAACACTGGATAAAAGATAGTCCAATTTTTAATTAATTCAAATACAAAACTTCTAGTTGCTATAAAACCGCATGCAATACTGATTACATCCCTGTATGTTTCAAATCAACAGTTACTAGTTACTGAGTGCAAGATAATAAGCCAAAGCTAAAGTCAGTTTCCTTGTGAAACACATCTTGTAATCTCCCCTAGAAAGAAAGAGAAAGCTGTGTACGGTTCTAAAGTTTGTTTTTGAAGAAAAAAAGGAGGCAAAAATTAAAGAAAGCCGAATTAGACATGGAACAAAAGAGAATCTACAAGCATCAATTAAAAGAGCCAAGGATCTCACTCTCAATTAGAGGTGTTCACGGCCTGATTTAATTCATTTTTTTTTTACCGTTTTAACTGAAATATTATTTCATTAAAATTTATATAATTTCTTTTTCAACTTTTAAATTAAATGACATTAAAAAATTGTTAATAATAATTTATGAAATTTATTAATATGTTAAACTTTCTATAAAATAAAAATTTGTCTAATTTTCATCATCAATTTTAAATCAAACATATTTTTAAAAAATATTTTAAAAAAAGTGAAATACATTGTATAAATTTATATACATAATATTATAAAATATCATAAAACTCAAGTGATCATAAAACATATAATATGAAAATAATATAAATGTTAGTATAATTGTTACATTTTAGTTCAATTTCAAAAACACAAACGATAAACTCAACCAAACCAATCGGTTTGAGAGAAAAATTATTTAAACAAATAAAAAAAAAAGAATTGATTTAGTTTAGTTTTTGATTTTTTTAGCCAGTTTTTAATGTTATTTTGGATCAGTTTGAATTTAACCATCATGTGTATTCTCAACTAAAGATCATCCCAACTCACTTCTTTATAAATGCGTGTGCTCTCCAATGCTGCTATGCACCAAAAGCAAAACCTAGCCATATATGAATCGAGAATATGGCAAACAAGAGAAAAAGATGGGAAGGTCAAGGAGATCAAGGAAACAGTGAAGAAGGGAACATTGAATTGGAGCAACTAAGGGAAGAAGCAGCATCAATGGCTGCTGATATACTCGTTGCTAGAAGAGCTAAGAAACGTTACATTGGTGTACGCCAAAGACCCTCAGGGAGATGGGTGTCTGAAATCAAAGACACCATACAGAACATTAGGTTATGGTTAGGCACT
Organism: Glycine max; assembly: GCF_000004515.6. Taxonomy (NCBI): domain Eukaryota; kingdom Viridiplantae; phylum Streptophyta; class Magnoliopsida; order Fabales; family Fabaceae; genus Glycine; species Glycine max. The sequence goes on along the minus strand of NC_038256.2, from coordinate 3,772,330 downwards.
TATGACACTGCTGAAGATGCTGCTAGGGCTTATGATGAGGCCGCGCGCTTGCTTCGTGGCGCCAACACTCGCACGAACTTCTTTTCTTCACAATCTTCTCCTAATTCTGTTCCTGCTCTTCCTCTAAAGATTGCCAAACTTCTCCTTCTTAGGCTCAAAGCTAGAAACATGGCCTCTTCATGTGTGGTTACCCCTTTTCCTAGTAACCACTATGAACCCGAACCCGAGTCACATTTTTATCATCAAATAGAAGAATCCTATTATGGGAATTCTTTAGATATGGTAGGAAATGGGATTGTTGAACAAAATTATTATTGTGCTAGTTATAGTTCTTCTGCCATAATAACTACTTGTGACTTTAGTTGTGGTACTAATGAAGAAAATTCTAACCTAGAGGGTAGTAGTAGGGAGGATTCAAGATTAGGGTATCATTGTGATGACAATGTTTATGATCAAAACAACCAGATTGTGAGTGGTAAAGAGTTTGAAGACTGTGATGCTGGGATTAGAGATCTTCAGTTTTTGGACACTGCTGGATCATTGAGTTGCTTTTTTTCTCCTTTTGAGATAGCAGAAGAGATGGTGGGATCAATAGAGGAAGAAGAGAAATATCGTGTTGATGATTCACCATTAGGTAGAGAATCTTTCAGGATGAAGTATGAACGTAAATTCTCAGCTTGTCTTTACACCCTAATTGGGGTGTCTGAGTGTTTGAGCCTACAAGTTGGACCAGGAAATGGAAAGGAATTGGAAAAAAAAATTGAGGATGGAAAATAGCTTAGATGTGAAGAGGCACTAACGGGAGGACCTGAATTTTGTTCCATTCTTTTGGAGCTCTCTCCTTGATTTTCAATATTCTAGCTAGCTAGGCTGCAAATAAAATTGGAATAGGATAGATTATTCTTTCTATATATCTTTTACTAGAGGATGGCATCTTAGTCCATATTCTTTAATTTCATTATAAATAAAGCTACTGCAGTTTTGCTATATGATGATCAATGGTTTTCTGTCCTATAAATTCCTAAACTATTTCCACAAGATGTTATATATAATACTGCTCAGAAGTTTCAAATGCACTTGCACTTTTAGTCCCTCATAATTATAATAATGTAATTTTAAGGTGTGTTTGATTTGCATTTTCATTTTCTGTTTTCATTTTCTATCTTTATTTTCTGAAAATTGTTTTCATTTTCAAAAATTTAGAATTCTGAAAATATGTTTGGTTTGATTTCTCGTTTTCTGCTTTCAAGAAATAAAAATACTAAAAATATGTTTTCAAAAAGAAAATGTATTTTTAGATTTAATTAAAATTATATTCCTTGCCACTACGTTTTTATTTTATCCAGAATGAGGTTCCTGGTTTTAACTGAAAACAAGATTTTATTGTTTTCAATTTTTGGTTCGTTTGAAAAAATATTTTCATTAAAAATGTTTTCAAAAATCCAACCAAACGCATTTTCATCACCATTTTCTATTTCTAGTAAAAATAAAAATAGAAAACAACCAAACCAAATATCCTTTTAATTTCCCAAATTTTATTTATGTCAATTGTATTCATTAGGTATCATAAATGTATAATTTTAAAATTCTCAAGAGATTAAAATTGAAAAATTATAATACTTAAGGAATCAAAAGTACAATTAAAACTTAAAAAATTAAAATTACTTAAAATCTAATTTAGGTTATTTGTGTTACAAGATAAAGTAGATTATAATAATATTAATCATTAAATAACCAGAGAATATTGGCTAACAACTAACATTGAGCAATAAAAAAAATCATTGAATAACCAAAAAATAGAGTTTAAGAAATTTTAATTTTGTCATGACTATAATCGATTTTATCATGACATTTATTGTAACACCTAGTTACACTAGACTCAACCTTAATTAATTTACCATCCGTTAGTGGGTCCATGCCTTTCATTTCTCATCTTACAGGTGTCATGCTGCCACTGCATGCCCCTAATAACATAGTGCTCGACTAGAATACTTACTCATTTCTGAAGGAAAACTCAATAATACTTTCAGGTGTCATGCTGCCACTGCATGCCCCGAATAACAGTCCCAAACTCCGTGACATCCTCCTTTGGATTGTTAATGCTTTCAACATCAATTTTAGCATCCATCTCAATAATAGCACTGTTCAGGCCAAGATCATGGATCCAGAGAAGAGCACTGAGACTAGCATCTTAAGGGATAAACAGATAGTTTTAGCCAACACAAACTGACCTTGATCATCTCTAGGGCACAAACCAATACCTATAATTTTCTGCTCATCATTGAAAGTCGCATCCACGTTGCACTTCAGGAAGCCTGCTGGGGTTTTAATCCAAATCTTTTTGTTATTAACATTATTTTCCAACTGTCCAAAATTAATGGATTAATTTGTTACCATCAACTTCTCTAGGGAATTTGATGCTCACAAATATATTTGTAATACTGTTTCATTATTTTTCTCCCATAAAGAACCATGGCAATCCTAGCTCTATGATGTGCGTTGACCTTGTGCTGCATAATTTCAAAATGATATCATGAAAGTTGTCTGAAATATCAAGCAATCTATTCATAACATCCTAAACATTTAATACTATTGGTGCATGTGAGCTTGAGTTTTAGTTCTCCCAACATTTATTATTAGTTTTTTAAAACAAAAAAGATCACACATTGACTAAAAAGTTTCACATATCACTCTTTTCTTTATAGTAAAAAAATCTCTCTCAATTTTTGTTTTATATCTCACTTTTTGTTGGATCGGGCTAGTAAAAAAGATATGCTATGAGTTTTCTAACTCTGAATTGTACACAAATTAATAGCAAGACATTGGACACCTTTGGTTTACAAGCGAGTTCGAGTAGGAATACAATCCCTATATGCTCTCCATAAGTTTCTGAATATCAGGGGAACTTTTAATTTCCAAATCATTTTCCAGTCACCGTTCAGGTTGTAATCTTTAGTTTCCACCACCCTATCCATACATAAGTCATATGCAGATTTAACAATACATGTACCTTGTTTAGCAGGCCATCAGTATATAATTCTGTTGGTTTTGAGGAGGAAATTATAAAAAACAGAGAAGAGAAGAGAGACAATACGTATGTGGAGGAAATAGAATTATTTTATTCTAATTCAAATTATTCTCAGCAGTGATACAATAAATAGAAAAAGATAAACTAATTAGATAACAAGATATTAGCAAAACAGAATATTAAAACTAACTTGCTCCTTAAAGATAGGAATCACTTATTGACTAGGCTAATCCATTAAAACTGCCTTACTCCTAAAATATAGGGAATCAACTTAGTTACTAAATCCTATTTTAAAAATTGAAAAATAAAATATTATGCAGTTACAAAAGTATATCTTCAACACTCCTCCTTGCTTTTGGAACTGCAAACTCCAATTCTTTGAGTTCAAGTTTGTTGATAGGTAGTGACTTTGTAAACATGTCAGCCAATTGATCTTTAGACTTGCAGTAAATTAAGTTCACTTCTCCACTTTGTTGCATCTTTATCAAATAATAAACCTGGATGTTGAAATGTTTAATCTTTCCATGACACACGGGATTGTTTGCAATAGCAATGGCTACTTGATTGTCAACAAAAATTCCAGTTTTGTTCTTTTTAGAAAATAGAATGTTTGACCTTGTTGAAGTGAGATACATTGGACATCCAATCAAGCTCTCATAATATCCTTCATCAATGTTATCAACATCTTCTTCTTTTCTGAACTTCTCCTTTTGATTCATTAGTGTGCTAGCAGATTTGCATTCCTCCATTTGAAACTTCTTCAAATTTTCTTTTGCATATTTCCTTTTTTTCATGTTTAACATTCTTTCAAGATGGCAATGATCAAGTCTCTTGTGCTTGAATTCCGTGGGTGTGACTTGAGTGAAATAGGTTGTATGCTCCTCCTCTGCTGGATCAAATGAGAAGCTTTTACCTTTCATTTTAACCCTTAGAACTTCCCGGCCAAAATTGTCATAGATAAAGCAATGTTGGTATTCAAAGGACACTTTAAATCCCTTTTTAATCAACTGACCTACGCTTAGCAAGTTTTGGTCAATGTTAGGTACATAAAGAACATCTGATATTAATTTGATACCTGAACATGTTGAAATTGCAACAGTTCCTTTTCCTTTTACAGGAATATAGCCACCATTCCCAATTCTGACCTTTGAGACATTAGTTGGCTTCAAATCCTTGAATAGAGTCTTATCATATGTCATGTGGTTCGTACAACCACTATCAATCAACCAACTTTCACTTGATTCACTACTCAAGAAGCATGTGGCCACAAACAGTTGGTCCTCCTCTTCTTGATTAGCAATCTGAGCTCCCTCATCATGGTGATTTTTGTTGGGGCAGATCACCGCTTCATGTCCTATCTGGTTGCACTTGTTACATTTTGCATCTGGTCTCCTCCAACATCTGAAAGGTGCATGACCTTTTTTGCCACAATGCTGACAAGGTGGATAATTTTTCTTTTTACCCTTACCTTGGTTGTTTGCACTATTTTCGCTGCTTGCTGGTTGATTCTTCTTGAAAAAATCCTTTTTGCTTTCATCAATTTCATGATGTTTGGCGGGCAAAGCACCTTCGACAACACGATCTTGCCTCATCAACCTTCGCTGCTCTTGAGCTTGCAGGGCGTGTAGCACTTCTGTCAATGTGATTTTCGACAGATCCTTTGTGTTCTCTAATGAAGCTATAGATGCTTCATACCTCTCCGGCACCGTTACCAAAATTTTCTCTACAATTCTCGAATCAGCAAAATCACTTCCCAACAACTTTATCTTGTTGGCAATACCCAACAATTTGTTTGAGTATTCTTTGATTGTATCTGACTCTTCCATCCTTTGAAGCTCAAATTCTCTCCTTAAATTCAGCACTTGCATGCTTCGTATTCTATCATCTCCAGCGTATTCCTCTTTCAGATAATCCCAAATTGCTTTGGGTGATTTAAGAGTCATGATTCTGATGAATATCATTTGTGAAACACCAGTGAACAAACATGACCTCGCCTTTGCCTTCTTCATCTTTCTTTCCTTGTGATTTTTAATTTGGGCCATGGTGGGATTTTCAGGCAGCGGATATATTTCATAATCCTCTTCCACAGCATCCCATAAATCCAAAGACTCCATGTAGGATTGCATTTTCACTTCCCAAAGATCATAATTCTCTCCATCAAAGATTGGAAGAGTTATGTGGGAAAAACTTGCTTCACCTTCCATGGTACAAGTCCCGTAAGAATAAGGCTCTCGATACCAAATTGTTGGTTTTGAGGAGGAAATTATAAAAAAACAGAGGAGAGAAGAGAGACAATACGTATGTGGAGGAAATAGAATTATTTTATTCTAATTCAAATTGTTCTCAGCAGTGATACAATAAATAGAAAAAGATAAACTAATTAGATAACAAGATATTAGCAAAACAGAATATTAAAACTAACTTGCTCCTTAAAGATAGGAACCACTTATTGACTAGGCTAATCCATTAAAACTGCCTTACTCCTAAAATATAGGGAATCAACTTATTTACTAAATCCTATTTTAAAAATTGAAAAATAAAATATTATGCAATTACAAAAGTATATCTTCAACAAATTCTATCCTTCTTGACATATTGCATCAAATGAATTTCTAATGTTTTTCTTTGCCTTGTCCTCAAGAAAAAGATCATGTATCATCACATTGTTCCAGGTTCTAGTTCCTAGAATCATAAGGTCAAACCCACCTTCATTCTTGCATTTAGCATTGGGATTGTTTGAATGAATTTGTAATCAGGATCCCTTAGCCATGGATCTTACCAAGCAAGAGCAGTAGCCCGATCCCCAATACTCCATCTATAGTCCTCTCTTAACAACGTTCAAGAACTTCAAATGCTATGCAGGGAAAAGCTAGGATGGATTATGTTACGAATAGTAATGATGGGGGTCTGCAAGAAGCAGTGGGGTTGCAAGAAGGAAATGCAAGATCCACAAGGAACAAAAGGTCACCAGCGTATTGGAAAGATTAGGTACGTACGTAGTGGGTAGGAGCCATGCAGCAAACAAGGAGCGCGTAGCTTTAGCTAGGAAGTTAGTGGGAAATCAGGGAATATCTCTCTGTCAGGATATTCCCTGATATTGCATCTTTTTTCCGTTTTCGTTGTCGGGCTATGTCCCCTAGTTAGCTTATAAATATCGTGTAATAAGCGCTTCATGGTAATGAGAAATATTATCTTCAGCCTCTTCTTCTCTTATTCTTTGGGAGGGACTTGGTCCTCGAACTTCAAGTGGTATCAGATTATGTTTAACTTATGCATCCAAAAATTGCCACTTATAGTATTTAGGTTTGAAGAGCTTTGATGACATAGAATCAATGTTGGAAATCAATTTCCAACTTTTTTCCCCCAACATAGCAAGGTTAAAAGCCTATAGATTACAAAAACCCATCCCTTCATGAACCTCCTTACATGAGAGTTTATCCCAAGAAAGCCAATTTATTCCTTTAGAAGTTCTACCTTTTGAACTCCATAAAAGAAAGTCATCATCTTCTAACTCAATGAGGATGGAAGGAGAAAAATACTCACGGTACGTATATGAAGGAATGACTTGAAGCACTGGTTTTATAAGCAGTTCTTTCCCTACTTTTGCAAAAAAATTCCACTCCAAGAGTTTACTTTCCTCCAAACTGTCATTCTAAAGTTAAAAGTGGTTGTTTTGCTTTTAATCAAGGATGAAAGACTCAAATACTTACTCGAACCAATACTTAATTGGACACCCATCGGCATGCATGGACAAGCTCTCTCTACTTTGTTGATCAACATTTCTGCTAAAATAAATTTTAGACTGATGTAAATTAACTGTTTTGTCCGACACTTCAAAAAATTGTAAGAATGTTCTTCATCACGCTTATCTCATTCTCTTGCTCTAAGGAAAAGAAAGAAGTTACTATCAAAGAGCAAATGAGAAATGATTGGGGCTCCCCAGCAAATCTTAGCACCGTTGAATAAGTGCGAAGACCTTTAAAGCAAAGACTGAACAAATATATAGAGGATCTCCTTGGCGAAGATCTCTTCTAGGCTGAATAGGTACAGCATATTCTTTATTAACTAAAACAAAATAGTTTATTGTCTCAACACACATCATGACTATTGATCCAATGACTAGCAAATACGATCATTTCCATGATATCTCTAAGGTAACACCTATCAACCCAATCATATGCTTTTTGATGATAAATATTTTTAAAGTCACCTCACCTTTCTTAAGTTAATGCTTTAAAATTGACTTAAATATATTTTTAGTCCTTTAAATATATAAACATTCTTGATTTAATCTTTTAAAATCGTAATATATTTTTTAGTCCTTCATATATAAAATTAGTGTGTCAAATCACGAATAATAAATTTATAATTTGTGATAGCTTTCGACGATCATAATTTAATTTTTAACTTAAATTTTAAATCATAATTATTTGAGACTAAAAATCATCACAAAATTTTAAAAAAAATTATTAAAAAAATACAAAAATTCATATACATCTCCTTTCTCCATCGTCTACAAATTAGCAAATTGTCTCTTTAAATTAAAACACACGACCACCTCCATTTAATTCCTCTTTGACATTGATTTAAAATAACAAACCATAAATAACAAGCAAAGCATCATACATTGAAATTGAAATTGAAAGGTACCCCTGTATCAAGAAAAAAGAAATTGAAAGGTACCCAACAAGAAACAAACACCGTACACAGAAAAAAAAAATCGAGAACAAATTACACTCATTTCTCTTCCTGTAATTTGAACTTATTACACTAAATTCCACTCATTGTTGAATCCCTATACAAATCCCCTCATATTTACAATTCCATTACACAGACAACCCTTGCACTCTAACATACTTATTTTCGTTAACTTCAAATCATCACATGCCGTGCACATGCTTATTTAATAAAAATTTCAAACAAAATTACCATCATCTTCTTCGGCACCTCCAACAGCGATCCTGGCTATAACTTCAAATACTCAGCCTGGGTTTAATTTCAAATAGTGAAAACCATAACTACAATTCAATAGAAATCGTCTAAAATCAAATGACCTCTTGTAATCAATTTGGGTAACAGAATTTTTGTAACAAAAAAAATGTAAAAACAAAGCTTTCTAACAGAATTAAGTTGTCAAATTAAACAAACTTCAGTTCCAAATTCAACAAGTAACTAATGCAAAAGTACACCGTCAATTACAGCAGAAAGATATCAAAGAAAATCATGTTTCCAAATGTAGAGAAGCCATAAGATCTTACAACAACCAAGCCGAATTAGAGTTTGAAAAAGACAAATCAACACAATACCATTCTAAAATAAATAAATAAAAAATCAATCCTAAAAAAAAAGTGCCGCGCAGAGATAATATTTCCAACAATTCAGAATCCAAATAATTGCTGAAACACATAATCCCCACCGTCAAGGTTCTTCCTTCAAAACTCCATTGCTATGTTAAACTGTGAAATTCACTAGCTATTGCTATGCAAGCACTTCCTCCACTCGAACTCTAAAACCATGTGGTGGTGTGAATCTCTAATCCGCCAAGAATGACGGGAAGAGGAAGAATTACCGTTTTGGAGTTAGAGCAAGATCCCTCTCTGATACCAAAGCCGATTCTCTTCGTAAAAAAAGGCCTTCGCGACGTCGGAGACAACACTATTCGTCATCAAAGAGAGGAGAGGTTGTTGGAGCTATTGTAGGCACGTGATGAACTTGGATGATCTCGAGGAAGGAGATGAAGGAGGACCCAGTGGCTAGAGAGGCGATAAGTTATGTGGAAGGGTCTTTTTAAGTTTTGACCTTTCACTAAGCATTAGCACCATTATTCAGTGGTGTTAGCTTAGGGGTGTCAAGTAATGCATTTTAATGAGTGCCATACGTCCTAACTACACGATAGACGAGTCTAATTTGCTCAAAAATCTAAAATTCCAGATTCCATTTATTCTTGAACGTAACCTAAGCACAATTTCGATGTCAATAATATTAAATAGATCTCAATAATTGAAATACAGCGTAGTTAACGAGGGTGAACATGATTCATGCGACAACAAATGCGCATTTCCACACCTTGTTCTCTCCAACTTGAATCACCTGCAGGAGAAGAAGAAAAAAAAGCAGAGGTTGTTTCTGCCATGTCCCAAACCTCTACGGCGGCCGGCAGTAGCACCTCGAGATTTTTGCACCTTAGTCGGGTAAAACAAAAAACCACTACAGAGGAGGAAAAAACGCACATGGGTAAGTGTTTAAACATACATACTAGGCATGGTTTGGGATGCTTCGGGGCAATGGCGTTTGGGGTTGGGGTGCTTCGAGGAACAGAGGTGGAAGGCGGCTGGGTGTGTTACACCCATATCTCTAATACTATATTACATATGAATTGTTCATTTACCTATTTATTTTTTACAGCGTATGCATCTCTATTTAATTCTGCAATCATGTGAAGTTAAGAAAATGTCACCTCAATTTTTACTAACCTTTTATTAGTTGATTTCTAAAGTTATTACCGTGCAGTAACTAAACTTTCTTTCATATTTTTTCAAAACGAAAGCACAAGGTAATCTCGTTAGAAATATACTTCTTAGAGCAGATTACAGTTACCTCCCTTAAGGTTTACTCTAATTACACATATATTTCCTCCTTTTGTTTACTCAACACAAAACCCCAAACTTTTCCATTCCCATTACAGGTGCACCCCTTCTCCACCAAAGGGTGTTAACTCAGTTTTATGACCACGTCATTGGCATGTGATTTAAACAAAAAAATTATCCCCAAAACAACCCTCATCTTCATCGCAAAACACCTAAAAAAAGATTTACAAAGGCTGAATAAAAGATTTGTAGAAGATGAATAAAAGAACAACATCATATCAAAGTTAAGTAGATCACAAACAAATTTCCTTATATCAGCCTCAAATAGTGAGAATTGAGATATAATCATTATTTTATCAATTTTATGGACTCTGACCAGGAAAAATTATTAAAACTCACGACTAATTAGAATTTAAAACTCTGATCAGTGATGGAAAACAGAAATTTGAAATTCCTTCCATATTTTTCAGTATAAAATCATGAATAAATAGAAAAACAAACATAAGTCTTATTTAGTAAAGGTGGGAGTGTGATGAGAATCATGAAACAGGCCAAATACAGTCTAAAGGCCCAAGTGGAGAAGGACGAAGGCCCAAGTGGAGAAGGACAAAGCCCCCGAGTGGAGAAGGATGAAGGCCCAAGTGGAGAAGGATGAAGGCCCAGAGGCAGAGACACTATCAAGACTATTAATTGATGCTGAAGGCCAAGATTAATTTGAAGGCCCATAATAAATATGTTCTATTTAGTTATAATTTTTATTTATTGTAATTTTGGCCCAAACTGTTTAGAAGGCCCATGTCTATTTTTATCTTTTTGTTTAGCTACACTATAAGTATGGGTTTTTGTTTTGAATAAAAAAAAAACTTTTGGCATTTGACAAAATTTGGTGAGAGTTTCTCTCTGGGTTCCTTGTTGAACCAATTATCAGACTTATCAAGGTAATCCTTGTGGCGTCTACCCAGACTTATCTTCCTTCACCGGAAGTGGCGTCTACCCAGACTTATCTTCCTTCACTGGAAGTGGCGTCTACCCTGACTTATCTTCCTTCACCGGAAGTGGCGTCATCCAAACTCTATAACCTGTATCAAGCGATCCGCTCCTACTCAGGTTCGCATCAGAGTGTTAATTCTATAGTAGATTAATTATACTTATTTTTAATCAGATCAAGTATATTTTCGCACTGTATAGCGTAGCATCCCCGCTTCACAGGTTGTGATAAGAGAAGACACCAAATGGAGATGGCCATTCCATAAGTGTATGGAATCGACCTTGGCTGCAACATAATGGTAATCCCTATATTTCATCCCTTCCCCTCATTGACTTGAACAAATGCATGCCAGCACAATTACTGATCATGGAAACTCATCTTGGAGACTTGAAATTCTGGAACAAATACTCAATCCAGATGATAGCAATGAAGTCCAGAATCTGCCACTTTTAAATGTTGCTGAAAGTGATGTTCAAATATGGAAGCTCACCAAAGACGGGAACTATTTTGTTAAGTCAGCATATCACAATATCATTGACACTTTGTCCCTCGATGCCAAATACAAAGCTGATGCCAAATACACTGAAAATAACCTGGAACCATCTTGACACATCTTCTTTGGCTGTGACAAAGCTATCTCAATATGGAAGGAATCTGGTCTGATGGAGAAGATTGAAACTCAAGTCCAACAAGCAGAAGGTATAAAGACTCTTATCTTTGATATTCTGCATTCCCTGACACATAAACACGACTGCAGAAAATTCACAACTGTCCTTTGGAGCATATGGCAGCAGCGTAATATGGAAATATCTACATGTATGACCTCCAATAATGATTAGAACTGATTGCTATGTTTTGGAAGTGAGAAGGGAAAGGTTTTCATTATTCATTTGCCTATGATATTCACTGACACAGATGGACACAAAAATAGAGTTGAACCAGTTTACCTCCATCACTGGATCAATATGTGATACGCTCCAATTTACAGCAGCTCTTTGAACTTTTTGTTCATGTCTTGGGAGTTGGGGCTACTTTGGCTTGCAAGCAAAATTGCATACTTTTGTCATTCATTTGTTAGTTAAATTATAAATAATGAGAAAAAGCAAAGGAAACTAATTCTCCCACATCTAACTAAATGTTTCATAAAAAAGACAACTTGACATTAAGGAAATTAAATAATAATGTGAAATGATATATTAACATCACACCCACCCTTGGAGAAATTGCCTAAGTAGTGATATTTGCTTTGAGTTGTAGATAAAATCAGAGTCTCTGAAAGGAGTTCAACTTTTGCACATTGCATAAAGACTTAACGCTAAAATGATTGTTATATACTAGAAAATATATTTATATGCAGCTAAATATATCCCATTCAGTAAATATAGCTTGCAGGAAAAGAATCCTTTTATGTTAAAATTTAATGAGAGAATTGATACTCATGTATGACTCACCAAATTATCACTCGTCATATGATCATACAAGTCAAGATTGTTGAATTGAATTATGTGAAAAAACTCATACTCAATGAGTCTACCAAAAATCCTAAGTTCGAACATCATTAAAATCTGCATGATATTTGCTCTCACGAAAGACATTGTTAATTAAAAATGACAACAACATTATATGCCATAAAATTGCTTTATTGTATAGTTGACAACATTTGTGAATAAGAAAAGGATGATCCAGAGCCTTTTTCTTGTAACTCTAAAGGGGGGTATTCGACTTTTTAGAATGATATACAAATTTGGAATGTGCTACAATTCTTGTAATCATATTTGATATAGTGAAACACTTTTGAAATGATTTCATGGAGATAGGTAAGAAGTATCAAACTACATTAATCATTGTGTTTTTTTGTCTAAATTTATTTTGGTCAGTGAGTGATTCTGTTAGTGATGTCTTTCTCAACACAAATATTGATTTTTGTTTGTCATTCCATACTTACTACTCATTGATGAAAAGGGCTGAAGATCATCTTCTTACCCAGAAATGTTGTCAACTATACAATGAAGTAATTTTATGTCATATAATGTTGTTGTTTTTTTTAATTAAATGTATTTTGTGAGAGGAAACCTTATACATATTTTAATAACATTTGAATTTAGGATTTTTGGTGGACCCATTGATTATGTGTTCTTTCACATAATTCAATTTAACAATCTTGACTTGTACAGACCATATGATTAGTAAAAATTTGGTGATTCATACATAGATTGATTCTCTCATTAAATTTTAACATAAAATATCTTTTTTCTGCCTTCTATAATGTTGAATGGATATATTTAACTGCATATAAATATATTTTCTAGTATATAAGAATCATTTTAATGTTACATCTTTGTGCAATTTGCAAAAATTGAGCTCCCTACACAGATTGTAATCTTATCTACAACCCAAAACAAATATCATTACTTAGGAGCGATTTTTTCAGGGGTAAGTGTGATGTCAATATTCATTCACATTATTATTTAATTTTTCATATTTCAAGTTGTTTTTTTTTTATGAAACATTTAGCTAGATGTGGAGGAATTAATTTCTTGTGCTTTTTTCAATTGTAATTTAGTAACAAGTGAATGACACATGATACAATATTTGAGAGAGATGAAGTTGTATAACCAGTGTGTGTATAATCCTTGACTATCCTTAATCATTTACTTTGATCAAAAGCTATGGCATAAACTCCTATTCCTAAAAAAAATGATAATAAGCATATCTAGAAGGAGAATAAAAGCATAACTATGTTGTCAAATGGCGGTTATGGAGGCGCCGTAAGGGTTATACAGCAGCATAACGGCGGCCTGCACCATCCGCTTTGTGCTATGTTGCCCAAAATAAAAGTGTCCACCACATGGGTTCTCGCATTTTTTTAAAAAAAAATTGGGCTCGGGCTGGTCAAAATGCCCTGACCCAAAAACCACACGTAACATCAATGAGCACCCTCATTCTTCTCACGCTCACTCAACCTCTCTTCTCACGTGAACCCTAGCTACGAGCCTGCGACCTTAAGGGATCCATACAGTGACCCATTTGGTCCGACAACCCTTTCTGTCCGACTTCCCTCTGCTCCAGCCATCCTTAGCTCCGACGGCCCTCTGTGCTGGTTTTTTTCCTTTTGTTTTTCTTCTTTTTTTCCCTGAATTGTTTTAGTGTTTTTGTCTCCTCTTCTACTCTATTCTCAACTTCATTTGTTCTTTTTTTTTTTTTCAATTTGAGGGTTTTAATTCTGTTTTTCAGAATTAATATTTGTTTGTTGTCCTAAGGTTTTCTTATAAAACCTTATCCCAATTGTTTCTCAGTTATAGGATAATGTTTGGGACAGGGACAAGCACTGCTTCCTCAAATACTACTAGTAAGAGGATAGGCATTGATAAAAGATGCAAGCAAATATAGGGATGTGTTTCAGATCATTGATAAAAGATGGAATATTCAGCTTCATTGCCCATTACATGCAGTCGGTCACTTTTTGAATCCGGAGTTTTTCTATGACAACCCTTCGATGGAATTTGATGGTGAGCTTATAAGGGGATTGTATGAGGTCATCAATTTAGAGGGAGATCAAGAGATGGAGAAGATCATCATGGGGGAGTTGTTATTTTATAAAATGGGGGCTGGTATGTTTGGGACTCCAGTTGTTGTTTCAATGTGAAAAGAAATTGCACCAGGTAAGAAACAAACATATGTAGCTTTTTGAATTTTTATTCTTTAAGTTACTTGTTTAAGTTAAGTGTTTAACACACTTTCTTTGCCTTTGTAGCTCAATGGTGGCAAATGTATGGTTCAGATACTCTCCATTTACAACAAATAGCTACAAGGATCTTAAACTTGACTTGTAGTGCTTCCGGTTGTGAATGCAATTGGAGTGTCTTTGAGAAAGTAAATAATTTGCTTCTTAAAGTCAATAATCAATTCATATCTTGTTCATAATTATTCCTTAAATACTTATCTCATTGTTGTAGATTCATAGTAAGAGAAGGAATAGGCTTGAGCATAAAAGATTGCATGACTTAGTCTATGTCAAGTATAATCAAGCACCCCACCGAAGATACAACCTTAGGGATAAAATTGATCCAATTAGTCTCAATGAAATTGATGAATGTGATGAATGGCTGCTTGGAGAGATGGATGGGGATGGGGATGGTGAAGATAGGGTTTTTGAGGAGGAAGATGATGACCTTAATTGGAGACATGTCTATAATGCTTTGGATCTTGGCAAGCCTATATATAGTAGGCGTAAAAGGAAGCAACGTACAAGAGGAGCGGGGCAAGAGGGAACATCTCAAAGATCTTCTAAAAGATGCAAAGGGGGAGCTTCTTCAACTAGGAAGGGAAAAATGGTTCAAGTTGAGGAAGCATTGGAAGATAATTCTAGTGAGGAGGAGGAATTAGAGGCAGATTTGTCAGAAGAAGAAGCTGCAGGATTTGCACCATTAGAGAATGTGGAGATTGATTATGTTGGCTTAGAGGAGGGGGATGAAGATGAGAATGATGATTATTAGTTTTATAATTTGTCATTGTGTCTTTAATCTAGAGTCTTTGTTAGTGGCTACTTGCTATTTATCCTTTTTGTTGGTGTTTTTATTAATTATGTATTTATGTGAAGACAATCATCTAATTATGAATTTTAGTTTGTCATTATGTTGTTTTTAATATATATTTACTGTTTTTGTCTAGTTTATATATATATTGTTTTTGTCCAGTCTTTTTATATATATACATATAATTTTTTTGTCTGCCATAGACCGCTACGCCATCCACCATGTTGATATGGCGTATAAAGGTGGTCACCGCAGTCCACCATAAAACACTACTGATTATTGATAACCTTGAGCATAACACAAAAGAAAAATGTTGTACATTCAACTAAGTTTGACAGAGGGAGAGAAGGAACCTTGTTCTTAGGAGTAAACATGTCAAAGCTTGTTCGAACATCACTTATCTCCAGAGAGATTATCCAGTGTGACAGATTTCTTCCTTTGAAACAAATGCTTTCCATTCTGCACAAATCCAAAAAATAGAAAATGATAAACCTCATATCACCACAACAAAACTAGTATTAGAGTAGGCTTAGCCATCCTTTTAGAATAAAGAAGAAAGAGATAGAGAGTGTGCTTATGCCCGGGTAATTACTTGAAGGAACATATAAATTGGTTAAGTCATCCCAATCTGCAACTTCTCCCGCGTGTCTTTAGACCTATAATCACACATTAGAGTGTTAAAGACCAATAATATTGATTCAACATCATACATTGGTACTAATAATTAAAGAATGGTCGCTAGGACATTTGTCAAACAGTTCAAGTGCAAAACATGATACGATACAAACATAGATCAAATCTCTTCTAAAATAACAACCACAAGAACCTAAACTTCATATCTTACATACACACATATTAATTAGGGAAAATAATAGAAATTAAATTTAAGAAAATGAATTGATAAAGGAAACATTAACAAATAAATTAATTTAACGCTAAAGTTACTAAACTAATACAGTGAAAAATTACAAAACCTTCTAGTTATTGAAGCTCACCTTCGAATGTTGAGAAATTGAACTTTAGTTCTCCATTTCTAACCAAGCAAAATGCGATGAAATGAACTATCTAGCCTTAACGGAAAACAGATCATGGAAGCTCTAACCTAAAAGCCAAAATTAAATCTAGAAAATAAACCCTAAAATTGGGAATGACATCAGAATTCTTGATGAAAGTGATTCGAAATTTCATTACCGAATAGAAGATTCCAATGGAGATATTCAGCCGAGAGATGTTGCTACGAGGAGAAAGTGATTAATCACTGTGAGAGGAGAGGTTGTTGCGATAGACAAAGCCATTAAGTTAAGTGTATCGACACAAAATGAAACGAACGCAAGTGTGTGTGTGTGTCAGAGAGAGAGAGAAACAATGTGACACAACAAGAGGGCTTGAGAGATAACACACAAATGAAAGTGATAGTATGACCGTGAGAGAGTTGGAGAGAGAAAGGCTAATGCATAAGTTTCGCAAATAAAATTAGGCATACGGCCGCCTAAAAAAAGTTACATTTGATAACATTTTTGTTATAAATGTTATTAAAATACTACTTAATCGAAAAATAGTAACACATTTTCCTGTGTTACAAGTTAAATGTTGTTTTGTAAAAAAAATTAAATATTACAAAATGTTATATATGTAGTAGTGGTAGTAGATTATAGGATTTGTTCCCTACATTAACTCAATAATAAATGCGAGTGAGGTGGAGTAAGGGTAATAAACTTTATTGTTTCTCATCTCATTTGATTTCTCTCTCTTTTTATAGACAGGGCCATTAAGATTAGTGTAGCGACATAAAAAGAAATGAATGCAAGAGCGTGGGAGAGAGACAGAAAATGTGACGCAACAAGAGAGAGCTCAAGAAAGACGACAACGCAAATGAGAGAGTGATATTGTAACCGTGAGACAGCTAGAGAGAGAAAGGTTAATGTGCATTCTAAAAATTCCCAAATAAAATCAAGTATATGGCCATTCCCAAATAAAATCAAGTATATGGCCACCTAATGATTTACATTGGTAACATTTTTTATATAAACGTTATTTAAAGTAATATTTAATAGAAAAATAGTATAATATTTTTCTTGTGTTACAAGTTACAATGTTGTTATATATATATATATATAGAGGAGTGATAGTAGATTTAAGGATTTGTTACCATATTAACTCTTTCAATAATAAATTTGAGTGAGGTGGAGTAAGGATGATAAAATATTGTTTTTTATCTCATTTTTTTTTATTTTGTGAAATCTGGTCAGATCATTTGATCCGGTCAAGATAATGAGTTAGTGGTCAAACCAGTGGGTTAAGAATTAATTCAATTTGATCTTATATATATTAAAAATTTAAAATTATATATGTATCTATTATATATAAGTATATAACTAATATTATTTGAGTAAGAAAAGTTCATTCATACTCTAAAATCTAAAATAACAATTAATAATAATGAAACATCAAAACGACATCATAAAAATAGTCTAATTTTGTTTTTATGGTAAAACCGATTGGATTGGATCGTCATAAAGGTGACTTTACTGGCTGAATTTGATCGAGTCATCCCAAATCAATTACGTGACCGAGTCATCTAATTTGAACTTATATTAAGACTTGGGAGTTACACAAAAAAAAAACTCAAAAAAAGGTATTATCCCCATAAATAATCTTTTTTAAATGAATGTAGAAAATTATAACTAAGAGATAAAAGAAATAATAAATTGGTACTTATTTGACCGTTTTAACTTTCTAATTTTTATTATTTTGCTCCTATATATAATACTAAACACATACATAAAATTGGTAAGAAATACACATTTTAACTTGATTGTAATTTGTGAAAGAATATAAGTAATTTGAATTTTTTTATCATAAAATTATATATTTCGTAAAAATTTATAATATTTTACTTCTGTAAAGATAAAATATATTGTTACCTTGTCATTGACATAAAAAATATATATATTGTTTTCTTGTCCCACTAAACAAATTTTCTGATCTGTGCGAGTTTCCGTGTGTGCAGGCATCCATTTTATTGGAACTCATAATTTTGTGGATCTTGCATCTTATTTAAAGAATATCTCTTATAATTTTATAATTTTAAATAAATTTTAATCAATAGGAAAATGTGTTAAAATAGGGTGTTCCGGACACTCCTCTTACAATGAAATAGGATACTAAATAATCTCAGGCATACTGTCATAAAAAGCTCGAGAAAAATACCAACCCCAAATGTGCCATTAACCAAACCAAAATTCGAATCATTATACCCTGCCTGCCTTATGAAAGAAACCCCAACAGCAGTATCATTTGCTCTCTTAGATGGTAGTGGATCATCGTGTACAAAAAGGAAGGTGCACCAGGGCAATTCTGCCAATTCATATGTCAGCATCCATTTTGTTCAGCACCTTTGTTGCTTTCACAAGTAGAAAGTTACTGCTTTCACCCAGGGAAGTAGAATAGAATGGCCATTCTAACCTTCGTTGCAAATTGCAGGGGCAGATCACCAAACTACACTATACTATAGTAGTATTTTTTAACCTCGACAGTCAACAAGTGAAACAACAAAATGTTGACAAGACTAAGAAATATTCTCATACATAAAACTAGAACCAAGGAGGTCTAACTCAATCGGTTAAACATTGTTGTGCATGAGTTATTGTAAACCCCTAATACCTGAATTCGATTACTATGGATCAAAAAAATACATAGAACTAGAAGGAATAAGCGGTTAGGCACACATAGAAAGATCATTCAATGCAAGCAAAGTCAGAAGGTGAATCCCTTAGACAGTAATCTACATATAGAGATTTCTCAATGCAAATGAGCTCAGTATACTTTTTCAAGAATCCACTTGGTGCATACTGATTATCAACAGATGAACAGATTCTTTATATGTATAAAATTAAACAATGTATTAAAAAATTGTAAAAGGCATCAAGTCCATTGAATTAGAAAACAAACATTCGAACATCACAGCAAGTACTTTCCCTTAGTAGACAGATTTATACATACCAACCTAAGATCTCTCAGTGAGGCTTGTCGCATGCCTTAGCCTTGAAAGACCCCTAACCATTTTAGAACAAAGAAAGAAATATACTTTTAAGCATCAGGAGATATTTGTAAAAGACAGAGACAGATATAAGAACTGAATTTGATAGACTCACCTTTCACATCTTTCTCAAATAGTAAAGATTTTAGAGATGAGCATATCGGTCTAAATAAGCTAGTTCATTGATGTTTGAAACTAAAGATCAAACTGTGTATCACAAGGGAACAATAGAAATGTGGTTCAATTTAAATTAATTTCTTCCATTTGTCTATAAAATATTAGCTTTTCCACTGACACTCCAAAAACAAATACATTGACTATCCCGCTTAATGTTTCTCCGTGTTTGTAATATAACTAAAAGAAGCAATTTCCGTACGCTGAAATGAGCAAGCTCATCAAGGTAAAAGCCATCCAAAGTCATTCAATCTACATAGCTCTCCTATTCAATGCTCAGAAGAAGAATTGTTGCAACTTGCAAGGATCCTCAATGGCAACACAATTTTCTGGGAACAATCTCTTACAGCGTCCCTCTGCATCTTATTCATTCAATCGGCATACAGTCAATATCATGCCGGCAATGTCATTGAATGCCCATTGATTCAGCAGAAATGGCCATAGTTTCTAAAATTGACTTGCCTTCAACATCTGAGATCTCCATGTTAGAAGATCTACAACTGAAATAGAAAACTGCACTCATCATGGAATCTATAAGCACCACAAATGAATACATTACCACCAAGAGCGGCCCTTCCCACACTCTCGAAGATCCATCACCATAGCTCAGTGTCTTTACTCTGTGCTCAAACAAGCCCTCCACAAAGGCCATTCCTATCGTTGATCCGAGAAATATCAGCAGACCCACCTGCGTCTGACCCTTGATCAAAATACTTGACCGAAGCATAGCCTGCGCTCCCGAAACATCCTCCAACACCGAGATCACCATCGCAATGTTGCAGATGATTATGGCATTGGCAAAGACAACCGAGAAAACCAGCCCAACCAGCATTGCACAATACACAACAACATCTGGTAAAAACCCAAGAACAGCCAAAGCACTGCAGAACGCAACAAGGAAAACACAGAACAATGTAATGCAGCAAACTATAACCGTACACACCCACATATATGTGAACAGGATCTTCCTCCAAAACTTGGCAACAATCACACAAAACTTGGAAGCATCGAACTTCTTCCTCGAATAAGTACAATCTACGGAGTAGACGACCGCAGCCTTTGACAACAACAACAACGTAGCATAGAAAGGAAAGCACATGGCCGATGAAACCACGGTCTCCGCGAACCGCTGACAAGACTGTTTGATGATTGGTCTGAGAGGGAGACCACTAGTCTGTGCAACCAACATAAGTCTGATGGACAGATTCTTGACAATAGACTCATCCACTATTACATTAGATAAAAGCACAGCAGAAACAGGACAAATAAGCATAAAAGCGATTGCCATGAAACCCCACGAATTGAACCTAAGGATCCTGACGGTTTCTCTCAGAATTTCCAAAGCGTTCATCGATTGGACTTGGAAATTGCGATCACGATCAGAGAGTTCCATGTGCTGAAAAGGGGTTCCCTCGGATCCCTCTTTTCTTGAATATTCAGACCTAATCCTAGGAGAACAACCTCCACTGGAAATCTCCATTTGGGTGTTCATAATAATAATAATAACAAAAAAAAGAAAGATTATTTATTTCATTGGAATTCAAGATTCACACGAAGTTTGGTGTGAAACCCAAGATCTGCAAGAGCTAGATTGAGCTCCGAAAAAGTGAATCACGAAGTGGGGGTGTCTTCAGCAAAGGAAATTATGAGCAATGGAGGTTGAATTGAGAAGAACGAAGGAAGAGAATGAGGAAATTGAGGTGATACAGTACCTAGAAATGGGAATGGGAATTCGGAGCGTTGAAAAGTGGAGCATTGAAGGGATTTTGTGTGGGAGAAGAAGAAAGGGATTTCGTGATTACCCAATTCTGTGTCCCATGCACAGTGACAGAGGAAAAGGATGCAAGTGCAACTTAGAATTCAGATTTGCATTCTTTCTCTAGATGCTAGAGCTGTGTACAGCTCCAAAATATATAATTTATTATTATTATTATTATGTTGTTGTGGAAGAGATTATTATTATTATTATTATTATTATTATTATTATTATTATTATTATTATTATTATTATTATTATTATTGAAGCTTAGAAGTTTCATACTTTTTCCGGTAAATATTCATAAAATGTTTTTTTAACTTAAATATAATTATAGTTCCGGTTGGATCCGCAATTTTAATAATAATAATAATAATGAAAATGAAAATGAAATTTAGTACGAAAATTAATTCGTCAAATACGCACAAAGCTGTGTATTCTATTATAAGATATTGGATATATTTTTAGATTTTCAATTAATATTTGTTTTAGAAAATAATAATCTGTCAGATATGTAATTCGTGTTAGTGCAATTCGTGCAAAATAGCATTGTTACAGTAATATATATATATATATATATATATATATATATATATATATATATATATATATATATAATAAAATAATAATAGGATAAAAAACTAACAAACATAGATGTGTATGTGTAAGAAAAATGTTAGAAATGTCTTTTAAGAATAACATAAATCTATTCTTTTTTTTTAAGGAACATAAACCTATTCTAAAAATATATTTTTACAACTAAGATATATAATTCTAAAAATATATTTACAGAATAGGTATATATTATTTTGAAAAATAAAAATAATTTTTCAAGAGATGTATCTCTTTAAGAAAAAAGGATATAATGAACAATTAAAACATAAAAAGGATAATGGAAGTGTACTTAGGAAAATACGGGTGTAAATATCAAGTACCCCAATGTAATCAAGAAACCCAATCATTTCAAAGGTTCATGGAAAGTTTAAGGTAGACTTAGAGGGGTGTTGTTAGGTGCATTCAGTATTATTGCTGGTGCACTCAGCATTTTTTTAAAATACCAAAGTTATTCTTATGTTTTTTTTTCGTATTTGTGATGGGTGTGTGTGAGGGTGATCCATAAATCGTATAGATCAAGTTGATCCGTAAGGCTTCTACGGATCAAGTTGATTCATAAGGCTTTTATGAATCAAGTTGATCCGTAAAAGACTTGTGGATCAACTTGATCCATAAGCCTTTTACGGATTAACTTAAATGGCTTACGGATCAAGGATATTTTCGTTATTTCACCTTAAGTGCTGGGTGTATCAGCAATAATGCTGGGTGCACTTAGCAACACCCCCTAGAGGGGCATTGCTGTTGGGCCCTGTTAAGTGGCTGAAACTTTTTTTTCCCAAAAATATCATCTCCCCATGGAATAACATTTTTTATGTAATATGGAGGTGGGAACAAAATATAAAATGGTTCTATTTTAGATTTTATATGTGCAATCATGTTTCCGTTTTGTATTTCGTTTGCACCTCCTATGTTACAACAAAAACATGATTCCGTGTACAAAATCTAAAACGAAATAATATTTTCATTTTAGATTTTGTATACAAAAATATGTTTTTATTGTGTATTTGTTTTGGCTTAAAAATACAACAAAAATATGATTACAAAATCTACATGAAATCATGATTACACAGAATCATGTTCTGTTATGTATTTGTTCCGACTTAAAAAAGAGGGGGTGATGGATTTGAAAATGATATTTTTCTATGGGTTTTAAAAGTTGACAGGGACTAATAGTAATTCTTGTAGGAACTAAATATAAAGTTTTTTAATTGCTTTAATTTAAGTTTTTTTCATTTGTGAAAAGTTTTGTTTGGACAAATTCAAATTTATGTATTTTAATTGTTTTGTTTTGATAGCTAGAGTAATTCAAATTTCAACCTAATCCAAAAATTCATTTTTAAATATTTATTAAAAAAAAATCATTATATAAACTTTACTAAAAATAAACGGTTGTCAATTTTTATATTTAATAATTTAAAAATAATTTAATATTAATCAAATAATTTTAAGATGCAAGTATTTAATAAATATAATTTATAAATGCATAAGGACCTTCCAATTCAAATTTGTAAAACATATAATTAAAATGAATAGAATTTTAAAAATGTTAAGGTGCATAAATTAACTTTAAATTATATATAAAAGAATTATATTCATTTTATCTTAATTTGTTTTATTTTCTTGTTGATCTATACATATTTATTAAAAAATTTATCCAAATTAAACAAAACTAGAGGTCAAAGTTTTCGTTTGAACAACATCACTATAGTAAAATTTCTTTGACAGACATTGAAGAGATAAAATCAAGGGAGTGTGATTACATGTATGTTTCTTATCTAATAAATTGTTGTATATTGTCTTGTTAGTGGATGCCATTGAGTGTTCGAAAATTATTAGAATTATGAAACAAATAAAGTGTTTTTTTTACAAGAAACAAATAAAGAATAAAAGGCAGTAAAGCACATACCCTATAAAAAAAATCAAGAAATTGATAAAACATTTTTAAAAAAAATAAAAGCTATACAAATATCTGCATCTTATATTTTATATTGTCAAACTTAGTTTGACGTTTGATATAAAGAAGAAGAAAAATAAAAACTGCATACACAGTTAAAAAATCAAGAAATTTTTATTTTTAAAAAAAGATCTACACAGAAATGGATCTTTTAATTTAGGTTGTCATCTCAATGTTCTTTCTATCACACCTTTATTTAACGGTACTCAATCTGAAAATTTAACGGCCTACCCCCTTCTTCTCACTAGCTTCAGTATTTTTCATTGTGAACCTCAATTCTTCAATGGAGAAAATACCTCATACATGTTCAAAGCATTTTCTTCTACAAATAATAATAATAATAATAATAATAATAATAATAATAATAATAATAATAATAATAACATTTCCAAAACTAAGAACTCTGAACTGAAAAATACACCATACAAAATAATATATCATAAACATATCCTATCAAAATATGAAATTACATGTTCTTCATCAAAATAACTCCTATCAATATATGAAAATGCATGTTGTTCATAATTAACTTGGCCAACAGTGACATATAAGGTTATCATCTATTCTTTCTTTTGCAGTAAATTTAGATAATATAAAATAGTCAAGGTCTAAAATCTGGTATTGGGTCAAGTTTTTAGGTTTGAACTAATGAAACAATAAAATTTAAGAGAACTAACCGTTGTAATAGAATTTCATTACTGGGCAGTTTTAACAGTGTTAAATGTCATTTAAAGATGGGGATTAGTAGGAAAAATTAATTTGTGCAAGGAGAATTTGGAGGAATGGGGTAGAAAAAATTGCAAGAGATTGAGGGAGGAGATAAATGCTTGTAAACAAAAAATGGAACTACTTAGAAATGGGTGAAAGAAGATCCAAACCAAACAAATATCAAAGAATTCAATGAAACAAAAAATCTCCCTACTACTACAAATAAGCCTTTCTAAGTCAGTTATAGGGGTCATTCTAGGACGGTTTTCACCCGTCTTAAATAGGGATGTCGTAAAATATAGTGGTCTATATAGCGTCGATTTTTAACCCGTCTTAATATATCA
The DNA here is from genome assembly GCF_000004515.6 of Glycine max. Classification (NCBI taxonomy): domain Eukaryota; kingdom Viridiplantae; phylum Streptophyta; class Magnoliopsida; order Fabales; family Fabaceae; genus Glycine; species Glycine max. The sequence continues at coordinate 3,747,602 of NC_038256.2, read as the reverse complement.
GTGTTTCTAAGACGGTTATTTGGATAACCGACTTAGAATGTGCATGACTTTCTACATCGATTATGCGTATAATTGTCTTAGAAATGCATTTCTGTAGTTGCCTTTTTACATCGGTTATATGTATACCCGTCTTAAAAATGCATTACTTTACCTAGCTTTCTACATCGATTATGTGTATAACCGTCTTAGAAATGCATTATTGTATTTGCCTTTCTAGATCAGTTATTGAATAACTGTCTTAAAAAGCAACACTGTATATTGTTTTCTACATCGGTTATACAAATAACTGTCTTAGTAGCTGTGCCATTCTAAGATAATTTTTTGCATAACCGACTTAGAATTTGATTTTTTTTTTTGGTGTTATCATAGCTTATACTACTAGCTTTACCTCAGTCCATCATTCCAAAAGATTTGGAGGAATAGAAAGTATGATAAATACAATACACACACGCATGTGTAATATACAAAATTTATGGACCTCTATTGTGGTCTCAATTTCCTAACCCAATAATGTAACTAGTTCAAACAATATATTCAAATTCCTCTAGCATAATTGTAGAAACACATAAATACAGGGAGAGAGAAACCTGCAAGGTCTTCCTGAAGCCATCTTGAATTCTTTGGTAGGTGGCTATCCCACCACCAAGAATACGAGCGCTGAGACTCAGAATGAGACAAAGTTGGCATGACTTCGGCAAAGAACAACAACACATCTGGTTTTGATTTGGCTAAAGCTTCATATTGGATCTAAGCAACACTACAAGATCATAGATTTCCACCACCAGAATATTTCTAATTTGAGACTCTTGAGGACTTTTTCACCATGTCTGGTACCTAACTACCTATCATCAAATCAAATAAATGTTAACATTAGTACATTTGATAAGAATTGCTCCAGATTCATGAGAAATCCAACTTTACTCCCATGACTTAATGTATAAGAAAGTTGCAAACTCTTTCCATTCTATTACCTGCCAAATTGGACATAGCTCCAGTTCATCAGCTTTGGGAACTTGAGGTTTCAACTGTTCAGACAATGGTTGACTGCCACAAAGGAAGGAACAAGAAATAGTTAGCAAGAGGGACCAGAGCTTAGCATGAAATATCAAATGCATAGTAGAAGCACCAATTCTACATCATGATTAATTGTATTAGATAAATACTTATGAATGCAAAATAAGGTTCCAAAATCCAGGCACAAACAGAAGTTAGATTTTCTATCTTGCTTTAATTATGAATGGATAGGAGAAATTTGCCCTCAAGCAAGAGCAATTTCTATTATCAAACAACAGACCCTGAAGGTGAACCGAAAAAAAAAGTGCACTCACCAAATGACCAACAAAAATGTTAGGAGCATACAATTTCAGGTTGTCACCAAATGATTTGAAACAAAAAGAAAGCTACTCAATGATTTCCGCATACAATTTTAGGTTTTCAATAATTTGAAAAACATTGCTAGGAACACAAAGAAGAAAGGTTTTGGAAGCAAATATCGAAGTCTTATTGGTTGAAAGGGGGTCATAGGAACACAAAGTATTTCCATGCATTGCTAGAAAATCGATTTTTAATGACGGTTCTAATGTACATTTAAAGAAGATTGTGGAACCGTCTTTGAAGCCAACAATGCTAAAAGTAATTTACGTATTACGACGGCTATGAAAAAAATCGTCTTAAAAAATTTGTCTCTTCTAAGACAGTTCTTGCATAATAACCGTCTTAGAAATTCTAAGACAATTCTTACATAAGAACCGTCTTAGAATGTGTCTCTTCTAAGAGGGTCTTACATAAGAATCGTCTTAGAATTTGCCTCTTCTAAGAATTAGGAAAAAGAAAAACTAGATTAGTAGTTTGGAGGATGATATGATGGCCTTTCTAGGCCAAAATAGCGTGTTTTTAAGAGGATATAGTTTTGATATTTTTTTTAATATTAAATTTTATTTCATATTTCCTAAAAATACTATATTGTGTCATTTTTATGGTTGGTATTCTTTGTAAATCCTTATTTAATAGGATATGCACTATGTAAGAAATTATTAATGAAGAATATTAATTTTATGTTTATCCCTTAGTTTTGGTAGAATGATAGAAGTAGTGATTGAATAATTATCTTATGTCTATCAAATGGTACTTTCATCAACTTACTGCACCTCCCCCATATATCATCTCAATTACCAGTGGCCACCACCACAATGACTTCCAACACCAGTTCCCCCCCTCAACCCTTAACCCCTGCAACAGCCTCCATCATCATCAACCCAAGAAGTAGGATTTCCCCTCTATCCCCATGCCATTTCCCCCCCCCCCCCCTCCATCAAACCCTTACACCTTTTCTTCGTCAAAATATTTTCCGCAAACCCAGGTATGTACACCTCCCAAACCTCAACCATTGTAACAATTTTCACTATTGTGCAACCATCACTGCAAGACACAAATGCCCTAAGCCCCTATGCCTTCTCTCATCTGTTGTCAACACATTACACAAACATTTTAAACCCTAACAACTTCCTCTCCTAAACCCAGAGATAACACTAAACACCTCCCATGGAGACATCAACCTTTTTCCCACTATCCTTTATCAACAACATCTCCCACACCTGCACCACTATTATTGTAGTACTCTGTAAGCTCCCTGCACCAAAACATCTTCTTCCAACCATTATCACAACCAACACATGTGCCACATCCCTACTCCGTTACCCCACAAACACCACCCCCACTTTCCTTCCACGTCCACAAACTAGACATGCAAACCACAAAGCATAGGAAGTTAGTGTTGCCACCAATGGATGAATATAAAATATCACTAATGGCTTCTGCAATAGTGGCACAACAAACCCCCAAGACACAGTCGAGGGAAGATATTACTCTAGTGAAAAACACATTGGCTGCAACACATGCTCTGGTGAAGCAACAGTCGCAAGCGACGCAAGAGACCTTGTCGGAGGAGTTTTGACATCACCATAATCATCATCCTCCTATTCAATGGCTTCTATTTCGTCGTCGTTTACCATAACCCCGCTCATGGGAATGGATCTCCTCAATTTATAAAAACTAAAGAATTTCAATTTAAACAAATAATAATCGTTGGATTAAAATTAATAATTAGGATGAATTTTAACAAGACTCACTATTTTACTTTTACAGTTTTACTTCACATATTTTTTAACTCACATTAAAAGCATCACTTATGTAACTAAAAGGTTGTTTCCTTTTATAACTTCTTTCCTACTATCCTACTATGGCTTCCAAGCAAGTAGTACATCTTTGGGAGTGCGACTTATGTAGGGAGAGGGCAATTTGCCTAAGCTTGTGCTCACTTCCCTGGCCGGTAGGTGCGTCATATGCTATAAAGCTATTTATAAATTAAGGAGATCCATTCTCTTTTCTCTTTTCTTCCTTTGTAGGTCAAAGGGAATATTCTTCCATGGCCTGCAAGCAGATTCTAAAGGAGCTTAAGGACCTCCAGAAAGACCCTCCAACCTCTTGCAGTGTCGGTACATTTTTCCTCTTCTTTTTGCCCCATTTTTGCTATGTATCTATCCCAAACCCTTATTAAGCTTCATATGTTGCTCAATCTATGAGTTTTTGGAATTTACACGTATGTGAGTCGTTGTGTATTTTTTCCGTCCTTGTTTCGTAGGTTTGTTTGGGTTTTGTTATATGTGTTTCTAGATGCTGATTTCTGTACGTTAATGTAATAAATTTATAATCTTTGAGGAAGTAGGATGAGATATTTGTTGTAAGCTTCACCTCCTAGGTTGTAACCTCAAAAGATTATTGTCAATATGATGTTTTGTGAGACTTTTCTGGTAGTCAGGAGAAGCTTTTCATGGTTAAGAGTGATAACCAACGATTCATAAGTCTGTTGTTTCTTAACATTGTTATTAATTGCCTCAATTTTCTCCATTTTTTAAAAACTAATTCCTCTGTGTGTTCTTTCTACTGAAGTTGATCAAATCCTACATTTAAAGTGTTGTGACTGTTTAGGAATTAGAATTTCTAGTCTCTATTGCCTTCTTTTGTTAGAGATTTTCTAAGTTCATGTTATGGATTTGTAACAACTATCATGGATTAACGATAGAGAAACTATTGTGATTTTCTCCGTCTTTGGTTGCATAATCCATTGGAAGATAATTCTTACTTTGAGATTATAGTTGACTAAGATTATTATCTTTCTAGATGTTTATAATGTATATGAGTTGCATGAATGTATTCATTAAACAAGCAGGTATAAGTTGTGAGTTTGTATATATTTGAATATTTTATTTAAACTCCATTATTTTGTCTGTCACACATTATACATTATTTTCTCATACTATATTTGAAACCAATGTTAAGTTTGTTATTTTCTAATGATTATTACATTTCATAGGTCCCGTAGTGGAAGATATGTTTCATTAGCAAACAACTATAATGGGTCACCCTAATAGCCCTTATGTTGGGGGTGTTTTTTCTAGTTGCTATTCATTTTCCTCCAAATTATCCATTCAAGCCACCCAAGGTATTGGCCTAGTCTTGCCCGATACAATGTCAACAATTCTGCCTTCATTATATATACTTGGAGAATACTAATTTTTTGTTTGTTTGTATTGTTAAAATTTATATTTTTCTTGAATTTCAGATTATTTCTAAATTTCTATAGAAGCTTTTCTTTTCACAACTACAACTACATATTGTGTCACAAGAGGGGAAACTTTTGTATTGAAATGAGATTTTTGGAAGGGTTTAAAACTACATCAATATTGTAACTTGTCAAAGATAGGAAGCAAGAACCAAGATGAGCAAGATTATGAAAGGAGAAACTTTTTGGTGGATTTTGTTCAGGAACTGAGATGTGCCTATATGAAAGTTTAAGATGAAAAATTCATTAGGAAAATTTATGTATTGAAATCAAACTTTTGTATTGAAATGACACTTGTATTCTTATAATCTTGAAACTTTTGTACTATTGGTGATATTTGTAATGAGAATGAGAATTTTTATTAACTTGAGATTCTTCTTGTCTTTAAAGTTGCTATGATTTATTGTTTCTATAGATATATTAAAAAATGGCACAAATTGTACTTCAACCCAAGTACATAAACAAATAGATCTCATGAAAAAAAATGCATCTTGTGACTGTGTTACTACCTATTAGCAAAGTAATTGTGTTACTACTTGTGTATAAAAAGACATTATAAATAGATAGTAACTTAAGACATGGGCAACAAAATATCGTACTTTCTTTTCAATTTGTCTTCGAGCCCGCATGAATTCCTGCAACATCTATTCCATCATTCAATTCCATAATTCTTGAGCCCATATGAATTCCTCCAGCATTTATTCCATCATTCTAGTGCCTTAAATTATATGCCCTGCCGTTATAACATTTGAGAATATTGCCTTTTTTATTTATTTTCCAACCACCTATTAAGCATAATACAATTGACAAAATTTGTTGACATCAATTACAAAATATGATCACAAATATGTTTATACATTTCATTAGTTAATATGATCACAAACACATTCCACCAAAAAAGGGATCATATATACATTTCATCCAAAAGATACTAATATAAATCCATGAAACTTAGATCAAGCGCAACATGTAATAAGAATCTAGTCAAGGCTAATAAAAGATTCTTAAAATTTGTCATCTAATGTTGAAACATCTCTGTCATCAAGGGGTGCCTGCATCATAACAAGACAAAATATCCAATATTACAAACTGAAAAAGAAGTAAGGAAATATAATGTAAGTTAAGTGATTGTACCATCAAGAATGATGTGAACCTAAATTGATTCTCAAATGTTTGAGGTAGATCAAAACATGGAGTTGTCGAAGACTGGATTTAACACGGTTCATAATCCTTAAGTTTTCATAACAAATTATAACAAGGAACAAAAAATAATGAATAAGAAATAATTTGTATATGAATAGTTATATATTCATACATACACACACACACCCCTTAGATGTTTGACTTTGTGATTGACCTCTAGTTAGAGATTTTTTATTCCTCTTTAATTGTAACTCGGGCCAACTATTGAGACATTTTTGGTTGTGCCTCTTTATGCTAGGTCGTTGCTTGAACCCCTTAGGTTGTGTATAATCATTGATCACCAATGTTGGGGCATCATGCTTGTTCTTGTCAATGCTTTGTGCTTGTAAGAGAAGCTATTTTATTTTCTTGCACACAACATCTATACTTTCCTCTACCAGTTGACAATATTCTTTAGAAGGAGATACGTTAGATGCCACCCTAATCAATTTAGATGCCAAATGTCGATACCTCCTTGTGCTAGAAAGTCTAGGATCCTTTTCAACTTCTCTTCCCCTAATATCATGTATAATGCCACTACGACCTTCTCTTGTCCACCTCTTAAGAATGTATTTTTCGGGAACAACCTTTATATCATTTGCTTCAAATACTTTCAATGCATGAGAACAAAGTATGCCAATTGTATCAATTTTTTTACAACTTCAAGATATAGAGATTGAAGCACGATCAAATAAAACTTTATAGGACCTTTCATGGTTGATCCTTGTGATGACATATTCAAACAAAGGGAGTGATTCATTCCTTTGTGAAATGCAAGAGGATAAGAATAATGCAAACTCTTGTTGGAATAAATCAAACATAGTGTGTGTGTGTAAACTTTCCCCATTTGTTTCAATATTGGAGACATGTCATATCTCAACTTTACTAGCTTATAAGGAGAGTCATACTCACAAACTAGCTCATTGTAATGCTTCTCCTCAACAACTCCTTCAAAGTGACAAAAGAATTTCTTTATATCAACATTTGGCTTCATACAAGCTTTGAAATGAGAATTTAAGCTTTCACTTAGTTGAGTACTTCGCATCCCAAGTGTGAATGCTTCCTTCATGTAACAAGAAGCCAATTTTTCTTTTAGGACATAAATTGAATTAATCCAGTTATTTTCTTGAACATTGTAGTTTGCAATCAACTTGGTCCAAGCCTCCCCAAACTCAACAACCTTAGTGTCAAATTCATACATGCATTTCTTGAAATCTCTTAAAAAAATTGCTTTCTCCTTTCATCAAATTGTCGAGGTGTTTAATTTCATTTTGCATCAAGTGCCATGCACATAAACCATGATGTGTCTCAGGCATTACTTCAACAAGTGCCTCAGCCATTGCTTGGTCTTGATCAGTGAAAATGGTCTTAGGCTTTTTATGACTATGTGCTTCCAAGAATGTCTTAAATAGCCATTTGAAAGATTCAGTTGTTTCATCATATAATAAAGTTTCTCCAAAGATTACAAAACTCCTATAATGGTTAAAACCTAAAAAAAAGCAAGTGGCATATTTGCTCGATTGGTACAATCAATAGCATCCAAAGAGAGAACATCATCAAAATACCCATAATCCAACACCATTTTTGCATTTGCCCAGAATACATTTGTGATTTGTTCATCGATGTCCATATGGTATGCATGAAAAAATGAGGGATTCTTTAATAATTGTTGTTAAAAATATTGCAGTAGACAACCAACTTCCCCATACACCATATTTCTTTGTCTTTTTGCTTTTAGATAATTCTTTGCATCTAACTGAGTATATCCAAATTAGCTCTAGGCCCCGCATGTGTTAAGCAAACATATGTGTTGTCTCTGGAGTCTAGAGTCTTCACCTAACTCAAGCTCGTGAGCTTGAACTTATGTTATTTGATGATTTGAAGCAAACATGCGTGTTGTCTCTAGAAGTTGTAATGGGTGGTTATGATTTTCTACAAACTCATGGATTATATATTTTCCATTCATCCCCAATGACAAATGTTCGACAGCCGGCAAGTGCACCGGATCGCGCAAGTTGTATAAAATGGTAAGTGAATACCGAGTATCAAACTCTCAGGGAACTTGTTTTACTTGGTAAAGTTGTGGTTCGGTAAATAAGTGTCTTGGAACAAAAAGTTTGGTGTGTGAAATCGACAAAAATGAAAACTAAACTATTCAAAAGCAAATCACATGAGTAGTGGTGTGTGAAGATAGATAGACAACGTGTTGGTCTTCCTACCGGGTGACTGATGTTATTAAGGATGTTATCTACCTAACAATTTTCATGTGTTCTATGTTGTCTCCTGGACTGCTAAACCCCGATGTCTCATGCATGTTTAGCCTAGTCCTAATCAAGCATCGTCCTCAGATCCCTCTTGTTGGACTAAACTTGACCAGAACTGCATTAAGACGTAACATAACAAAAACTAGACTACCATACCCCGATGTCTCGTGAAAATACGATAAGCTAGCCTTATCCTATCAAGTTATAAGGATAAAACCATTTCCCAATGTTGAGTGACCCTAACTAAGCATGCAAGTATGTGATCAAAGCAAAAGCACACTAGAATTAAGTACTAATAGCATAGAGAACACATAAAACATCATTAGATAAATATGAAAATATTTACATCAAGTACCCCATAGGAAGAACCAACTGAGGATTTAGCTCTCCATAATAGGGAAGATTCCTTTACAACAATTAAAATAGAAGATGAAAGATAGGAGCAAGTAGTGGGGATGTCTCCTCCACCTCTAGAAACCTCACAAACTCTCAAGATCTCCTTCAAAGCTCTGCAGGATGGATTCCTTTTCAAGCTCAGTTCTCTCTTAGTCTATCCACAGCCAAAAACTCAACCACCCTTCAAAAATTGTGATTTCAACTTAAATAGGCAATCTTGTCGGTGGGTGTTCACTTAGCAGAATATGAGCTCGCTTAGTGCGCGTAAGTGACTTCTGGCTTAGCGCCAGTTTTCTCACTTAGCCTAAGGGTTAAAAGCGGTGCGCTTAGCGAGTTCCCACTCGCTCAACGCCTCTGTACAGCTCATCCTTCTTCCAAAATTGTGCATGTGCTTAGCCATCAGATGGGGCGCTTAGCGGATGATGCGCTTAGCCAGAAGATGAGTGGCTTAGCGAGTTCATGAAATCCGCACTTCACCAATCTTGCCTATTTTACCAGAAATTGAAGTGGAATGATAATTAAATACACATAACTGGGATACAAAGTACCTATTACCTAAATTATCAAAAAGTAATTACAATACTACCAGAAACAACTATACATGGGAGGAGTTGTATACAATTTACAACAGTTTTTTACACAAAAGTTAGTCGTGTTTACCGACTAACAAACTCCACCAAATTTACAGCTTTGCTTGTCCTCAAGCAAATAAAGAACAACTTATTGGTCCCCAAGTGACAAAACATGCATTGATTATGTACAAAGGTGTGTGATTCACAAAATATTAAGTACATGATAACAAATGAAACAAAAATGCCCTCATCAATGGTTTTTCACACAGCATGTAGTTATTCAAAGAGAAGAATATAATGTATGGAATACAATTAGATGAAGTTAGGCACAAGATAGATATCAAGAAAAGCAGCTTAAACATAAGTCTCACGGCTACTGTTTTACTCAAGCTCAAGTGTTTAGGCTATTAAGAAATAACAACCAGCAAGAGTTCTAATCTTTGTACTTCATCTCATGCCATCAAGTCAGAAATACATAAATAGAATCAAAAGGACTTTCAGAGGCTTATAGTGAGGCTTGGCTACAAGAATTATTGGTTTTTCTAGGATTCAAAGGCTTAAATTCTAAGAGAGCATAGATCCTAGACTCACCCAATGTATTTCTTTTCAATTTATTTAGCTCACTCACTTGCCTTGCATTTTGCCTTATTACAACAACACACACTCTCCTTATTTGCATTTTACTCTCTTTTTTAACACATAACTTATTTGTTGTGTGTGCTGATGTGTTTTACCTTTTTACTTCATATCCCAACTAACTCCCCCAAATTTGGGGCAAATTTCCTTGAACCATATGCTCTCCTAGAACCTAAGCAAGGTAGATGGAGATATTCATTCTAGCTCAGGGTTCAATTTGAAAATTCAGCTCACAAAGGGTGCAAAGAATACAATTATAATTCAAGGTAAGCTTTATGGTCAAGTAGTTTTAAAAATAGAACAATGGCCTTCATCATTTTCAAACTTATGCATTTCATTCTAAAATTCAGAGACTAATACAAAGACTATTACTCAATGCTAGTCGTTCACTCACAATTTAAGATCACACTCTCACCGGTTATAGTTCAAGCTTTTCTGTCACAATCAATCTGTCTACTGACTATCATTTCTAATTGCAAGCTAACATTCTTGTTCTTTCTTTATCTAACATACACACTTGTTCAAACTCATGATAAAACACAAGCTTCATTTCAAAACTATACCAAAACTGCATTTTCAAAGAGTCAAGTTAAATTTTTCTATATGCATCAGAACTTGCATACTATTATCCACAATCAAAAGTATAAACCCATATCACAACAAAAAAGTGTACTAAAGGCATAATTATAATAATCATAATTGTCATCAAAACAAAAGCTTTAAAATTCCTGTGACTGAGTATCCTCCTTCTAAATGTCCTCCTCATTTGTAAGATGTAGCACAAGAGTGGCCGGAGGAGTGGTAGTCAATCCCAGGACTGGTGTAGAAGGGTCCTCCGAAAGATCAAGTAATGGTGTAGACGAGTCTGCTGGCATCTCATGCTCTGGTGTAGGAGGGTTTGCTGGCTGCTGAAGAGAAGATTGATCCACCACTGGAGAGGGTGGATCTGGTGAAATTTGTGGTGATCTCTCTGGTGTAGCAGCCTCCTGCCTTACCTGTGTCTCACCTACTTCAAAACTGAATGGCTCAAGGATGGTGGCCTCAGAAGATGCATCCTGTACCTATTGAGGTACCTGAGCACTAGGACCCCCACCATCTCTCTCAAGAGAAGGCAGGGTTCCTAGCCAGGATACCTTCTCCATGAACTATTCTACTGTCAGAATGGATCCTGGAGGGGCTACCACCTGCAAGCTCTGCAGTAATAAAATTTGTCCCTGATGAAGACTCTAACGCATGGCTTCAAAGCACTGAGAGTCCTGAGAAGATGGGCTTGGAAGAGCTGGTGGAGTAGCAGAAGAAGGAGCGGGTGATGCAGAAGAAAATGGAACATCAGCTGGTCGAGCCCTTGCCTTCCTAGCCCCTCTGAAGTTAACTGTCAGATCATCCATATTCCAACATTTTTTCTTAATGTAGGCCAAGTTAATGGCCAGGCTCAGGCTCTCATAAGTCAGACTGTAAGAGGTAACTCCTCTAGCTCTGCATAGGGCAATGATTAAGGCTAGAAATCTGAGCCTAGAGGAGTTACTCTAAGCAATAGAAGAAATCTGACCTGAGATAAAGGCTCTGATGTTCATGTCCATGTTAGTCACCAAGCCATAGACCAACCTAGCTCTATCCATATTCAAATCTAAGGTATGGGATGTGGGAGCTAGGTTGGAGTAAGAGAAGACACTCCATGTCTGGGCCAGTGTTGTCAGATCCTTTCTGAGAAGTTTCCATGGCTGGTCCTCAGCATTCAAAACAAACCCCTTGCGGGGAATACAAAGCCTGGCTTCAATCTCCTGGTGGTTTGTCTTTAATCTGCAAAACCTAGAGTAGGTGGGTAAAGATTCCCCCTCCTCTAACACCACTGGAGTTTGAAGAAATTCATTCAGCCTGTCTGCATCTATTTTAATCAGGTATCGTCTTACTCTGGCTTGCTTTGGAGCTTGGTCCTCTATGGTGTATAAATTAGCATAGAATTCCTTAACCAGAGCCACATCTATGCTTCCATCCCGGAGGTTGGCGAGGCATTTGTGTAGATTACGCCTCTCCAACTCCACCTTGAACTTGTCGAACTCAATATGATAAAGCTTCACATTTCTCTCTGGAAGGATATTCCAACCGACAATGTTGTCAGTGTATCTATTCGAAGCTTCCAAAGATTGGAATCGCCTGGTATCATACTGAGTTGTGGGCCTAGAAACAGTGCTCTTCCACTTCCTGGATGCCATCTACAATAAAAAGAACCCATTAGTTTATTAGACCAGAAGTTATCAAAATTGAAACAGAAAATAAAAACTGAAATTGGCAACATGCGCTTAGTAAGACTCAGCTCGCTTAGCGCGCCTTAGAAAAAATAACACACTAGCTTAGCGCACCATGGTTGTGCTTAGCCAGTCATGACAAAAAAAATTTCTCTGCATAATTGGCTTAGCGAGCAGCGCTGGCTAAGCCTTATGCATGTCGCAATGAATAACGCTTAGCCCATGGGGGCGACGCTTAGCGCGAGCAGCACTTAAAAAATCTGACTAAGTTATGTGGGCTTAGCGATGCGACTCACTTAGCCCAACCACTGCCGCAACGAATAGCACTTAGCTCAGGCAGGCACGACTTAGCGCGAGGCAGTCAACAAAAATATCTCTCTAAGGTACTTGAGCTTAGCGAAACAACACTCGCTTAGCCACAGGTTTGTCATTAATGACGTGTACAACGGCTTAGTACACACAGATGCTGCTTAGCCGCGATGTTCATAAGGAAGATGAACATTCAACAACATGAATGAACTTGCTTAGCGCACACATGCTGGCTAAGCGAGTTCGTCTGGAAATGCATACATTCAAGGCTTAATTAATGAACTCGCTTAGCGAGTTGACTGCGTTTTCCAGAAAAAATGCAGACGAAGAAGTCTTTCAACTTCCTCTTTTAGGCCTCTACTAAGCCCCTTTCAGACATGCAACATTGTCTACACTATCTACACATTGAACTCCTAACAAAGTCCTAATTTTTATTTATTCTACTTACAATCTAAACCTAAAAATCAAATTGCTAACCTAATGTCTTCTATCCTAAGGTATTAACAAAAGAAGAAGCATAAATAAAGTTGGGAACTTACTTGGATTGAAGATGCTTCGTGAAGATTTGGTGAAGGATGCAAGATGAACTCACAAATGCAATGCAAAAATTCTAGAAGGGAGAGGTTGTAGGAAAGCTTTTGAAATATGTGGGGTAAGTGTAAGTGTAACTACTGTTACACTTTACTTATCCATTTTTCGACCAACTCGCTTAGCGAGACTACCCGCTAAGCGAGAGAGAGGTTTGGCTTTCCGCCTCCTCTCTTGGCGGGCTAACATGGGGCCCATTTAAAATTCAAATTATTTTTTTTAACAGCGCTTAGCGCACAACAGCACGTTAAGAGAATTGTGCAGATAAGGAAACCTACAACTCTCGCTAAGCCAGGCTCAAGGTCAACTTAGTGCAGATAAGGAAACCTACAACTCTCGCTAAGCCAGGCTCAAGGTCAACTTAACGAATATACTGCATCCTGCATACAAAAGGGATATGCGCTCAACGAGTGGTTGCTAGCTTAGTGCAATTTCAGGCTGCAAGGAATTGGGCTTAGCGCGGGTACATCACACTTAGCCAACAAACACAATACGCTTAGCGAGTGTACTCTCGCTTAGCCCAATTCAAATCAAATTGAATTGGGCTAAGCTCACCCATGGCCAGCTTAGTGAGCCTAATCAGCTTGAGATATAGGGGTTTGAGTGCTTAGCACAGGCTAGCCTCGCTTAGCGAATGGAGGAGAGGCGCTCAACGAGTGATATGCGCTTAGCAAGTGGACTGTTTTCATGAAAATTCTTTTAAGTTATTTTCAGTCCACTTCCCCAAAACATTTAAAACAACCCCAATATCTATGACTCAGTATAAGCTGATATCCCTTTTTCAATGATTATCAAGCAAATTCCAACTTATGCAATGCATGAAAAATAGAATGAAAGAAATTAGAATTGGGTTGCCTTCCAGGAAGCGCTCTTTTAACGTCATTAGCTTGACACATATACCTCACTGGGTGATATCAATTTTGGCCCTCACCTTCAGGACCTCCTGTTCAACCTCCCTTATCTGCAAGCAAACATTTTGTTTTGGCTCAGGCTTGTCTTCTACAAATAAATCAAAATCAATTCTTTGATCTTCAAAGCCCATTTCCAGTTTCTTTCTTCCCATGTCAACTACGCAGCTTGTAGTTAACATAAATGGCCTTCCCAAGATTAAGGGAATGTCATTATCTTCACAGATATCCATTACAACAAAGTCTACTAGGAAGATAAAATGTTTTACTCGGACCAAAACATCTTCAATTACTCCATATGGTCTGGTAATGGAGCGGTCAGCCAACTGTAAAGTCATTCTAATGGGCATGATTTCTAACTCTCCCAGTCTTCTGCACATGGAGAGTGACATCAGATTGATACTGGCTCCCAAGTCAATGAGAGCTTTTCCCACTATGACTTCCCCTATTGAGCAAGGAATGGTCACACTCCCAGGGTCTTTGTGCTTTGGTGGAAGAATTTTCTGAATCACAACACTGCAATTACCCTCCACAACTATATTTTCTTGGTGTATGTACTTGTGCTTCCTTGTCAACATGTATTTTAGAAATTTTTGAGTAGAGTAGCATTTGTTGCAAAGCTTCTCCAAATGGCATAGTTATTTCCAATTTCCTGAAAATATCTAGGAATCTCGCCAGGTGGCGTTCCTTATCTTTCTTGGAAGGTACCAAAGGGTATGGCACTTCCTTTCCATCATTTGAAGTTGTTTCTTTCCTCTTTTCTCTTGCTTTTTCACTCTTACTCTTTTTTTCTTCTTTATTTTTTCAACTTTTTCTTTTTCTTCTTTTTCTTTTTGTTTTCCTGCCTCTAGTTCTCTTTCATTGTCTTTTATTTCTTCCATTCCAATAATTATTGGTTTTTCTCTCCACTGACTCCTCTCATCTCTTACCTCATTTTTCTTTTTATTAGTAGTGTCCTTCAAAGAAACTTGCTCCTTTAAAGCGACCATATCCTCATCCTTGACCTCCACAAGCTTCCTGCTTCTTGTCATAACAACTTTGCACTCTTCTTTAGGATTCTTCTCGGTATTCGCTCCAAAGCTGCTAGATTACTTCTCAACTAACTTCTTAGCCAGTTGACCCACCTGGATCTCAAGGTTTTTCAGGCCTGACTCAGTACTCTTATGGTTGGACATGGCCACTTGCATAAATCGAGCTAGTGTCTCCTCCAGTTTGGTGGTCCTCTGAAAAATATTTGGCCCTTGTTGAGGTGGCCTATTGGAAGGTCCACCCTGGTCCTTATTGAATTGATTGCCAAGGTGTGATCTCCATTGCCCTTGCTGATTATAAGGACCTTGCTGGAACCTAAAAAATCCTCCTTGGTTGTATCCTTGTCTCTTTTGATTTCCCATGTAATGAACTTCTTGAGTGTGTTCTTCAATGGGAATGCAATGACCTGATTCATGAGTCTCACCATAAATGGTACAACCTGTAACCTGCAAAACAGAAGAATGTGAAGGTTGACCAGTAGACAGTTTAGTTGGCAACTTACCAAGTGTTTCTGTTAAGATCTCAAGTTGCTTAGAGAGAAACTTATTTTGTGCCAACAAAGCATCTTGTGATGATAACTCCAACAAGCTTTTCTTGGTGGGTTGATGTACTCTATCTCGCAAAATGGCATGATCACTAGCAGACATATTCTCAATCAATTCAGTTGCCTCTTCAGGGGTTTTCAACTTTATCTTCCCTCCTGCTAAAGCATCTAACAGCTGCTTGGTTTGCGGTCTTAGCCCATCTATAAACATGTTCAACTGAATTGGCTCAGAGAATCCATGTGTGGGAGTCTTTCTTAACAAACCCCGAAACCTATCCAATGCTTCACTCAAGGACTCATCAAGGAACTGGTGAAATGATGAAATAGCAGCTTTCCTTTCTGCAGCTTTGACTCGGGGAAGTATTTCTTCATAAATTTCTCAACAACTTCCTCCCATGTCTTTAGACTGTTACCTTTGAATGAATAGAGCCACTTCTTGGCTTCTCCTGCCAAAGAAAATGAAAATAAACTAAGCTTGATGGCATTGTGTAGCACTCCTGCAATCTTTACAGCGTTACAAATCTCTAAGTATATTGCTAAGTGTGCATAAGGGTCCTCGTTTGGTAATCCATGAAATAGGTTCCCCTGTATCAAATGAATCAAGGAATGAGGATAGTTTATATTATGTGCTTGGACTTCTGGCCTCGCAATACTTGTAAAGAATTGTGGAACTGAACTATTGGAATAATCCTCAAGGGTAACCCTGTGTTGATGTTCTTCAGCCATGACAAAGGCTTCTGGTAAATCTATAGTGGATTCCCTTGATGACGGTGAATCAAATGATATAGAATCAAAGGCTTGAGCTTCTTCTTCTAAAATGGAAGCTACTGTCCTGTCTTGCAACAATTTCCTTCTCCTTTCGGCTCTGTTCATTCTTAAAGTGGCTTCAATTTCCAAGTCCAAATGAACTAAATTACCTGTAGGAGATCTATGCATACAAAACACTGACAGAAATAATGGTTATCCAATTCAAAAAGAAAACAAATATAGACAAAATGAGTTTTCACAAGTAATCAAAGAATAACAAATAGACACTTAAAGAACTGAACTAAACTTCCCAAATAGAAAGAAGTTCCCCGGCAACGGCGCCATAAACTTATTCGACAGCCGACAAGTGCAACGGATCACGCAAGTAGTATAAAACGGTAAGTGAATACCAAGTATCGAACTCTCAGGGAACTTGTTTTACTTGGTAAAGCTGTGGTTCAGTAAATAAGTGTCTTGGAACAAAAATTTTGGTGTGTGAAATCGAAAAAAATGTAAACTAAACTATTCAAAAGAAAATCACGTGAGTAGTGGTGTGTGAAGACAGATAGACAATGTGTTGGTCTTCCTACCAGGTGACTGATGTTATTAAGGATGTTCTTTACCTAACAATGTTCATGTGCTCTATGTTGTCTCCTGGACTGCTAAACCCCGATGTCTCATGCATGTTTAGCCTAGTCCTAATCAAGCGTCGTCCTTAGATCCCTCTTGTTGGACTAAACTTAACCAGAACTGCATTAAGACGTAACATAACAAAAACTAGACTATTGTACCCCGATGTCTCGTGAAAATACGATAAGCTAGCCCTGTCCTATCAAGTTCTAAGGATCAAACCATTTCCCAATGTTGAGTGACCCTAACTATGCATGCAAATACGTGATCAAAGAAAAAGCACACTAGAATTAAGTACTGTTAGCACAGAGAACACATAAAACATCATTAGATAGATATGAAAATATTTACATCAAGTACCCCATAGGAAGAACCAACTGAGGATTTAGCTCTCCATAATAGGGAAGATTCATTTACAACAATGAAAAGAGAAGATGAAAGATATGAGCAAGTAGTGGGGATGTCTCCTCCACCTCTAGAAACCTCACAAACTCTCAGGATCTCCTTCAAAGCTCTGCAGGATGGCTTCCTCTTCAAGCTCAGTTCTCTCTCAGTCTATCCATAGCCAAAAACTCTCAAAAAACTCAACCACCCTTCAAAAATCGTGATTTCAGCTTAAATAGGCAATCCTATTGGTGGGTGCTCGCTTAGCAGAAGATAAGCTCGCTTAGCGCGCGTAAGTGACTTCTGGCTTATCGCTAGTCTTCTTGCTTAGCCTAAGGGTTAAAAGCGGTGCGCTTAGCGAGTTCACGCTCGCTCAGCACCTCTGTACAGCTCATCCTTCTTCCAGAATTGTCCATGCACCTAGCCATCAGATGGGCGCTTAGCGAATGATGCGCTTAACCAGAAGATGAGTGGCTTAGCGAGTTCATGAAATTTGTAGCACGTTTTACCTGAAATTGAAGTGGAATGATCATTAAATACACGGAATTGGGATACAAAGTACCTATTACCTAAATTATCAAAAAGTAATTACAATACTACCAGAAACAACTATACATGGGAGGAGTTGTATATAATTTACAATAGTTTTTTACACAAAAGTTAGTCGTGTTTACCGACTAACAACAAACCAACTCTTATAGAACAATTAGTTCTGGTCTCAGCTCTATGCTTGGTAGCTTGTCAATCTCTTTTATTCGGCTTTCTAATCCCTTCCTTATAACACCATCTTCCTTTTCCTTGTTTTTGAATTGCTTTCTAACTCCAAAACCTACTTCCTCACCATATTTACTCCAAAATTCCCATGTTTCTTCTACATCTTCAAACTCTAAACCAATTTTTGGCTTCCAATCACCATTTTCTTCTGTCATGTTTAGTATCCTAATTCAAAAGGAAAAAAATACACCCAACATTTTATTAATAATAAACTATTAATTTGGTCCCTGTTTTTATAAGGCATTGTCATATTAATCAATTTCAATTTCAATTTCTGCAGCATGTTTCACTCATCTTACAAGACCACGTGTGACAAATCAAGGCGTTTGGGTTTACTTTTTTCCAGCATTATCACCCAATTTTATCAATTTACTCTCATTATGTCACGCCCACCAACACCTCGTGCCAGTTGTCATCCAATAACCATCATCCAATCAAGTCCAAACCCATTCATATTCTATACACTTAAGTTCATTTTTTTCAACCTTTCAAAAAAAAAAAAAACCCCAACCCATTTCTCAAGGACCTTAAGGACAAGGTCCAAGTGAACCCATCGACAATGATAGGATGGGCCTTTCTAGGCCCACATAGGGTGTTTTTAAGAGTAGATAGTTTTGATATTTTCCTTTTAATATTCAGTTTTATTTTATATTTCCTAAAAATATTAGATTATGCCACTTGTATGGTTGGTATTCTTTGTAAACCCTATTTAATAGGATATGCACTGAGTAAGAAATTATCAATGAAGAATATCAATTTTATGTTTATCTCTTAGTTTTGGTAGAATGATAGGAGTAGTGATAGAATAGTTATCTTGTGTCTATTAGAGGATGTGGGTGGGTGCAAGGTGGAAGGAAGAGAGGATCTTTATAATCTAATGTTTGATTATTTTGAAGGTCTTTCTGATGGAGTTGATGATCATTGTAATCTTGTTCTTGACAAGATTGATCCGAAACTCGATGTGGAGGACAATGTAAGGCTGATCCAACCTTTCTCTTTTGAGGAGTTCCAAGAAGCAATGTTCAATATGGAGCCCAGACTCTACCCCGGGATGGATGGTTTTAATCTGACATATTTTATCAACATTGTTGTGGTACTTGTGGTAGTGGTGTCTTCAATGCATGCAACTAGTGGATTTTGGAAGGAGTGTTCCTAGATTCAAATGGTGTTACTAATATAGTGCTCACCCCGAAGGTTGACAAACCAAAGGACATAAAGGACCTCAGACTTATTACAAAATCTTGGTCAAAGTATGATAATGCATGGCTGGCTTGAAAATAAAGCTGCCAAAATGGCCCCAAACTCACAGATTAATCCGGTCCACCACGAGTTTGGGTCAGGCTAGGCGTTAACTAATTGTCAAGTGCACCAAATTGTCTCAAGTAGTAAAGTACTTGAAAGTTCGAGTGTCGAATCCATAGAGACTTTTTTTGTACTTAAATTGATGCAAACCCAATTTACAAACAAGAGATAAGAAATTTAAATGTAAAATTTAAAGAATATAAGAGATAAGAAGGATAAAAATTTAAATAGAAGATTAGGAGATAAGATAAAAATTTAAAGAGATAAGAGATTAAAGTAAAAGATAAGAAATGTAGAAGATAAAGATAATGATGCTTAAAGATATATTTAGAATTTAAAATATGTTGGGGTCTAGCATACATAACTATCCTTGATGCAATATTAATGTGTTTCTCTATTTAATACTATTCCAATTTCCACTCATATCTACTAAGATACTTAACCCTGGTCCCTCACGATGAAGAGCGTAATTTATCTATTCTCTTTCCCAAATACCTTTGCAAAGATAGAATAGTAAATCGCATGAAGCATGGAGATGTATACAAAGGCAAAACAAAGTCACTCTATCCCTAGCTATGAATTGTTTAGATGTCCTTTCCCAATTCTTTAGAAATTACCATTTCCCAATGTATAACCCTTAAAACAAATGCATGGATGATCACGCCATACAATAACAATAAAGCATAGGAAAGAAACAATAAAAATGGCATTGCATTAAATAGATAGTAAGGAAAGATTACATTACAAGGAAATTTGGCTGCTAGGCTCCTAACATTGGGGTTTTAATCTCTCATTGTCATGAGAGACTTTACACTTTAGGAACTAATGTTGATAGAGGAGGAGGGGGATAATGAACATAGAAAGAGGGTTTCCCCTATTAGAGATGCACAAACTTAGGATGTATTTATTAAAGAGCTCTGAGTCTCCGCGTCTCGGTGTGTAGGTGTGTCTTTCTCCTTTGTTTCCCACTCCTTTTATAAGCCTAATGTAGCTTAATTTTCACGTGACCTCGCGCTTAGCGTGGACTTTCACGCTAGGCACGCCTTTGGGCTTCTTCATGAGCTTTCTTCGCATTAAGCGTGAGCTGACCACTAAGCAAGGAGATGCGTTGGGCTTGTCTTGTGCGCTAAGCGAGCTGTCCCAATTTTCAACTTTTCTTCAAGACTTTTTCTTTCAGTTTTTGCATCAATTTTCTCCAAAGCACTTGAAATGTTCTTATTTCATTAAAAGAAATAGTAAAGTGAAGAAATTGTAATCATTCTTAACCCAAAATGACCATCAAATTAACTGAAATTTTGCAGCTATCACTAAGGCGCAAAAAAGGGAAGAAATTTACAATTGCTTGTAAAACTTGACCTGACCCACTTGGGTTGAACTCATGGTGGGCTGGGTCGACCCACATAAGTCACCTAAAAAATAATATTCTTTTTATATAGACCACAAGTATCTTCCATGGGAGGCAATCCTATTTGAGCCTTGTGTGATTATTATGGGTGACAAACTCTCTCTTTGAGTATTTAATGTAACTGCATACATAGGACTTGACATTGAGACCTCTGGTTACGTTAGAACAATATCGTATCAGTCGATTTATGCATTCGGTGGTACCTATTAAGAAAAATAACTTGCTAGTATTTTGTAATATGTTTTAAGGCTTTAAATTGTTTTGTTCATTTAACTAGAAATAGAATAAAACCCACCTAAAATAAACTTTTGGTATTTTGTAATATTGCTCAACATTATTTTATTTAGCACTTTTTTAAGATTATTTTTAAAATTTTTGTTATTATAGTTCTAGGCTTCTAGATTGTGATAATGTCTTGTTGTGTTATGTGGAGATAGTAAAAGATTTAATTTAATTAATATTTTTTAATTTATTCAAAATTATTTTTCTATTTTTTTAAAAGTTTTATTTTAAAAAAATAAAATGTTTTTTTAATTTTAGGTAGGTTAGTATACCAATCGGTATAACCAATAACTTATGACGAGTCCGGTTGGATATTTTTTTTTTTTTGAATTAACCTTAAATGAGTCAAATTGGATTGATCTATTTATAGAATAGGTGAAACAACTTATTTTCACATCTCTTAACTGAAAAATGTAGTTGCCGCTATCAATAACAAGTGAGAAATTGGTCAATAATTTAGTGAATTTGCTTAAGCATACGGAAACAACAAAGAAGATAAAAACAAAATGAAAGAGGAGATTGTATAAAAAAAAGGAGAAAAAATGAATAAAATCTACATATGGCATGAAAATAAAAGCCAATTTTGTAATCTTATTTCAATCTCAATGCGATTAGAATTTCGTTTTTAAAGTTGTTATAAAAATTAATAATTTTATTATATATGTGAGAATATATCATTAAATAATGGATCGATTGGAAGCTATTTTTTGAAAGGTTCAAACATGGAGAAAGTTCAATATTAAAAGTTGAATATTTTATAGATTTTGTCATAATTTATTTCTCCATTTCAAAACTCGACATTATTTTAAAGAAAATTAAGCGTATTTATTTCCCTTTTCTATCTGAGATGAATAAGTCGTTTCCTTTGCTTCTAGTAACCTACAAAACAAATCTTAAAAAAAAAACGTCATGTAAGCGTAACTGCATAAATACTAGTCAAGTCAAGTATATATATATATATATATATATATATATATATATATATATATATATATATATATATATATATATATATATTTATATTTAGCAGGACGACATTCGGATACATTACTTTTGAGGTGGAATTTATTAATAGTTATAAAATTAGTGAATAGTAAATTTTAGGTTAAATTATAATTTTGATTTTAATATAATTTTAACTTTATGATTTTGGTTTCTCTATTTTTAAATTAAGATATTTATTATTCTTATTTTTTAGAATAAATATGATGTTTATGTGAAAAAATATTAAATAAAGTAAAAAATAAAAAATATCTTAATAAAAATTAAATTCATAATCTTTTATTTATAGATATAACAATAAATTACTAATATATTTGTTTTATTTAGTTAATTATATTAACATTATTTTTTAGTATTGTTAGTCAAGAATTATTTTTAAAACTATCAAAATTTATAAATTATAAATATTTAATATATTATTTTTTAATATTTTATTTTATATCATTTTATTTTTTTTATTTTGAATAGTATACATATTTTTATTTTTATTTTACCAATTTTTAATTAAATTTGATAAATTAACATGTAAATTGTTTACATATTTTTTAAAAATTAATTTTAATATACAAATTATTTTTATTCTAACTATTTACGTAAAATTAAAAAAATATTTAGATATTAATTTTTTTAGTTTATAAATTTTTATAATTTAAAAAAGTAACTCTTGATTAATGATATATAGTTAACAAATAATTCATAAAAAATAATATTAATATAATTAAATAAATAAGTAAGTATTTTATTGTCTTATCTATGAATAAATGTAAATAATTAAAGTAAAATTAATTTTTATATTAAAATCAATTAGCAAAAAAGATATGCAAATAATTTACATATGAATTTATAAAATTTAATTATAAATTGATAAAATAAAAATAAAAATAAAAATATATAAACTATTCAATATAAAACATATAAAATAAAATTGAAAAAATTTATATATTAAATATTTTTAATTTATAATTTTTGATAATTTAAAAAGAAATTAACAACTTTTGGTTAATGATATATAAGAAAATAATATAAATATAGACTATATTTAATAAGACATTTTAATTAGGTCTGAATTATTATTTTGTCAAGATAATTTATTTTATATCTTAATGTTAGAATTCGATCGAATTCAAATTTAGAACCACTTCATAACCATTTGATTAATAAATTATGGTTATCCTCAACTTCTTTAAGAAACCGAAATCAAGAGGAACAATCAGTTCAGCAAAACTCAATCATCCTTACAAAATTTCACTTTCCCGTTATTCTCCTCCCAGACATGGCCCCCCAAAACCTCTGTGGTTTCATTTCTCAATCTCAGCACATCATGAAAGCACACCTTCTTCACTTCTACACCCTCTCCCTCCTCTTCCTCTTCCCCATATCCTCCTCCTTCATCCTCTCTCCCACCCTCTTCCACCTTCACCAACAAATCACCACCAACACAAACCCTAGCTCTCTCATACTATTTCTTCTCCTATATTCCCTCTTTATTTCTCTCTTCTCCACCTGTGGAGTCATCAGCATCACCAACAGCGTCTTCCACTTCTTCATCAACGACCAACCTGCCATGATGAACCTCCGATCCGCCATCAAGTCCATCCCGGCTTCCTTCTTTCCCTTCCTCACGACCACATTCATCTCCCAAGCCGTCTTCATTTGCATATCTTTTTCATACGCGCTTCTCTTGGTTCTTCTCACTCACAACATGGCTGAGCTTGCCCGCGGAACCGGGTTGTTCTTTGTTGCGTTTCCTTTGCTGATTGTGCTTATGTATCTTCAAGTTAACTGGACCTTAGTGCCTGTGATCGTGGTGGTCGAATCATGCTGGGGTTTGGAGCCTTTCAGGAGAAGTGCGAGGTTGATCAAGGGAATGAAAGGGGTGGCTCTATCTTCCTTGTTCTTCTATGGATTCTGTACGGGGTCATGTGCGCTGAGCTTTTTTAATGGAATTACTTTTAATTGGGCAATAATTGTGATATGTTCTTTTTTGTTTGCGATGATTATGGCTTCTAACATTGCGGTCAATACGGTCTTGTACATATATTGCAAGGCCAATCATGGTGAAAATATTGCAGATAAGGAGTTTGGGAGGGAATATGTTAACTTGGCCTTCCATGATGGAAATTCGCGTCTCTCATGTTGTTTATAAATTTTTAATGTGTTTTATCTTTTATTCTTACTGATAAAAAGAATGTTATTCAAGTCATTTGGTTATTTTTAATAAATCTTATAAAATATCAAATGAGTACCATAATATCTAGATTCATAGAGAGCTTGATCAACACATAGTGGTCACAAACAATTGATTTAATAATATTTCTCAATCAAATCATCTTATTCCTTATTGGACCTTCGTTTTCTATTCAGATGGGAGAGGAGAAATTGTTTATTGATTTGGTATATTGAGACCATAACCATGTATTATGTTTTAAACCTATTAGGATTTTCATTATCCCCTAATGGAACAAGCTGATTTTCGTTCATTAAGCCCATGTCAATTTTTTAGACAGTCTAATGGACTCACTTAAACAGATCATATTGAACTCATTTAAATGTAAATGAGTAATATAAGTATTATAATATAATATGCAACCCATATTAATTAATTAAGAATTATAAAATTTCTACCAATTGATTGTTAAATTTTTGTTGTAAGAATGCAACATCTCTTTACAGTGGATGCTGATCAGAATGATTTTTTTCTTTCAAACGATAATTAGCTGATTTTCTTTTGTTCTACACTTATCTTACATGTGGCAGTGGTAATGATTGGGACCAGATGATATGTGCAATTTTTACAATTACATTATCAATCAATTTGGCAATCACCCAAGGCATGATAGGGTATGTTCAGATGGTATTCTTACCTATCCTAGGCCTTGAGGAAAGGTTGGTCATTTGGTCAACAATTCAGATAATTTGCTTTTGCACACTAACCCGGAGAGTTTCGAGGAAATGTACAACTATTAAACTGGAAAGAAAAAATAAAATGAATAATTTTATTATATATGTACTGCTTGAAAGTTCAGCTGAGGAAAAGTCCAATATTAAAATTTCAATAATAATTTGTACATATTATCATTCATTGCTCCGTTTTTAAAAGTCGCCATTATTTATTGATTTGACTTATTTCAAACCGCACAAGTTTATGTTGTCAAAAAGTCAATAAAAACAATATATATTTTCTGACATATTCTAAATATTTGTTTTTACTTGAAGAAATTATTATTATTATTATTATTATTATTATTATTATTATTATTATTCCAAATCGATTATTTGAGCAACCATTATCGTATATTGCACACTACAACAACTACAAACAATTTTTTCTTCCTAATTATAAGATATTTTTAATTAATTTATATTTCTTAAAAAGATAATTATTACAAAACCAAAATTATCTTTTATTCTTTTTATATTCACTTACTTGATTCTCATTAATGTTTGGAAAGAAAAAAAATTAAATAATAATAAGTAAGAAAAAAATAATTAATATATCTAGAAATTAAAAAAAATCTTATAAAAAAGAACAAGTATTTTTTTTAAAAGTTTTATAATTAGAAACCAGGAGAGTATATTATATTTGCATATTTCAATTTTTTATCATAACATTTTAAAGAAAATTCTTCGTATTATATTTATATATAAAATATAATTAACTTATTTACTTCTTTTCTTTGTGCTGGAAAAAGTCGTCTCCTTTATGATCCGGGGCTTTCCACGAACTAACAAAAACGCGTTTATATGTCAACTAGCTAATTAAAGTCAAGACTAAAACTTTCTTCAATAACAAAATTTCCACCTTCAAGCATATACTTGGACACCAACAAGTCTTTGGGTGCTAGCTGTGTGGATAAAAAAATATGATAGAAAATAAAAAATTTCACCAGAAGTGAACAGTCAAATTTTTTGACAAAAATTAATCATCAATAAAATTATTAAATATTATATACTAATAACAAGATTACTTTTATATATATATATATATATAGACACCCACCGCAGTGCCTACATGTCATCCATTCCTCCCAAATCCCTGTCCAAAAACATCGCTATTAATGTGCATTAATTATTTTGCGTATTTTTATTTTTTTTTTCATTTTCATTTATTGTTTTTGTCATTTTGTAATTAAATGTGACATCATTATCGATGCACCAATTTTGTTCCCAAAGACATTTGTATTTTCCAAATACATTTGCATTTTTAATTTGCTTCTGAATTGAGTGAACTCCAAGGGTTTTCGCGATACACTCACATTTGCATCCTCTTCATCTTCCATTTTCGTTCCTCTCCATTCCTCTCCATATTCCATTTTAATTCCATTTTCATTTTGGTTTCATTTTTGTTGGCCGAAACAACAACGATATCGTATTTGCGTTCCTCTCTAGGTTTGCATTTCTATACCGTGTTCTTGGTGAAAGAACACACTAAAACTGTGATTTTTAACACCAAAACTATGATTTTTATCTCAAATTCCATGACAACGATATCATATTTGCATTCCTCTCTAGGTTTGCATTTCTATACCATGTTCTTGGTGGAAGAACACATTAAAAGTGCGATTTTTATCTCAAAACTCTATGAGTACATGTTCGTTTTCTTTGTGACTTCTCACAATACAAAAGTTTAAATTTTTTTATTTTGTTTTCTGACTTCTCGCTATTGTATGCAGAGAAGGTGGAAGAAGACACTAAAACTGTGATTTTTATCTCCAAAAAGCTTCGATTTTTATCTCAAACAAGTTTGTTTTCTTTGTTTCTTTGTCTATAGGTTCGTTTTCTTTGTTTCTTTGTTTCTCAGAATACAAAAGCTTAAATTTTTTTGTGTTCCTCAACCTTCTTCAATGTCCTCATTCTTTCCTATACCCACCTTTTTATGCCTTTATTTTGTTTTATGACTTCTCACAATACAAAAACTTAATTTTTTTTATTTTGTTTTCTGACTTCTCACAATACAATCACTATTGTATGTAGAGAAGGTGGAAGAAGACACTAAAGCTGCAATTTTTATTTCCAAAAAGCTTCGATTTTTATCTCAAACAGTTTTTTTTCTTTGTTTCTCTGTCTACATGTTCGTTTTATTTGTTTCTTTATTTCTCACAATACAAAAGCTTAAATTTTTTTGTGTTCCTTAGCTTTTTCCGACGTCCTCATTCTTTCCACTTACTTTTTTGTGGCCTTTTCTTAGTTACCATCTGTAATGTTGCAACAGTCATTAGTGATGATGGTGTTTGATCTGGGTTTATTATTGTGTTTGATGGTGTTAGGCAAGACGGAAGAGGCTTCGATTCTTGCATATACATATATATATATATATATATATGTTATAAACTTATAATGTTGCATGACTAAAAAAAAAGAAACTTTGTTTTGATTTCTGGGTTCTGTCGGTACAAAATATTTAATTTTTTTTCCTCAGCCTTATTTGACTGTGGTTGAGTATTGTTCTTCCTTTGCATTTCATGTTTCTTTTGTTCTGTCTTTGTTTTGTTTTGTTAGTTCTTGCAGTGAAAAAGATTTAATTTTTTGGTGTTCCTGAACCATGTTGATCTTTTTGGTGTTCCTGAACATTCTTTACCATATTTTAAAATTGTTTGAGTACATTCAAATTCGTATCATAAATTTGTTCAATACAACAATAAGTAGTGTTTCATTTTCTTTGCAGGAGAAAACTTAGTTTGTTTTGCCCTGACAATGCTGATGTGGACGCGTTAGGACTTACGTGTCGCAATGTGAAGGGCCCTCATTCCCGCCCAAAAATGTCACTGTCAACCTGCATTTATTATTTTTATTAATTAATATTAATGAATTTTATTAATTTTATTGTGCATTTAATATTTTTTGTCTTTTGCATTGCTTTTGCTCCAGATGCATTTATTAATTTATTTCCATTGTAAATATAAATATGTAATAATTAATTATTTGTATTATGTTCCCAAGATGTTTGCCTTTCCAATACGCTTTTTTGTTTCCAAGACGTTTGCCTTTCTAATGCGTTTTTCTGTCATGGTGCTTTTAGTTGTCATTATAATAAATTAATTATTTTAAAATTTAAATGTTAACATAAGATTAATGTTTCAAAAAAAATTAAAAAAATAATTAATAAATATAATTTAAATATATAAAAGATTAAAATTTAACTTTTAAAATTTAATTTATTCAAATAAAACAAATAATTAAATTGATAAAAAATTACACTAAACCTTTATCTATCTTTGTGTTTAATGCGCTTCGTTTTGCTATGTACGTTTCCAAGAAATGCAAATGTGGCTCCAATGAGACTGAAGTGAATGACATCAACTTTTACTTATTTACTTATTTATATATTTTATTAATTAATAATAATAATTATTATTATTAATAACTTCCATTGTATAGAAATGATGATGTGACAGCTGCATCCACATCGATGAGTTTCTTTTGTTGATTTGATGGTAAAGCAAATTATTAATTCAAAAGCTCATATATGGGATAAAATTATTAATTATTATATTATTATATTATTATTTCCGTTGTATAGAAACAATGCTTTTATTTCCATTTGATGGTACAACTCATATGGGATAAAATATTATTAGGCAACTTATTTATTGAGTGACTATGATTCATACCCAGTAGCAAAGAGTGATCATGCACTGTGTATGACATTTTTGTAGCCTTTCTTATCTCAATCTACTAAGCATGATCCCAAATGACCACTGAGAATATGAATGAATGATGAATATGCCAGTAAACGTGTTACTTCGTATGGACCAAGACAATAATATGACATGCCTTTTGTTAACTACTTCTACATTTTGTAAGTGAAGGGTTATGATTACAAATCACACAACACCCATGAAAAGTAGAAAATGTCATACAAAAATGGTATAAACAAGCAAGTTACAGTGCTACTGATAAAATTCCTAAAATTCCTATAGTTTACATCCATTTCATAATAAATTTTAACACAATTGATAAAAAAAAGTGAATTTTTATACCAAGCATGAATATGTCTTCTTCTGATTTTCCATGACCATTCAAATTAATTAGAAGATAGTTTTCATTCATGACTTCATTTGCAATGACCATTAACAAGTCTACGGGACAGACCTTGCACATGTAGGATTGTATTACATCACTCCCACTAAAGCATATTTATATAAATTTATCACTTTTTAGGTTAGTATTGTTGTATATAGTAGTAACGTCTGGCTTGAAATTTTTAAATGTTCACTACTCTTATCTATATATGCAATCAATTCATTCATTTTTGTTCATTGTGCAGTCTCTCATTCACTACAACAACAAGTTACTAATGATAATCACAACAATACTATCCAAAACGATCTACAATTGGATGAGGTTAGTTTCAAATTCATATTTTTTTCTGTCAATACTTAAACATTATTATCATCCAAATAAACTAATTTTTCATCCATTTCATAATGAATTTTAACACTATTGATAAAAAATAGTGAATGTTTATACCAAGAATGAATATGTTTCCTTCTAATTCTCCATGACCATTCAAACTAATTGAAAAACAGCTTTCATTCGACTTCATTTACAATGACCATGAACAAGTCTACGGAATAGACCTTGACACATGTACGATTGTATTGCATCACTCCCACTAAAATATATTCATATAAATTTACCCCATATACGTCGTAACATGAACGTGCATAGAAAAAAAAAAGGAACAGAAAGGAGTAAGGATATATAAACTACCTCAAGTAATTTTCACAAATGAAAAGGTTTGTAGGAATATCCTACATAACCTAAAATAGCGTGCAAATTGTTAACATGACATGAAATAAGGGACCTAAAAGCCAGCAATCTATCAATGCTGAGCTATCACAATTTTATCTAGAGGTTACCTTGACCAGTTAAATGATCACAAATTGATACGTTTATCCTATTGACCTAATCATGGTAATTATTTTTACAAGATTTTTTTTATTTGTATATGTGTAATAATTTTTTTTATCCCCATTGAAAAATAGATATTGTCCTGTAAGATAAATTGCTTTAAAATGAATCTAAAAAAAGAGAGAGAATAAATTAAATTAATACTAACCTTACTTTTTTATCTTTTTAATTTTTTATAGTATTAACAATAAAAAATCATAAAGCATTTTTTCAAAGTATGAAAATACATAAAAAAATAATTATAATTTGTAAACACTTAAGCATTTTTTGGATTTTTCTGATCATAGTATTATATATTTTTTGAATTAATAATATAGAAGTAGTGGAAAATGACTGTAGGTTTGAAGAAAAATTAAAAATTTTATGAAGGGATTTAAGGATAAAATTGTCCAATAAAATATGGACACCAAGTGGGATTATTAATAGTTATAAATTATTATTATTATTATTATTAATACAAACTTGACATTTTTTTATTTATCAAAATCAAACCGATTATGTGAGCCAACAATTATTATATTGCAACATACACGCAATATATTTTTAGCATATTTCAGTATTCTAACCCAATTATTTTAAAGAAATTTCCCCTCTGTTTCTTCATGCTAGAAAAGTCGTTTACTTTCCGAGCAGGCTTTTGTGGGAACCCTTCAAATCTCTTTAAAGAAAAAACACGTTTGTAAGCCAAGTTAATACACAGAAGACTTCTTTATAAAATGGAACATTAGTTAGAGAATGGAAAACATGACAAAACTCATCCCTGCAAAAAATATCCATCCCCAATGGCCCAAAACAACTTCTGGCACATCTTTTGTGAAACTAGGAACATCTTCGAAGCACACTCTCGTCACTTACTAACTCTCTCACTAATCTTCCTCTTTCCCCTTTCATTCTCCCTCTTACTCTCTCCCACCCTCTCCAACCTCTTCAACCATTTCTATACCAACATTATCCCTTATCCTTATAATTATTCTTCTACAACAAACCCAAATTATAAACACCACTCTCTCTTCTTTCATCTCCTCTATTCCCTTTTCACTTTTATCTTCTCAAACTGTGGAGTCATTAGCATCACCTACAGCGTTTTCCACTTCTTCAATGACCAATCATTGAATTTGAACCTCAAATCCACAATCACCAAGTCCATCTCCACTTCCTTCTTGCCCCTCCTCGCCACCACCATCGTTTCTCATGTTATCATCTTTTTCGTTTCTCTTTTATATGCCCTTCTCTTGGTTCTTATCATTTGTGGTGCTATATTTTTCAATGTAACAACTTCATACTCTTCCCTTTACTACTTCATCGGGTTCCTTATTGCACTTCCTTTGCTATTTTTTCTTATATATTTGCAAGTTAACTGGACCTTGGTGCCTGTGATTGTGATCTTGGAATCATGTTGGGGTTTGGAGGCCCTCAAGAGAAGTGCGAGGTTGGTCAGAGGAATGAAAAGGGTGGCTCTGTCTTCTCTCTTCGTCTATGGTTTTTTCGAAGTGATCGTTGTGTTGAACGGCTTACTTGTGACAAAAGATCTTAACGGAACTAGTGACGGTTGGGTTCTTGTGGTGAGCTATTGGGTGTTCATTGTGTCGCAATCTTATTTCGTTGCGGTGTTTATGGTTTCTAAAATTGCGTTCAATACGGTCTTGTACGCATATTGCAAGCCTAATCATGGAGAAGTTATTGTGGAGGAGTTTGAGAAGGAAGGTCTTATTGGCTTGCCCTTCCATGACGATGGAAAGGTATCCAATGCTGTTTAAGCTATGCATGTAGTGATCAATGTGAAAACATAAGGGTAACTTGATTTTTTTTACTTTTATTTTTATGTAAGAACTGAATACCGTACTAAGGAATTTAAACTCCCTTAATTTATGTAAACCATTGTTGTTTATATTTTTTGTTTAACTTCTTTTTAAAACAATGTGTAGGTGAAAATAATTCTTCACATTAAGCTAAATCTCCTTGATTTCTCGGCTACAGAAGTTCGGTAAACAGTTGCATACTAGTATAGCCGAACTTTTTTGAGTTTTTTTTTTTCCCCAGGACTTTTTCTTTCAGGAATCTATTGAATTTCTTTCACCAAATACAGCAAAGCAAAATGAAACCCACAATCAAATGGTTACCCAACATTAATGAGCAAATAAACTCGTAAAAGAAAGGATGAGTCTCCCTACTAGTGTTTCTAAAGATATTGGTTAAGAAAATAAAGTTAATAAAATATTTATCGTAAAAATCATAAAACAACATAAAAAAAAATTTAAAAACAACATAATTTTGCATATATTAATAATTTTTTATTTAATTTCTAAATTAATGTCGATCATAAGACACTTGTTAACATTTAGAATAGAGGATAACCATTGACCCACACTCATGTACATAACCACCCTCCCTACGACGTATTAACCCCAACATTAATAACCAATAAATGAGAAAGTACACCGTCAAAGAAGTTCGGTGAGCAGTTGCACTAAAGTATAGCCGGACTTTTTCAGAAGTTTTTTCTAATTAATTTAGGACTTTTTGTTCCAGGCAACTATTGAAAATCTTTCACCAAATACAATAAAGCAACTAGCCAAAATACATATATAATTATAATACTAGTTTCTGTAGTTTGTACTTTTTGTTTAATCATTATTATATATTATAAATATTAAAACTATTATTATAATAAACTCAAAATTGAACTATTTTTGTTATTGAACCAGAACTATATTTTAAAGTCAAATCGATTAATTGAGCCTACCATTATCATATTGCACATGCACTACTGTCACTTATAGTCAAATCCATAGCATATTTGATCAGTTTTCTAAGCTAATTATTTTAAAGAAATTCCCTCTTTATTTTCTGCTGAAAAGTCGTACGTTTTCTTTCTATGTAGGCTTCTGGGACCTACAAATCTCCTTAAAAAACGCGTATGTAATGTAAGAGTAAGACAGAAATTTTCTGTATAAAAAAAAATAAGAGGATGAAATAGTACTTGACAAAACCCATCCTTTGCAATATTCTATCATCCACACATGGCCATAAAAGGAGTGCTAGGTTGATATAGGGGATGAAAGGAGTGGCTCTATCTTCTTTCTTCTTCTACGGGTTTTTCGGAAGGATCATTGTGTGGAATGACTTTCAATTGGTTTAATTGGCATCCGTT